>NC_091493.1:38210288-38510288 GCF_947461875.1 Haliaeetus albicilla | reverse complement strand
ATCTGCTCCAATGAGGCCACGATTTCATCCAGGATGGCTTTGAAGGGCTCCTGACTAAAACAGACCCAAAGAAAAGGTACAGCAGTAGGAAATGGTGATCAGTAGATGAGAGTGCAGGATACGGTCCTGGGCTTGCTCTGATGCTTCGTGGTAGCATGTACATTTTCATAATCTTATTCGAAAAAAAATAATTTCTGGTTTTAAACTATAATAAGAGAACTGAACAGCCCAGGTAATACTAAAATTGTGGTCTAATCCTATTCCATTATTGAAGCAATTCCAAGGTTGTAGTGGGCAAGCAGGATGTTTTTTTTCTCCTCTGTCTTTTTGTATCGTGTAGATTTCTGTTAGAAATCAGTGCAGCTGCTCAGGCTGCGAATCTGCATGTTCCTGAGCAAGCCAGCTAGATCTGCGGATTTACCACGACGGAGGGCAGAGGAGCGGAGGGACGGGCTCCCCGGGGAGGCTGTGCCATCCTCATCCTCGCAGGTTTCAAGACTCGACGGCGAAAGCCCTGAGCAGCCGGGTCTGACCCCGGAGCTGGGGCAGGGGTTGGACCTGAACCCTTCTGAGTCCTTTCCCACCGGGATTATTCCAGGATCCTGTGAACTATGTGGAGAAGACAAGTTGCTATACATCAACTGAGAAATTTTGTAGATATTGTAAAGGCTTGCTCCTGATTCACATGTACCACTTTTTTTTTTCTGCTGACCTCTCTTGTGAGCCCTGAATGAAGCCAGGAAAATATGAAAGGGAAAGCGTTAAATTGATCCGGTCTGAAATGATCTATTTATTTTGGTGTGGCTGCCAAACTGAGAATCACGGTCCCATCTGTACTGCAGTACGGGCCAGGCGTCTCGGCTCATTGGGATAGGCACTTAACAGAAACTGAAATGTGGTAACGGTGCCAGAGAATTTACTGTCAAAGTAAAAGCTGGGAAAATATGGGTGGCTCTCACAAAAACTGGGAGAAATACAAGGTTACCATGAGGATCACAAGCACTGTCCTGGGACTTCAGTTCCTTGACAGTTATCAGGTTGTTTGTTTTTTTTTTTTTTTCTGCAGGAGTCGCAGCAGAGGTGACCTTTAAGGGAGAGTTTGAAAGAGGAAAATCGGGTCTCCTTTTAGCTTTTGAGAGGGGAATTCTTTCAGGCCATTAAGACTGGCATGAAATGCAATTCAGAACGGAGAGGTATGACACAGCGGCAGCCAAGCCTGTGTTAGTGTCAGAGCAGAGGCAGGGATCGACGTCTCCGTAATTGTTTGAAGCAACAGGGAAGAGCAGCCAGTGGAGGCTGCGAACAGAGGAGTCATTTGGCTGAAGCAATGAGCCAGCAAAATTATCTGCGAAGAAGGATGGCTGTAAGTGAGGTGGTTTGGGATTTGTCAGGGTCAGAGAGATATTTCTAATAGTCCAAGGCAGAGGTTAATCAAGACCAATATGAGCACTTTGCAATGTGCAGTTAAAAAGCAAAACTCTTACATTTGCTGTCTAAGAAAGACCTTAGAAATGTTGTGCAGGAAAAAGCACAGAATTTGACTCCAGTGGAGCTTACATCAAATTATGTGAACTAATGGTAGGACTCGTCTCTTCATAAACCTGGATAATATTGCTTCTGGGAAGCAGAGGCAATATTAAATTGTTGCATCTATGTAACAGATCGTAACTTCATCTCCCTCTTTATTCTCATTTAAGTGTTTAGGATTCTTTAAAACTGTTGGTGATACAATGATGAAGATATAATCCAAGTCCAGCAGCACTGCTGATCAGGACCCATGAACAGCACAGCCAGTTACCGAACACAGTTTTATTTTACTGCTTGAACCCAATTAATATCAAATGGTTTATTAGCAATTAAATAGCTTATGTTTAAATTTTAAAAATGTTTGGGAGATAAATATTTGAGGAAATAGAGGCTGTTACAGGCACTTTCTCAGTTTAGATACTTGGCACATCAGTTTATTATTCTATTTATTGCGAGAAACTAAAATGAGTCAAAAAAACAAATGCTTCCTCTTTGTACAAATTGCCCATGAAGCGAATCATTAAGCGGTGCGCTGTATCTATTGTACAGAAGAGCTGCTCTGTGCAGCTGATTGCTACGGTCCAGGCAGTGCAATATAGACAGTTCTTCATAATAGTCTGTGCTGCAATAACAAAGAAGTATAATGAAGAATTTAGGTGGCATTATTTTTTTAATAACAAAAAGGAAGGCATGTTTCACTCCAAGTTTTAAGGACACTTGTAAACAAAGCCTCTTGTTTCTGTCTTGTGTCTGTGAATATGATGTTGTCCTTTAGCAGAGTTCGCAGTAAATTTAATATGAGACACCCTCCCTGATTCCTTGTCCCACTCCAGTGGTTCCACTGGGTCTTCCCTGGCCATCAGGATTTTTGGCAGTGGGTGTCGGACGAGGCGTGGGGCGTGTGTCTCTCCCATACTGCTGATCTTGGGTCCTACTTCTGCAGCTGAAGGCAACTGCAACTTCTCTTGCCTCTTATCTACCACCAGGTCTGAAGTTTTGTTCCTTAGCTGAGGTGGCGGTGATTAATGATTTATTCAATAAGTGCTAAACAAAGAATGAGGGCCCATAGGGATGGGCATTGTGGAGGTCTGTAACAGAAAGATATCCCTTCTATCGAACTGAAGAGTCGATGGCATTAAAAGGATGGGGCAAGTAAAGCTTCTGGTATAGTCTGGGCAAAGGTGTGGGCAGATCCGCTATTGCCTCTGGAAGAGCCAAGACTTCACCTGCTTTGTAGCAGACCTTTGGGAAAGTAATTCTTAACTGCAATAAAATACTTTGCTGATGTTTAGAATTTTAAAGTCCATGAGAAAGGTATTCGAAGATACCAATTGCTATTTATATTCTTAAAAAAATGGTATTCACAGAATGATATCTAAATGAAGTTTAGAGAAGTAACTTAATGAATAATGATGGGAAGAAACCATTGCGGGAGCAATTGCTACAGAATTGCGGAGGACAAATAATGCACAGTTAGCTTGCTGTTGCTATATGAATGTTTATCAGGAGGACATTTGCCATCCACATTTTCTTGGTGATTTTGCAAAATTGCATTGCCTCTCCCTTCTTCTTTTACCATCAATCCAATTTTTGGATTGTCTATTGATAAGTTAAAGAAACTTCATCATCTCTTGAGATGGCTACAAAAGGCTGTGGGAATTTAGGCTCCCCAATTGAGTCCACTAATGAGAATTCTGAGCCCTTTCTCTTGAAAAACTACTGCCTGAGACTGCCTGTGACAAAGGGGGCTTGCGAGAGATCCAATGCTGGACTGCAGCCAAAAGGGCTCTGACTTGTATTGTGAAAAATACTGGGTCTCTTCGTTTCCCACTGATTTTAATGTACTTGAATGTGCTCAGTATTTTGTAATGCCATGTTCTACTATAGGGGAAAAAAAGTTAATTACACTCCATACAAATATTTAGCCACTCTATGTAATGCATCTGAAATGTGAGGCAGCAAGCTATCCCCTCAGTCCACTTATCAGTATTTTTTCCTGACTTTCTAACTTCAGTTATTTTCTCATTATTGCACTGTCCTTCCTTAATGCATGGATTACATGATAGAACAGAAAATATGTTCTTGTTTATCCAAGGGAAAAATTAACACAAGTACTTTTATTGCACGTCTTTATAAGCAAAGCAACTTGCTTTCTAAAGTGTCTTCATACATTAGAAACAGAGGAATTATACAAAAAGAGTACTATGGTATTTATGAACAGATGATATTTTCTTTCCCTTTACTCAGTGCTGATGCAAAAACAACCTTGCTCTTAGGTTTAATTTATGCTTTAATTAGGTTGTTGTAAAATCACCTGTGACTTTATTAATCTTGCAAAAATAATAGTTTTTGCATGTACGTGGTGGCTGGAGAATAGTAGTTTGTATTTGTTTAAACTGCTTGTCTTGTTAAATTAAGTGCTTAAACTAATTAAAGATATTTTTGGGGATGTCTCAGCTTTAGCCTAATAAATGAGAGGCACAAGAAGGTACACATAGATACTTCCTTATTGCCCATAAATCTGTACTTATTACAACTGTAAACTCTGGAATGGAGTTCTATGACTCCCATTTCATTGAAAACTATATAGGCTATTACTGATGCTAGATATTTGAATAAGAGCAATTTTGAATTTTGGGCTTGATTGCTTTTAATTGTGAATTATGCTGAAGCTGCTGTAGTCATTATCTTAAAAACTATTTAATTAAATGTAAGTATCCAGCTGTGTGTATTTTCAAAGAGCCAAAATGCTCTAAGATCTTGAACAGAAGAGCAATGTATATGTATGTATCACAGGGTTTGCAAAAGCCTTCCCTCCTCAGTTTTCTTAGAATTTCCTTTCTTTGGGGTGTTTCATTTGCAGCCTTAATGATTGTTTTAGTCTGTATTTCTTGTGTGTAATTTGAATTTTTGAAAAAAAATAAGCAGAAATTAAGGATAGCACCCAGCTAGCAGGATCAATATGCAAAGTGTCCTGGACAGAGAGAGGAATGGAGACTTGAATCCTGTTCCTTCCTGACTACCAAAGAGGAAAAATCTAATATGCCCTGACTCTTCTGTCCACTGCCACCAAATGTGAGCTTTTTTTTACCTCTTGACTTTTCTTCTTCCGTCTCTCACAGTCCTAATTATATTCCTTCCCCTCAGAGATTGTTGCCCTCCTTCCATTTTTAGTCCAGTCCCCATCTTTGTGCCAGGTCGATACCAGTTGCTCTCCTCTCACTCTCTGATTTTTGGTTTTGTTTTTTTTTGTTGTTTTTTTTTTCCCCCCAGAATTATTCCCTGTCTTTCCTGTCTGAACTTCTTTCTTCCCCTGGTTACCTTTTAACTCATGTCTTTTCTCTCAGGTTTCTCATTTGTCAGTGTCCTTAATCTTTTTTTTTTCTGCCAGTCTCTGGGATGAGCTTATCTCTTCTGTCCCCTCCCTCCCCCTACCTAATTTCTCAGGAAATCTGTCTCCTGATTGCCCCTCTTTTTCCCCATACCAGTGGCATCCAGCCTCTTATCTCAGCCAGTCCCGGTTCCCCTCCTATATTCATGGACGAATCTGTGCCCCCTCAGATGTGCGAATCCTCAGCCGGTTACACAAACCAGCGCGAGTTCAGCTAAGGCTTCTGCCCAGACTTCACACATGCCTCCGAGTTAATGACTTGAGTTAAAGAATCAGCATTAACTTTGAATTTTCTGGCTTTTGACTTTTCTTTTCACAGCTTGACGTTTTTGTAATGCTTTGTTTTTGTGGTACTTCAAAAAAAAAAACCCCAAAACACAGATGGGGAATAATGTCACAGCAGAATGCATAACCCTGGCTTTGGCAAGCCTGCCACCCCATTACCGTGGCTCTCCAGGGCTGGTTAATGATGTTGTCCTCGGTCGTCCTGGAGCCGTGTGCCAGAACAGCCACCGTTCGGTGTCTCGTCCCAAAACCAGCTTGGCCACCTTGGAGAGGTGCCACCTTGGGTAGGTGGCAGCTGTAGACTGGCCTCCCAGCAGGGAACACGTGGCCCGCCACTGGTGCCAAGGACAACAACAAGAAAAAAACCCCCAAATAACTGAGGTGACACGCTGAAAGACAGCCAACAGGGAAGGGTCAGCCCATGGGCAGAACAGAGAATTGATTTACTAACCTCCTAGATGCATCTCACTGATTTTCTGCAATACCTTGACAGAAACCAGATGCTACAGTGATAGCTAATTTAAAGGTATCAATAGACAGTCACACTCCAATCTCCTGCATCCCAAATCTTTTCCGTAGTTGCACCATCACCCTGTCCCTCCCCAGCTACACAATATGCTTAATCTGTGTGATATTATACATGTTGTCTTTGAACTGCGACAGATTGGGGCCGTCAAACCGTTTCAAAGGTGTGATGCAACTTAGTATATTCTAGGAATGATTTCAAGTAATTACATACATGGATGCAACTTTGCACAGAGGCATTTTTTTTTTATTTTACAAGCAGTGGAGATTTACTAAAGGGTTGTAGCTCTGATGGTCACCACTGGAGCACTACGCGCTGTATCTCACAGGTAAGTGGGAGGCTGTGTAGCTCCCCCATATCCACATCCCATCTCAGCTGCCCAGGGGAAACAAATGGAATTAAAAGTGCTTGATTTGAACTGAATGCCACCATCTGCATGTTTAAAATGGAATGGAATCTATTTGATCTGAAAAAGTAAATGATAACAGAATTGGGGATTAAAGTGTTATTGGGTCCTCCTGAAATGCAATTAGAGAGATACTATTCATGTTGTGAACAGCACACCTTTAATCTTAAACTATTTCAGAAGCTCCATTTGTGTGGGTTTTTTTTGCTCTGCATTTGCAGCAAAGTTCCAGCCTAGGTTAATAATATAGTGGCAGAACTTCACAATGCTCTCCAACGTACAGAAGTAGCTATTAAACTGTCAACAGCACTAAAAGATGATATTTTGATGGCAATGGATAGGAACCCCATCTTCCTGCTCATGCTACTCAACATTTCTGTAGCTTTCAAGCACAGTCAACTATAATTTGTCACTGACTTGCATATGTGACGTTGGCTGAATAGGTAGTCTGAGCTACAACTGTGTCAATCAACTTTTCAGGCAAAACTCACATAGCATCAATAGACAGCTATTCCCTTTTCTTTCTCTGTACCTCTTGCACTCCTTCCTGTTCACCATCTACCTGGAGACCTCTAGAGAAGTCGCAGGACATGTCAGCTTCATTGCTGAAGCTGTTCTGCTGATACTGACCTGCATAATCCCCTTCCGCAGCTGCAGCCAGAGATACCATTATATATACAGAATGAAGAGCAAATTCGGTCTCGGTACATCCTGCGGGGAAATGTTTCCCAGGACTGAGCTGGCCAGTATCTGTCAGGCTATCTTCTCCCTTTCTGCCTAACCTTTCCTTTAATGTTGCATGTATCCTAAAGGATGTATGTTCAGCCACCTCCAGGACAGCAGGGCTCCGTCACGCATAACAATTACTTGGGAAGACACTTGCCATCGCTCCAAGCATCCCTCTTTGTTCTTCTTCCCCCAGTTTTATATGCTGAGCAGGACGTCCTATGGTCTGGGATGTCCCTTGGGTCCGTTGGGGTCAGCTGTCCTGACTGTGTCCCCCCCCAACTCCTTGTGCCCCCCCAGCCTCCTCGCTGGTGGGGTGAGGAGCAGAAAAGCCCTTGGCTCTGGGTAAGCACTGCCCAGCAGTAACCAAAACATCCCTGAATTATCCACACTGTTTCCAGCACAAACCCCAAACCTAGCTCCATACCAGCTCCTATGAAGAGAATTAACTCTCTCCCAGCCAAAACCAGCACACAACATTCAGTGCAGGTGAAGAAATAGCATTATTTCAGGTGAAAACATATGTTTTGGCCATTTTTAGAAGTCCACCATAGGAGGGGGTGACCTCAGCAGTGGTCTCTGTAGTCACCACCTCGAAACCCTGCCTCACCTGCAATCTGGAAGAAACAGCAAATTCTAGTTTCTGCCAAAATCTAGCAGATTATCACAAACTCTTCTGTCCCTGCTGCAGTTTTAAGCTGGTGATCAAAGTCCTGAAAGCCATTCAATTCCATTTACATCAAACACTGAATAAAGTTGTGCTTTTCTCAGTCTAAAACAGTCTAGAATAAGAATATTAAAGGCAGAAGTAAGCTTTACGTGTAAGTTCTCAGGCAAAATCAAATTATTTCATATCCTTGTGCTCTGAGTTGTTTTTCTTTCTTGCCTTAATTGGAATGATGAGAAACTGATGGGAGGAAAAGTGCATCCACCTGGGTTATTCTAGAAAGGCTCAGCAGCAAACATTATGAAGTCTGCCATGAAACATTCATCAGCCTAATTTGCACTACAATGTAATGGTTCTCTGGATGAAATCTTGACATCATTGCAAAATTTCTTGATTTAAAGATTACCAAAATCACTATAAGCAACTGATAGGCAGCTCTGTATTATAGACTTCAGTGAACTACATGAACACAATAAAATGCTAAAAGGATTTTAAGGACTTTGTTCTTATGTTCTCTACATTTTAAGTCTTTAAACCTGTTCTGAGTCTAGTAACTTTTTGTTGTTTGTTTGGCAAAGCCATATCTTCTAGAAAGGTATCTAGGAAATGTAGAAGTCACTAGAGTACTCAGAAGATTTTTGTAGTAGGTAAGTAATCACCTTCTCCATTACAAATATGTACCTCAGAAGTACTTCTATTGGAGGTGTTTTCTCCTTGTAAAGCCCTTTGTACACTGTAGTTAACTCTCAATATCCTTTTTGACAGCAAACCAGCTTGAATCACATATTTTTAAGACCTTTTTCCTTAGAGTTCAAATAATTTCTGCAGCAATTTTCTATACTCTCTTATTTGCCAGTGTGCTATTTAGCATATGGATACAAAACCTAATACAATAATCCAATGCTCTTCTTAACAGTATCAGATAAAATGATAAAAATCTGTGTTTATATCTCAATAATGCATTATATAACCACATAGGTAATTGATTAAAAAATCTTTCATTGCATTCAATTATTAGTTTCATGGCCAATTAATCAGAATTATGATTATTTGGTTGTTATTATTTTCAGTTATTGTAGATTTCTAGATGGTAAATGTTGAAGAAAACAGTGGTGCTGCTGCTATTTATTTAAAAAAAAAAACAACAAAAAACCATTAAAATACCACATTGAAAAATATCACCACCACAAGCTTCTTTTAAAAACAGCACTGCAATGTATGACTATTTTTTAAAAAAAGTAAATCATAAATTTGCTGGTTTTCATTGCAGGTTTGGTTTTTTTCCCCCATATCTTGCACTTAGAACACAAACATTTTGGAATCCAGGTGTTAGCTATTTAGCAGTCCAAGAGGTCATTACAGAAATAGGCGCAAAACCACATGCGAGCAGCATACTTGGGGATTTCCTCTTAACTTTGCTCAAGAAGCACTCGGAAACAAAGAGCCCAGCTTCAATATTTAAGTCAAGAAAATGAAACATTCATGTGCTGTAGCTAGATATTGTTGCTGGAGCCGAACAACCCGCGCCTGCCTTAAGGTTGAGGATGCACAACTGAATTTATACTCTGGCTGTAAAACCTGCATTTAGGGACACAAATTCCAACCAATCAGACTAAATAAATCAGCGGGCCCAGGTTTTATCATCACAGATAACCCTCGCTAATCCAGCAAGCTTTTCCCGAAGACAAAGGACAAAATGAATTGCTTCATTGGAGCTGCCTGAGCAGCATGCTAATGCGGGGAGGTGGAAGGCATGAATTATTCACGCCCTTGCAGCTTGAGCAGGCAGATCCTGGCTTTCCCTGTTACCATTGCAACAAGTGGTGGCTGGCCTGGCCGCGCTCGGGCCGTCGCGCGTCCCCGCGGAGCCCCGAAATGCCTTCTGGAGAGGGAAAACCTCCGTGCCTCCGCTGCGCCCGACACAGCCGGCTGGGTTTTCAGGTTAAGCCTTGTGCAAAATGGACCCAGGAAACTCAGTCTTTCGTGACTCAGATGTGTTTGACCATAAACTACTCTTCTTGGAAGAAGATGGGTCGCTTCGGTAAGTTTGTGCAACTTTTGACGCTTTCCGAATCCGCCGTAAGCTCTTTTCGGGTTACAGTAACTGTGATGTGCGGCGTTTTACCAGTCTTTCTAAAAATAGTCTGCTTTCTTTTTGCTTTTAAAATGGGTTAAAGCAGCCTAAAAAGGCATGCAATATCTTTATTTTTAACTCTACAAAATATGTAAACACTATCTACAGTACTGACACTAAAGTTACTATCAAGCCTTCTTATATTGACTTGTATTATTTAAATTTTCAAGTCCCTGTAGCACACTACTAAAACCAAATATATTTATGACCCAGGTCTGATTTCTTGCAACCAAAACTCAGACTAATGTAATTCAGTGTCAAACTGGAGAATCTGAAAGAAATTGTGTTATTTTTCATGAGATATGTTGTTTTCCTCTTGTAAGTGTAACTTGTGTTGCTCGTTATTCAGCTAAACACATTTCTGACTGGGTTGGGAACAGGAACTGGCACCTGCACAACATTCCTACCGTGCATTAACTATTTTGCTGCATCATAAAGTAGTTGAAAGGCATTGGTAACTTACCCGATTTTCCTAAGGATAAGAAGGACATCTATTTCGTATGTAAAGCATATGGAAGTGATGAACTAAGGCTAGATTTACCACCTCTTTGTGAGGTGAAAAGCCTCAAAATGTTTTGCTTTATTATTCATTAGCAGTATACCTACCTAAAATATTTGTTTCAATTGTTTGTCTGATTTTTCTTATTTTCCAGTAGTGATACTGTCATTGCCTGAGAACTCTCAGGTAACTCGCTACTTGGCACAGTTATAAAAATTGATATAAATAATCAGCTCCCAAGAGCAGAAGCCATGGATAGGAGCATGAATATGAAATGAATCATGAATAAGTTTTGATTGTGGATAACAAGGTCTCTTTCTTTTTCTTTGTTTTTAATTACATAGTCCAGAATCTGCTGCTTCTACTTTATTTTCTTTGTTTTGATCATAAAAGCATTTTATTTGACATCCAAAAGACAGCCAAATTTTGAAGGGATAAAAGTACAGCATAATGATATCTAGTGCTAACAGTAATTAAATGCCTTATGTTTTAAGAAAAAAAACAAGAGGTGAAAATAGGGATGTGTAAATAAGAGGAGATATGCAAACAATGGATGTAATCCTGCTCTCCTTAATCATGGGAGTAATCCTTATTCACCTAAGTAATCCTGTTGGTTTCAGTAGACTCACATCAGTAGGTGCTGTAGCATAAGGCCCATATTTTTCAAGGAGATAACAGTGTCTGTTTTACCTGTTTTTTCTGTAATGCAATTTTAGCAACACAGTTTTTAGTGATGTGTTTGAATGCATTAGCGATAATATTAAATTAGACTTTACCAAATGTCTATTTTGCTTCTAAAAGTATAAAAGAGAAAAATGGAATAATGTATTAGATGTGTCAGTAAGAAGGTACAAACCCCACATATGTTATTAGAGTTGTGCTTGCAGTGGAGTAGCACTGCTCACCCTGTTGACCGTGTTTGTAGATTACTTTTTGGTACCTGAGGTATAGAAGCTTTGCTTCTTTTAGGACATGATGCAACTCTACCAAAGAACCACTATGTCACCCAATGTCTCAAAAAGTACATTGGGGTCTCCATAAAAGTGATGTTGATAAATATTGTTCCTCTCTCTGATTTAAATACGTGGGGTTTGTGGTAATGTCCGGTGAATATTTTTATTGCTGTTATGGTCTCTGATCTTGCCAAAATAACACCTGCAGTTCTGCCTTGGGAATAATGCGTTTGTGTAAATATTGCAGTTGTGTTACCCTCCTTGGCAGCCCAGCTTGGCATTTCTGAGCTTTCCAGTCCAAGACCACATAGGGCTGCCCTGTAATCCAGGATGGGGCTTGGCAGCACCTGTGTGCCCTTCCCCAGGCAGTGCATCTGTTAATGAGGGAAAACTAATTACTTAAAAGCTTTTGGTACAATGGGGTTGAGAAGTATAAATAGTCATGAACTGTTCCTGGTGCTCTGCAAGCCACCAGCCTGTGTTTGCGCTGGCTGCAAGCAGTGGTAGTGTGGATAGGAACGTTACCCTGTAACTATTGCAGTCGTTGCTGTGTTAAGATGCTTCCTCTGCGGAAATATTCTCTTGTGTGCACCCTGAAGGGGCTGAAATAGAAATGATGTAAAAATGCAATTTTCCAGATGGCGTACAAAACTTGCACTTCAGTGTAGCTGGTATTAAGTACCCGTCGGCTTTTTGTTGGTTGCATTGAGATACCGAGAATGAACGGATTGTTCTTTAACTAGCTTCGTTACACGGCAAAGATTTTGGTGGTTTGTATTTGCAAATGAGGTATACTACGTCACTAGTATCTATTTGCACAGAGATATCGTATGGGGGCAGTTTAATGCTGAGGCTACATGGCTCTTATGGCCAGTAGAGTGCTGGAGGCAATAACAGGACCAGTGCCAAGAGGCTGGAAGGGCGGACTGGCCGCTGCTGCCAGGGGAGAGACTGGAGCGGCTCTTGGCAGCAGCATTTCTTTTCACTTCATGCATTACTTTCACTTACTGGGTCCCAGCAAAAGCCTTAAGTCTCTCCAGGTAAGTCGCTTTCTGTCCCCTGCCCCCTGGCCATGGGGTCAATTCCTACTCCTTGGAGAACTCCACAAGCGTTGGTTGCACATTAACGTCAACTTTATAACCACAGTTTTGAGGGTACTTTTTTCTACATCTGTTCTCCTTTGCTGAATTATAAAAACAAATCATGTGCAGCTATTTTTGGTTAAGGATCTCCTTCCGGCAATGGGCAAAGGTCAGGTGTCCATTTTAATTTTTACTACCTTTTGTGAATTTTAGAAGTGGCGGTTCACACAAATTTATTGAAGTATTTTTAAAACTTGGCCAAAAAAAGTGCTCTAGTATGGCTCAGCTCATTCTGTATCAAAAGTCATGCGTGTGGCAATTTGGAGCGGTCTAGGTTTTTGTTTTTCTTTTTCTTTGTGCATACAAACTACGTACAGTAAGAGGTGTTTTCTGTAATCCCTGACATGTCATTCTCATGTCTCTTCTCATATGAGGATACCCGTGTCTCCTTGCTTCCCACCCAAGGCAGAGGGCAGGGGGATGCGTAGTCTCCGCTATTTCCCCAGGTATAGAAACTCTGCGAGAGCAAAGCTATGGGTGTGCGTGCTGCGAGCGATAGTAAGAGCAGGTTCTTCGTGGTTTGGCGGCATTCCCTCCTTTGTGTAAGACGTGTTTTGCTGTTCTCTGGGGTTGGTGCCACAAAGGCGGTGCATTGTGGTTGTTCTGCCTGGCTGTGGGCACTGCTGCGGTTGATGGACTTTGCTGCATCAAGGTGGAAGCGTGCTGAGGTTTCCTACTCAGGGCTTGCATTGCAAAGCTTTTATAAATAGTAGCTATGCTGGGCTAAGATACTTGAAACAATACCAACCTCTAGTTCTAAGCCCAAGTAATGCGCAAAATAAAAGGCAAGTTTTAAAGTACGGGTAAAGGAAATTTTCTAGCTGTTGTTTTGCAGCTGTGGCAGAGAAAGCAGAAAGACTGGAAAAGCCAGCGTGCCGATTGAGCAAGGTCTGGGAGTATGGCCCTGGGAAAGCCGAGTGCTGGCTGAACACCAGCCACTTTACTGGTGCCCCAGGTCGGAGGCATGTAGAAAACTTAAGCTAATGTAGCATGATGTGGTCGCTGGCTACGGAGCAGAGCCTGGAGCAGCAGAGCTGGTCCATGGTCCAGAACGTCCTCGTGACGGGACTTGCCACCTTTGTTGTGTAGGACCTTGGCGACAGCAGTGCCGCCTGCGTGACTGGGGAACAGTCTCCAGCAGAAGGGAACCACAAGACATAGTGGATGAGTCAGTTTGATCTTTGACCTTAAAAAAAGACTAAACCAACATAACTACCTTAATTATATGCTTATTAGTAGCTGCCTGGTGGCTTCTAAGTGGAAAAGCTGAGTTGGTATGACTATACATATTAAATACGGCAGCAGCACAGATAAAATTGCAATGCAGATGAACTTCTTTTAACTTGTTCTCCGTGTGTTCCTTTGCTGTAAATCCCGTACTGTGTCTGAGAACAGCCAGGCCTGGAGGAGCAGCACTCCTTAAGCCCTTTGCGGTCCAGCCCAGCTCCAAGCTGGTATCTCCCCAGCGCATTTTTCAAGAGTGTTCTTCTTTCATACAACGTTGCTCTTGTTTCATGTGACATTTCTGTCCCTCTGTCTCTCCAGAGAGGGAGAGGTGAGCAGAGGACAGTCACACTCAATCCTCTGTGTGTGGTCCAAAGCCCAAACCTATCTCAGATTTCCATCGGTCGTGTGCAACATGCATTAATCATGGTTGTGTGATGGTGTAACACGTCAGTCACACACCTGACAGTCCACCAGGAGCAACTGGAAAAGTTCAGCGTGAACTACTGTCGGCCATACGGCAATGACCACTGTGGATTTTGAAGATGCATAATCTTTCCTCCACTCTCTGCAAAGTATACACAGCCTCTTGCTGAGTGTTGTATCCTGGCTTGTTGATGGTGTGTTACCATTAATATTTGGGGTCCTGCATAGGGATGTATCACAAACAAATGAAAATATGTCTTTGCTGCCTTTATATAAACCTTTCCTGGTGATTAAAGACCATCAGTGGAGGCTTTATAAGGGACAGAGGATGTAAAGTTGTGGAATAAATATGCAATAAACAGTGATGAAATTAGCTATTGCCAGCTATTTTGGCCATCTTTTGGAAGATGAGTAACTGAGTCAAGAGCATATAGATACAATTTCCCTTGTATCTGTAGTATAGCCCAGCATAAACATATGGAAAAAAAGTGTTTTTAACAGCAGAAGACTGAGCGGAAGATAACGCTAGCTGCAGTCCTCGTGGTTGGTGTGGAGCATCTCTGGGACTGCATTTCAAATCTATCTGTTTGAATTCCATTGCTTGCATTTATTTTTATACTTCTATTGATCTAGACTTCTAGTGTCTCTTACAGCCGCATACATGTAAAATAAAGCTGGGAGGTCAAGTACACAACAACCGGGCAGGTTGGAGAGATATCTTGCACAGCTTGGCTCAGAAGTCCTGATGGGGAAGCGAGGGCAAGGCAGGGCCCGTGGGCACACACAGACAGGTACTCTGCAATTCTTCTGCCTACTGTCTCTTCTGAATCCACCAGCTGCTGCTTTTTGGATGCTGAGAAGGACCCTGCTCTCCTCTCCATGTCAGCAGCGCAGTGCTGGTGCGGCTCTCCTCGCATCCAGCATTTCGGCCACGTAGATGAAACAAATACATTCACAGCTGTCAGATGATTGTACGTGTAAATCAATCCTACCCATAGCTCTTCTGCGTAGTGAGGGCTATTTTGGAAATGCATTTAAAATGATTTTGTTTAATGGTTTTTTTTCAATAATATCAGGCTTTAAAAGGCAAAATTGCCCTGCAAAGTCTTACAGAAGGAAGGCTTTTTTTTCCCTGTGTAGACACTTTTTGTTAACAGGTCCCCTTTAGGCTAAATTATACTGAAAACGAGATTTTATCAACAACCATGTGGCTGGCTCTCACTTTGCTAAAATTTCATTCAACCATCTTTTTGCTCATGTGATTGAGTGAATGAAAATGAGACACTCATTAAATTGAAAGTGGGTGCTCACCTTCATTAATAATATTGTGCAGTATTGCAAAACCAGAAGAGCAGTCTGCAGCAAGGTTCCGTGCTAACCTGCAGATAAAATTTCTTAGCACAATTTTAAAAAAGGAATTGAAGCAGTGTGATTTCATTCCCGCTTTCTACATCTAGAATTGGATGTGGATAATACAATGTGCATTGTCACACTGAGTATGATATACCACAGGGTGCATTGTGGAGATATATGTCTCATACAGTCCTTTCCATACAGAATAAAACGGTTGGATGGAGATACAGAACTTAACGGGAGAAAAGAAAAGCTGCATACCAAAATGGACATAGATTTAGGAGGGTTGCTATGGTTTCTTTTATAAAAATCTTCCAGCCACAGAAATGACTCCTGCAAACAATGCTGTATGTAGGTGTAAAGGAACATATCACACACACAGCACCAGCCCATGTGTACAGGGGCAAGCACACCAGTGAGCGTTCGGTGCTTGGCGGGTGCTGAACATCGCCAGTTCAGCCATTCCCTGTCCTCTCCTTAAAATTAAGTTGTCATAACGCAAACTGCCTAGTGGTAACAGCCTTTGCTTGGTGAAAAGGTGAGCGTGTAGCTAAATCACCCTATCTGTTATTTTCCTATTGTATCCTCCTCTTTTTGCTATCTCATATTTCTGAATTTCTCAATGCTGAAATTTTTAGGGCAAATGCTGCTTGCTTCCTTTTCTTTTTTTTTTTTCTTTCTTTGCCTGCGTATTGCCTTGAACAACAGCTCATGACCTAGTTCTGTCTCTTAATTGCTACTGCAATATGAATTTTAATTCCAGCTGGAGTCCAGATGTATTGAGGATATGCAGCACGTGTCAAGGCCAGTGGCATTTATCTTACAGGCCAGTGTTTCCCAGCCCTTTGAATTCAGGGAGCCCTTAACCTTTTTGGAAAAAATCTTAAACAATCATCAGTATTTCACTGTTGTCTGGTGATGGGAAATGGAGATAATAACTGTTAATCTAAATGCTAATATGTATTTTCTCTTATAGCTTAGTTTGTTTTACTGCTCTTTAAGCTTTGACTGAAAATACTAATGAAGATGAATGTTAGCCTTGTGCTTGCATCCTCCAGTGCCCAAGTGAACCTGGCCATGGGTACTGACAGTTTCTAGGAGCCCATCTCTGCTTACAGAAACTTAAAATTTGCTTCTTTTCATCACCTTTTTTAGGTGACTTATGGTCATTGGTGGTAGAAGATGAGTGGGCCATCAAGAACTGTAGGTATTCTGCATCTGGTGGAGATCATAACTTGATGAACAAGGTATTAGATTTAGCATGCTGCAAAAGAGCACACTTTTTGGAACAATGTAAACTTTGTTCACAGAAAATATCTTTATTTACTTCTCTGCACTTTAGAAGAAACACTAACTATGTTTACTGCATTTTGAGCATCCCACAGGTTTCCTCTACCAGTTGACATTTAGCTGTTTTGCTTAGCTAAGATTTCCCTCTTTTGCTCCACTGAAATGGGTAGTGAAGGCAAGTTATCAATATGCTTTCTACTGACTGCTCCAGAAAGGGCTTAATTTTAATCATTCTATGATTGCAGCTTGTGAAAGACACTGGCATCCTTTGGCAGGAAAAAAAAAAAAAGCATGTATAAAAACATAAGCTGTTTTAGGTTAGATTAGATCTTGAAATGCTGGGATACACTAGTATTCAATCAGCATAGAGCTTTAATTGTTCATATTAAGGAAGCTGGAAAATGGAGAAAAAATAGCAGTTTCTGATGTACACATAAGCATGCCCTATCCAAAACATACTGATATAAGGCACACGCGAGCCGAGTTTTGCTTTATATTATACCAGGTGATGTAGAATGCAGAAAAGGGGAGTCGATAATACTCTGGAGAGCCAGAGGAGGAGCAGAAAGCTGAGGGGACAGCCTCCTACAAGCACTGGGAATGTGGCTGGGAGGAGAAACCCGGAGAAGGACGGCACATGGGTGCGTTTGAGTTGAGTGCTGGTGAAAGCTGGACCTCGGAGCAGAGCAGCCGCCTGGGCTGTGGCTCCATGGGCTCCTCCATAGGCAGCCAAGGCTTTGCATCATCTTGGGGAAGGTGCATGGAGGAAGGATCCTTGTCTTCATCACTACAGTATCCTCTTTCCCCAAAACTACTTGCCAGACCCTCGTGCTTGCTAGTGACTCTGCCAAGCAAAGCTTTAAAAGCACAGCTGCATCAAATTGTTATCACAGTGCTATATTACAGGTACGGTGTATACTGCAACTTGTTCTCACAGTAGACATAACGTTACTGCCTTGTATTATTACTGATATTTGATACACGATACAACTATATTTAATTAGCTAACTAAAATGCTTTTTCTGCCAAAGATACGGTGAGCAGGAGGGAAAATCACCTTCTTGGAGATATGCCTCATAGCAGGATGACTAATAAAAGCAGAAAATATCGTCAGAGAAACAGAAATTTAGTACGTTAATCCCAAAGACCCCCCAAAGCTGTGGATTCTTGTACTGAGATTTCAGAATACAAATGAGCTGTAAAATATATCTCTTCAAAAGAAAACTGTCACGATATCACCTAAAAACATTTTAGAATAACAAATGGAATCTAAAGGTTACAATTAAGATAGCAGAAAGACGCTTCTGTGCTCAAAGGATAAGTACTTTTCTGTTGGGGAAAAAAGACCTGTTCCTCACCCAAAGGGCTGAAGCCTTGCCTTAAGTGCAAAATTCAGCCATGGCCCGGGGAGTCATCCCTAATACAACCACGCTTACATCGTCTCCTTGATACCCACATTCTCGGTGGCAACACGAGATCATTAAATAAGGTTTGATCTTCTTTTTGCATCCTCCGTGGAGGCAGGAGACCAAGTTTGTTGGCCAGCAATCTGCGCCGGTCTCTCGACTCGTCTTTGTGCGGTTGATGGCAATTTCTACTCTGCCGTGCTGCCCAAAGCCAAAACCTCCGTCGGCAGCGTGCAGAGCCTTCCACCAGCAGCTGAGCTATTAGCAATTGCTTTCATGTACTTGTCTCCTGTGGGATGTGTGGGCTGAGTCGGTTATTGTACGTGGGAGGAGGATGCGAGAGCGTGAGCCAAACACCACTGCCGGTCCCTTTTCTCTTGCAGGTGGAAAGCGAAAAGGGCTGGTTAATGGGTCTCTGAGCCCTCTTCCATAAAACCGGGGGGTCTTTTCTTGCTCGGGGCTCATCAGGGGGCTGTGAGGAGGGCCCCCTCTTGCATAGCCTCTGCGGTTTTCCCCCTGCGAGGTTGGCATAGGGTGCAAGGGCTGCAACCACAGGTCCTGCAGCGCCTGGTTGGGGCGAGTCTTGGATTCCAAAACCGTGTCGTTATCTGCAAACCTCTCCCTGAACAAACGGGACGGCACAGGGAAGGCTTGCGGGAAGCATCCAAGGAAAGAGGGCTGGGGGAGCAAAAAGATCCAAAAAAGCAGCCAAGGAAAGGGTGAGCAAGGGGTCTTTCCTCATGTGCTGGGACTGCCTTTCCAACCCTTCAGCCGATAGATCATCACAGGAGGTTACTGTGTAATGACTTAGTCTTAATCATCTGTGCTCATTTACTGTCTGGATCTTCAGTGAGCTGCTCTGCCTCTTACATCCAAATTCTGCTTTATTACTTTTAACGTTTTTTTCTCTTCCCCTTTGTGCTCCTCAGGTAGCAACTGCATTTTAGCTTGTTTTCAGAAACCAGCAATAATATTTCCTGAGACGATTACTTTCTTGAATTTGTTGTTCTGGTGTCTGACACTTCCCGCTTGTGTAGAGCTCTCCCTGGACTCCAGAGTCTCTCTGCAGTACATGTATCTTGAACGCAGTTTATTTTAATCAGGGTTCCCAGAATTCGGTAATACTTCAGGCCAATTTCTACGGTAAACCCGAACACATTCAGCAAACCCATGTGCAGCCAGTGATCAGACATAATTGCCAACAATTTCGCACCCACAGAATCCTTGCTTGACTAACATTCCTGGAGCCCCATCTTTCCCATCACCATTTCAAGCAGGAATCTCACAGTTGCTAGGGGATGGAATTTTTTATGCACTTATATATGAAATATTTTTAGCATGAAGTAGAGAATTACCCATACAGTTTTCTGGCTAATATTTGCTGTATTAAAATGGAAGGACCAAAATGCAGTGAGAAGCAAATCTCTAGAGGTCTGGAGGCCAGGTTTGATACAGGTACTATCCAGGCATTCAAAATATTACTTGAATCTGTGTCTGCTGAATTTAACTGGAGCTCTGACAATTACAGGCTGTCACAGGAGACTTCCACTTCTACTCCTGACTCAATTACCAAGTCTCATGCTTCTCATAATATTACCATTGCTGTAAATAAAGTCAAGTTCATTCTCCTTTTTCTTTACTATTCTAAGGAAAAAGCATGTGGCTGACTTCTACCACCCAGCATCGAATTGAGCCCAAGCCTCAGAGGAACTCTTGGTTGAATTTGAATTAAAAATATTTTTTCAGCAAAGTTGTGGTTATTGATGCACTGAATTTAAAAAACAAAGCCTCCCCTATTTATTCCCCATTCCCAAATTCTCACTATAAGAGCACTTAATACATAAAGGCTAAAAATAACAGATAGACCTAAACAGCTTAGGTCCCCTTAAAGTTTTACAGATGAGAATCAGTAGTAGACACGGTACTTTAGCATACCACTAGATTATGTTTAGTGCTACTGTATTTTCCATAATACATTCTGTTCCTTATGCAGCCTAATACTTGTTTTCCTTTTTTGCCTATTCTTGCATGCTGAAAAGATGTTTACTTTAGGCTGTTCGTGACTCTTGGTCTTTTTCCTAAGTGATTAGTTGATTGCAGCTCAATAATGTTTGAGTAGTTCAAATTATTTCTTGCACTTCATGTTTGTAGTGATCTGAGTCTGTCTATATACAACTTCTGAACTGTGTCCAATTCTGGGACTCATTAAATGTGCATGTGTCAGGCAGGCTCCACTTCCAGTGTAAGTGTTTTCCTTCTCTTGCTTCGCTCCTTTTCCAACTGGGGTTGCACAGGCTGATTGCAAGAAAGAGTATCAGCAGAGGATCATCCCTGGAAATGCTTTCCTGTTGAAATGAAATTCTCTAAACCTGGGATTCCCAAACTGTGAAGGGCACACCATAGTGCTACTAGAATATTGAATGGGTTGCTCCCAAATGCCTTCGTAGAAGTACTTAACCGAGCTATATGAGATGAATGCCTCTATACAGGCAGTATCTCAAAAAAAATACCCATATCTTGTAGAGGTCCTTGCTGCACCCTTATGACTCTACCCCTCTTCCAGCTCAGGTGAGCTCCCCCTCAGACACTTACCCCAATTAGCTGCAAGGCATTCAGGCTGATGCATGAAGAAGTGGGATTGGATTTGACTGCTGGATGTCAGGAGTGGTATCGAGGATTGAGGTATATGAGAAGTGGTAGGAAGGTTGGGAGATGGGAAATATTTTGAGGTCCTAGGTAGATGTGTAAGGTTTTGATATGGTTTAATAGCAGAAGCAGCAATTGATGCATATCTTGCACTTGTGCACACATGCGTCTCTGGTACAGAACATATATCTTTAATCAGTTTAACCAAGGAAAATAACACAATGTTAAGAAACAGGCGGTAGTAGGATGGAAACCCCATGGAAGAAATGTGGTTTAGCAAACAAGTGTGTATTCCGTGTTACAGAGCTTAGTGCCACCTATGTTGGTTTTACAGCAGCAGAAGGGAATGTCTGGGCTGCATTTCTGGGTTCTTATTTTTTAATGTACTTTATTAAAGTACTTTTTGTAGTGCAAAATGCATGAGCAGTCCCTGGAGCAAAGAATTCCTTTTAGCAGTGGATTGCCTTCCCTATTCCTTTATGTGCTTTCTTTTATCCCATGTACCCTCTATTGTTTTACCTGGCCCACCCTCCCACCTGGATAATGGGTTTGTTCTGGGAACTGGGAAAATACACTTCTGAATTTCAGGTCTGGAGTCCATCTCCTGTTTCTTTAGCCCTTTCATGAGCCATTTACTTATCACTAGAGAAACTAGCTGGGACACCTGACATGAAGGAGTGGGTTTGAGCTGTGGATCCCAGCATCTGGGAAGAAGGTTGGAGTTGAGATATGCCCTCCCTCTTAGCCCATCAGCTGGTTTGAGCCCTGTCCCCTCCGCCTCCTCTCTGAATCCTCAGACCTCTTGTCTCTAAAGTGTGAGAGCTTTTCCATTGGTTTATGGGACCAGGGCACCTCAGAGGATTCCCCTGGCTCGGTGTTGAAGCCCAGTGAGTAGGGAGAAAGTCTTCAGCACAACGCCTTGGGTGGAAGACTGAGGCATGGTGGTAAAAGGGGACTGTCCGTGCAAGAGGACAACTGCTACATGAAAATGAAGCTCCTCCAAAAACCATAGCTCAGCATAGACGTCCAACCTCCGCCGTGCACCACCACGGACTGCGCATCCATGTGCCCAAAGACACCATCACCCACAAAATGTCAGCAGAAAGAAAATGCCGTACTCACGTACTTATTTCACGCAGATTCTGCCGCTTTCTGGTAGGTGCTGCTGGGCAGAGGTGAAGTCTCTGTCTTTGAGAAAATAGTGCCATCACGGATGCTTTGTATTAAGAGGGCTCATTAACTCCACAGTGCTGTTTCTGAAGATGAAAAGTCTTCTTTTCACAGTGCAGGAGTTTTAACTGTGCCCTGGCTAAAGATTACCTCAACCTGCTATAAACGGAGATGTTTCACTAATTGGTTTCTTGGTTCATTAGCCAAATTGTGTGTATGAGGGAAATGGAAAAAGCTCAGAATGAATTTCCCTTGCAATTCTTAATTTAAATGGTGAATAATAATTTTGTGTTGAACAAAACATGTTATGTGATATGCAGTGGTGGAGTTAACTTTTTACTTTGGGATCATTTGCCACCCTTAAAGCTTTGTGGGAAAATGATCCTCAGCTGTGCCTTATTCTGGCACAGCGTGACACCAGGTAGGAAACTATAATCATTGTAGTATAATGTAATAATCTCAAATTTTACACAGAAACACTTAGTCATGTCCGCCTCATAGCTTTAAGTACTAAGATAACAGAGCTAAATAGCAAAAATCTTTGAAAGTCAGCTTTACTGCAATGGATGCCGTGGCTCTATTTCCATTACAGCCATGTAAGTAACAAAAATACGATGTGTTCCTAGTTTACTCTTTCCAATGCAGTGCACTCAGCTAAAAATCAAAGATTAACTCTGAGCAGCTAAAGGGAACAAATTCCACTAATTCATCAAAGCAAATGCTGTAGAATTTAATCTGTTTTATGAATTTTCTACCATTGATTGTTATGGCATGACTGGGGCACAGGAGGTCATTTGTGAGCACTGAATTGCTAGTTGTGTGACAGCAAAAAAAGAAGGCTAAAAGAAAGGTTAAATTAAAGAAGCGGCTAGAAGCTGTTTTTTGTGAGATGAATGTATATTATCTAAATTAATGACAGTAAACCTCCAATTAGCTGAATGTTGATGCAGAATTACAGCTTTATTAGGTAAATACATGTTTTCTCAAGCCAAAGGGTTGGGTAAGGAGTTGTTTAGCCTGCAACTGTAATAGGGTTACAGGTAGATGAACATTTTCTGTCTGTTGGGGTATGGTGACCTCACTGCTGTTGCTGACAAATCTTTACAATAAATCTGTCATTGCTTCCTAACAGCAATACAGACTATGAAACTTATGACCTTGTTCTTTAGCGTATCCTCCCATAATATGGGATGGGCAAAAGCCTGGAATGTGCTGCTTTGTTTTTCAATAAACAGCTTAGCTTTTATTTTAGAACAGAGATTTCTTCTTCGGCCCAGTGCATGTTGTTTTGGCACAAATAAGTTTGAAGTGGAACCTCTAAACTTGTTTCTGTTTTGTTAATTTATTGAATTCTCCTGTAAATATACATCAAAGAGAACAGCAGCTATGAGCAACTTTTGGTGTGGTTTTTGCAATTTGTACATACTAAAATAATTGCATAATGGAGTTATTTGAACAATTTTCTCCTTGGAAAG
This sequence comes from Haliaeetus albicilla, assembly GCF_947461875.1. Lineage (NCBI taxonomy): Eukaryota > Metazoa > Chordata > Aves > Accipitriformes > Accipitridae > Haliaeetus > Haliaeetus albicilla. Next base: position 38,487,042 of record NC_091493.1, on the reverse strand, counting down.
GGTAGAATTTTCTTGCAGATTGTCTTGATGTGAAAGGTGGGTTAATCTCCTAGATGTGTCATCTCACAGTAAAACACTGCAGTTACATTCATGAATACTTGCAGTATACCACTTAGCTGTGTATAGGAGTTTACTGTCATTATGGCTTTGAATATCAGCAAAATTTACTGGTCAGTAAAAAAACCAAACAAAAAATTCCTAACAAACAAAATCCTACCCCAACTCCCCAAAACAACAAAAAAACCCCATCCCAAAACCACCTTTACATTATTTCTTAAGGTCTTATTTTCCTAAATATTTCTAAAGGATGCCCACAGTGTCTTTTATATACATGCTGGGAACCTAATAGCAACACTGGGTCAGAGCAAGGATTCAGTTACATCATTATCCCGCTTCTGGTCATTTAGGTTCACAATTTAATTACTCATTGTGCAGAAAAAATACCTTCAAATGGGCGTGTATTTACCCAGTAGTTTCACATCTCCCCATACGTCCTCCTATGCATTTTATGAAAGCTGTTTGTGATTTCTGTAGATCTCTCCCATATTGCTTCTTTTTTGACTTTTGCTGACAAGTGCCAACTTCTTTAGTGTCAGTATGTTGCAGTAATGGTCTCCTTTCTGGGCCATTCTGGGAAAATATCGGTTCTTGGTGTACTTCTGCTGGTTTAGGATGAAAATTGAGTTTAAGGAGATTTTGAGGTACTGCTGTGTGTATTTTGTTTATTTACCTAGTTTACTGTATATTTTCCTTGGTTCTTGGCTCTGCTCCTTTGTCAGCCTGTCATTTTTATATAATTTATACTGGTTTTTTTTCACATCCACTGATTTATCTTAATCCCATCATATTTCTGAGATGCCTGTGATATCACTATCCCTTTTTTAAAAATAAGCAAGCATTCAGGTTTACTCAGCGCTTCTACGCTACGTATTCTCATTCAGACCCACACAGTTAGTATTGCTTCGGTTGCTATTTTTACGCTCCATGTATAAATGCAGTCTTCCTTGTCTTGACTGTTCTTTGCAATTATTTTTTTTTTTTTTTAACCTGAGACTCTCCCTCTCTACTCTGTCCAAAGATACAGAGGCTTTTATAACCAACTTTTCTTTAGCTTTTAGTTGGAGAAAAAAACCCAAGGCAAAAAAAAACCCAACAAAAAACCACCAACCAAGAAGACTCTCAGCTTTAAAAGCATTAACTGTGCTGTTCTATTCTGGTGTAGATGGAGCCAGGCTCTCTTTGCAGGCCTCCTCCTTAGTCCCCAGGGTTTTCCCAGTAAAGCTCTCCTCTTCCCTTCCCTCCATTGCATTTTCCTGCACAGGGACTGCTCTGTTAGGGTGGGACTACTTTTTCCTGTGAGGGTTTCCCTTTTTTTCCCTCTGTGCACCTCTGTCTTTCCCAGTTTGTCTAACTGACTATATGAGGCGAGATTGCTCTCCTGCTGAAAGCCGAGTGGTATTTCCAACACACGTAATCAAAGACAAATAGTTACGTATATATTTCTTGACCCAGATCACCGGCTGGACACCAGCCCACCTTTTCCTTAATTCATTTTTTCCTAGCTTTGATCCCCACTGTTGTTTATTTTACATTTCTAGCAATCTCTAAGAGACATTTAGCAAAGGCTTTGTATATAAGATGAATTCCAAAATCCATAGCTTTTCCTCATATTGTATTTTCAAACTGAAATCCTCTTGAAAGGTCACTTGAAGGCTTGAAATACTGGAGCATTTAGATTGTTGTTGATTTTTCTCGTGGTGATTGACTAGCCATCAAGCTCATCGTGCTCTTCTACTAAAAACAAAGTGGTTACATTTTCTTTTCTTGTAAGGAAGGAGTCCACTGAACTTCTTCGATACAGCTGCTGGTGGAATTGCATTATGCACAGATGGATATCCACAGAAACGACATAAGGAACAGACCAAACAGTGTAGACCCTACTGTGCAGAGGAGAAACCGTTTCGTATGTGTGCGCTGTAGTTAAAGGAAAACACTAATTAGTTTTGAAATGCCGGTGGTGGCTGGTTCGTTTTCAGAGACCAGCATGGCAGCCTTTGCGTTACGACAGCTCTGTACATCCCCAAGGAGATGCCATGGGGACTTCTTTATTGTCAGTGGTTGGTTTGTATGGGGCTCTTTTTGTTAAGTGAATGGTCTTGGTCATCCTGTTAATAACATGTTTTTAGTTGTTGTACAGTTGACTGTGGATGTGTTGTATGGGATAATGTATTTGTAGCTGGAGGCTTGGTTTGATATCCTTTCACCAAGTCTGGCTGAAGTAAGAATTATTGAGTTCACAATTCTACAGGCAATCCCAAACAGTGTATAATTTTACAGACGTTTTATGGTAGATTAAAATACTGAATTGACTCAGGAATGGCTGAAGATGGTTCTTTTATAAAATAAATAAATTAAAAATATAGCCCCACCACCATCATAAGTGCAAGGATCCAATTGTTTCTAAGACTTTTTTACAAATGTAGGAAAAAAAAATCACCTGAAGTTTTTGGCTAGGTGGTAACTTCTTTCAGCGTTGACCTGCCTACATATGAATTTGATGCCGTTTTAATTAGTCTTTTTTCAGCAGCATGATGAAGCGTATAAACCTACATGTGTCATCTCGGTACTCTTTTCTCCTTGAGATCAGTACATTTCTGTTGATCCACTCTTTGTTCATGGCTTTAAAATACTTTTCCATTTAGCTTCCAAGCTTTAACGATTCAGCTCTGCATTGACAAAATGCAGAGTATTGAGTTATGGTAGAAAAATATTAATATCATAGAGTGTGGGTTTTTTTTTTTTTCCTTGGGAGAAGATAGATCATGTAAATGAGGCAATCATTGCTGAGAAGCTAACTTAAAATTTTTCCTTTCTCCGGTACAAAGTGCCAAGCCTTTTTAAGAAAATGGAGGATGGTAAGTGCTTTATGGAACTCAGTAGCAAAAATATAATAGCTCTGTGTATCCCTATTTGAAAAGCTGCAAGTGTGTTTTTTTGTAATGAGTGAAAAAGTAAATTGTATATTATTTCTGCAAGAGAATTAGCTTTTATTTATTTAAGGCAATCAGTGTTTATTATAACATGCATTTTGAGAAACCGATTTAAAAAAAACATACTCTCTTGGATTTACGATGGGGGTTGTGTGTTTGGTTTTCACCACAATTAAATAAAACCTTATCCTTCCGAAAAGAACTATTAAATATTCTTCAGTTCTTATTAAATGTTCTTCAATTCTGTATAATCCTGTATCATCCTCTATTTGGCAGCTGCACAGCAGCTGTTTGCTCACTGTCTTTTGATTAATTCTCTTACTGTTCCGGAGTGTAATACACCTAGTTTGTTTAGAGAAAGGGAATATGTTCATATTTAAAAATCCCTTTTACTGCAGTTACTGCATCTTTGCAGATTTAATTAGGTCTCAGTCCCCTTCAAATCATGTAAGTCAAAGGTCCCATCTTACTTGTCCCTGAGGCATCATTACAAAAAGTCCCCAGATGGAGTCTAGTTTCTAACTGATGACTTTACCATATAGGGGCTAATTACTTCTAATCTTACACATTGATGAGACTGTATTTTATGTCTCTGAGCCACTGAAACTGTAACTGCCAAATTATCCTCTCCTGTAATATGCGGGTTATTTCTCCATTAAATGGACTGGCTTCACAAATGACAATCCCTTCCTGCCAGGCTCTTGCATTTTAAACCATAATTATTTCTGGCACACGGTTCCAGCCGATGAGCCCGTGTTAATCCATGGTATGATCTCGGCTAAGCTGCTAGTGCCCGGTTGATTTAAGCCGGGAAAGGGCGAGCAGAGCGAAAGAGAGGAGCTGGGAGCCCGAGTCCCGGGGAATTTGGGGAGATGCTCTCTGGGGCCGTGGCCGGCCGACCGTGTTTCTCTTAGCCCTACCTTGATCCTCCAGCATTTTCTTTTTCTAAGCAGTAACGTCCATCAGATCTTTAAAAGAAATGACTCAACATTTTCACCTTCTGAGAGGGAAAAAATGTGTTTGGAAGTCTATAATGCATGAAGGTGTTGGAAGCCTAATCTAGTATAAACTGCCTTCAGTCAGCCCTCTTAAGCACCGGGGAAGAGAAATGAATATCTAAAAAGCAGCAAATAACTACAATTGCACTCTGATTTCATGGCTATATGTGATAGAGGTCAGTAACACAAGGCTGTTTATTTCTTCATACAAAGCAGCGGCTGTTATCATAACTTGCTGTAGGCAAAGGTATTGGAAAATCCTCATTCGGGGAAATACTGTATTTTATTACAGCATTACTTCATACCATGTAGGCTTTCTTCCCTCCTTCTTTCTCCATTAGTTTTGACCCAGCCTGATGGAGCTAACCTTGGGGTTGGCTCCCCAAAGGAGGAGTTTATTCCAAGAATCCGAGCCTGAAGTTATAATAATTTGGGGTTAGTATATTCCAGATCTTAATCCAGCTCTGCCGATAAGTAACTGCTAACTGGAAGCTTTGGTAGAAGAGCAGGGGTTTTGGAAGAACAAATTTTGGACATGGTGGAACTTTCCCTTGGCTTCCATAGTTTCAGGGAAGTCAATAGCACCTTATTGATTTAGCTATTACTTTTTAAAAGCAACAGGGAACTAAGTTGGCAGTGCTGTCTGGGGGGAAAAAAACCACCAAAAACCAACACCAAAAAACCAAAACAACAACAAAAACCCCAACCTTGAAAATCCTAGTGTTACCACCATGGCTACCACAGCCAGAAACACTAACTTATACCCAAAGTACAGAAACATTTTGTGCTCAGTTTCAGTACTTTATTTAAATTTTTAAAAACCAGCAACAACCCACCACCACCTAATTGTGGATTAATAAATTTTCCTTAAATGGTGAATGAAATATATAAATCTGTATTTATATACTTATCAGCATTAACATTCTGGCCGAGGCGTTAATCCCAATATTACTGTAACTACTGCAGTAATACATTTAGAGTAATAAGATGGTCCTAAATCAGTATGACATAGACTAAACTGATCTTCCAAAATAATGCTTTCAGTTTAGGATATGAGAAAAATTTTTGCCCTTTTATTTAAAATACCATGAATGACTTGCTGAAAATTTTGTTTCTTTTTTTTTTTTTACATCATTGATGACTTCTATCCCACTAAGCATCCAAATAGTGTACTTACTTATAAGCATATTTTAATTTTATTCTTTTTAAAAAGGGCACTATCCTGAAAGCCTGTTTTTTGATCTGTTTAAGGAGGCCAAAACCTTTAACCCAAGTGAGCGTAAGATTAAGCATGCTGTTGTGCCTGCCGTTGCAGGTATCCCTGCAGTGGCTGTCTGTGTGTAACATCAGTATGAGCTATAGGATTGCGATTACCAGAATATATGAAGCAATGTACAAAAAAGGACCCCCTGAATTTGCTTTTTCTTTCTTACCATTATTTGAGCTTAGTCTTTTGAGTGATTAAGGCAGCACATGAGTCTTGGCCTAATCCTCTAAAGTTGGCTTCAGCTGGTAGGATTTTAATTTACAGTAAATACTTCTGTTGTAAAAATTGGCCTTTTATTCTCAACTCTCCTGAATAATGCAGTACTGTATAGATTGATACCTGTGTATACACATCTGATTATCATTCTCACTAACCAAATTGCAGGTAAGTATCACAAGAAACAAAATACAGGATCTCCAAGCTCCAACAGGAGAATAGACATCCACAGTTTAAAATAAAACGTTACTGGCTTGTGACCCTGTTTGCCTCCTCGTGGTGGGGCAGCTGTCGGAGTGCTCTCAGCACACATTTCGATGTGCCCCAGCAAAGGCCAAGCTCTTCTCCATTTTGTCTTTGGACGTAAAAGTTACCAAGGTAACTTTTTTGAGTGGATGTAAAAAATGTCCATTACAAACCAAAAAAAGCAAACAGCAGAACAGCCAAAACGCCATGCCATCCTAAAAAAAACATTGGAAGTTAACCAAAGTAACTTCAAGTAATCCCATAAAGATCTACCTGAGCATATCAGTCCAAGAAAATTAGGATAAAAAGATGTAGTTGTACTGTGAGAAAGGAGGAGAGAGGGTACATGCTAATCAGAGGGGAAGTGAAATTGTTATTTCTGGAAGGAGGGACAGCATAGTTGGTGGAAACGAAGTACTTCACTGGCCTGTCACAGCTACCTGCAGTGGTTTTGTGGCAGGGAATTTAGCCAAAACACCATTCTAAACTGGGAAAGTGTGGGCCCAGCAGTAGAGTGACAGACAAGAGTGTCCCCTCAGTAATGCGTTCGTTACCTGAGGCTACCCCAGGGCTATGGGTGTGGGGTGAAAAAGGGTGGGAGTTGTATTTTCACAAGGATTCAGAAGCTGGGTAGAACTAGTTATTGTAGTTTGCCAATACGCATATTAACTAAATCAGTTAATGCAACTGGCAGTGAGTAATCCACTGTGCCGGTGTATGTGCAAGTCCATCGCAAGGAGGTTGGGTTAATAATTACAACCTGTTCCATAAAATGCTGACTGTTTCCAAGGAATTTTTCTTTGGTGCTTTTGCTTGGGTTAGAGAGGGTGAGGGGGGAGAGTTGTGTTGCATCGCGAGAGAGTTCAGCTGGGAGCCAGCCCAAAATGGAGAGTGGAGACCTCAAAATACAGCTTGCACAAGGGCTGTAGCAATGCAGATAGGGTGTAGAGTTTTATGTCTACACTAAATTTCCAGCTGAAACTTTCTAAAAAGAAAATTCCACATGAACTTCTCCTTTGCCAAAACGTTCAGGCTTGCACTGCCTCTCTGCACAAGGATGAATCTCCCCCACTCCTAATGCAAAGTTCATTGCTCTCAGCTTCAGACAGATCATCCCCTGGTCACGTCCCACCTGAGCATCGGTGTCACCAGCACGGGGTTGCGAGCTCTTAGCATACTCCTTGTTAAGCTTGAAAATTCTCGGTAATGTCCTATAGGTCATTCTGCAGCTTCTAGCTGAAGGATTTAATGGTGGTTAATGTTAGAGAGAGTACCGATAATGACTGAAGAGGTTTTTGAAAGCACATTCGGCAAAGTCTGTCTCCTGTAACTGGTGGACCTGAAGAGACCTTTGGGATCAATTCTTGTCCCAAAGCACCCAGTGGAAAGACCAAAATTGAGAGGTGCCAGAATCTGGCTGGGGGAGCTGTGCTGGATGAAGAGTGCAGCTAAATTATTTAATGGCTTATGCGTTGGCTCTGGATCAGAGATCGTCACTGAACAGAACAACTGTAGGACAAACAAGGTGGTGGTGGTGGTAAACATCCATAACTACTTAATTTTGCCTTCGATAGATAGTTACTTCAGCATTTCATTATACCAACCCAAGCTGTTCAGTTATTACTTTACAATGCATTATTCCAGGCATTCTCTGTAGTAAAATCTGGATATCCAATGCTGTTTCTATCATAGCAGGCACATTTAAGAAGGTAACTACTCCAGTAATGATTTGCTATGTGACTTTAAACAGGACAGATGTTGTACATGCTTATGTCTAAGGTACAGCAATACTGGGGTCAAGCAGTTACAGCATCATTAGACTGGCCTCCAGCACTTAACGTTTCTTTACGCCTCTCAATTTCCATAATCTTAGCATGAGATATCCGTATTTTTTTAGAGAACGAAGACAAAAAGATGAAAATAGAGGCTAACAAGAAAGAGGCCATTTCACGAGCAGCAGAGCTGATGAAGCCTATGAGTTGGTACCCCAAGACCCAAGTATCGCCCTGGTTCTCCTCCCTCCTCCTCGCATCTCCTTGCCCACCCCCTCTTCTATCTGCCCACCCCATGCCTCCTCGCTGCCCCCAGGACAAGGAGCAGCACCCGTCACGAGCGATGCGGCACTGTGGATGTCCTGCCCGGCTGGTAAACTTGTCCACGGATCATACAGGGGAGAGCCGGTGAACTTCTCTCCGTGGCAGCCTCTCGTTTCTACAAAGCCATTGATTTCTGCAGTAAGCTTGTCGGAGATCAGCTATCGACCCTTCTGTCACGTTGCTTGAAACAGCCCACAAGCTCAAAAGCCCCAGGTTGGACAGAGAGAAGGTCAGGGCATAAATCAAATTACTTCTGGAAATCAGGCTAAAAATTTGATCCAAGTAGAGAGCATAGTGCAAAAGGGTTGTGGGGTTTTTTGTTGTTGTTTCTTTAATTGTTTCACATGCAGTAACTAATAATTAGGAAGAAATCAGGACTTCTAAAACACAGGGACAACTGTCCTGCAAGCATAGTTGTGTCATGCTATCCAGCATACTCATGCCCACGGGAACATGACCCTTTGTGTTTGGCCCTAAATCAGTCTTGGTGACCTCATCATTAAAATGTATAGGTATGTGAATGACTTTATTCATAGAAGTAGCCCTTCTAGGGGACAACTATTGTGAAAATAACTATTCACATACTGAAATAACTTTAAGATTGGTCTCGCATCAAAATGTGTTGGGGGATGTGTGTATGTTTTACGAACGCAACGCTGTAGAGCAAGGAAGTCTTGCAGCAAGTAAAGGAAAATGCGTTTTCTTATCGATCTGTTGCAGCTCTGATGTTGCCAAATGCAATAATTTGGGATCTGAGCTTTTAGTTTTGCACGAGAGATGGAATATACAATCATGAGTTTTGGGTTGTTGCTAGGCAGCAGGTTATTGCTTCTTGGAAAAGCGGCCACGGCTGCCGGGTCCGGCCAGGCTGCTCGGCCAGTGGGACCGGGTGGGTGCTGACAGCTCCCAGCCCTGCTCCTTCTCATCCAGGTGACATCTGCAGCCAAAAGAGAGCTTGAGAACTCCAAATTTCACTCCTTGCCAACCAGTATTTCAAAGGTGCCAAAAGTTGAGGTTTTGAGGGCTTTAACACTCGATCATCAATTCCAAGCTTTTCTGCACCCTCCATTTCTGAATTGAAAGCCTGAGTGATTAAAAAAAAAAAAAAAGGCAATTACCAATTATCTTTTGTTGAATCTGGTGATGAAACCAAAATCCACCATGCCCTGTTTTATGTTGGTATTATTACGTTTTTGTTTTAATCTCTAGCATGATCTGTGTTTCTAAACCTGTTGCAATGGAATTCAAAAGAGCTCATTCCAAGATCAAACAAATCATGGCTGCGTGGTAAAAGCACGCTATGAATAGAGATTTGGTTTTTACTTTCCCTTCAAAAGGCAAACGTAGGTGATATTTCACCAACCAAAAAGTTTTACATGGTAGAATAATTACTAAGTTCAGCTGCGTGAAGAGTTGTTAGACTTAGAATCGAAGCAGGTCAGTGGCAACCGAAATTAGTGGGAACTGCATAGTATTCTTCGATTCTGCAAAATAGAACTGTTTACTTTGTGATCAAACTAGTGACCTAGAAACTTAACTTTTTAGGCTTCATACTTATTTAAATCTGAGCTATTGTGTTTTTATCCTGTGAACACCGATTCTTTCTCTTGGTTTTAGCTGACTGCATCCCCTATTATCAAGCAGTTTCTGATGTCTGTAATCACAGCAGTTAATGTGAAAGACTTTCCAGAAAGAAATAATATCCCAAGTATTACACAAAAAATGAATGCTTCTATTATACAAAAGTAACATGAAAAGACTATATTAAATCTGGCATGACTGCTGCTCCACTGAGTTTAGTTCCGTTGTACAAATCGTTCAGTGTCAAATTTGGCTCATGTGAACATCCTGTTTCTTTGTTTTGGAAACAAAATTGGACTAACAGAGATGTGTTTTGGAATCACTACTTTGATGTCTTGACAAAAGCATCTGTACCCACAGCACACATCATTTTCTGGAGCCACCACTATATTAAGAGTATTAAAAGGGGGGGGAGATCGATAAAGCAGATACCACAGTTAAGCAAAAGCATGGTGAAAAATCCCTGCAGCAGGATATATATTGAGTCATGAAATGCATGCATAACAGACAGTGCACAGGTTTTCTCCTGTCCTCTCTACAGCTTCTTGTCTTAAAGTTATGCTCTTACAAAAGCAGATAAATGTAAGAAATATTGAACTGCTGAAGCCAAACAATTACCTCTAGCTCTTATTATGCATAAGCAGCTTTAGGCAAATGTGCACATTTTGTAATTGCTACCAGTTCTGAGTAACACGGGTGGAATTTTTATTTACAAAACCCATTTGTACCATCAAATTCTGTGCATGTTATGACCTTTACATGAATACACGTAATAGCAGTAAAATAACTCTTCATAAATATACTTTTTGGCTGCAGAACTGCTTTTCCTTTGTTTGCTTATGCATAGTATTCGTCATGTTTACAGTCACTTAAGAATTTTTTGGCTATCTCAAACATTCTTGTACTTTCAGAAATGGACGTGGTCACTAAAATGTGGATGTCTTAATAACATGCTGTGAAGGGAACTCTGAGAGTGGTGGAGGATCCCTTCCAATAGCTCATTCTGTATGAAATGTTTCTATTAGTTACGTCTTTATTTTGAGAGCACCTTAGGTGCTCAGTGGTCAGTAAGCCAAATAATGTTACAATAGGTCCTAATGCATCTTAGTGCAAGGATCTGAACCAGGAATAGTACTCAGAATGCCATAAAATTAGAGATAAGTGGAACCTGAAAAATTTAATTGTTGATGCTGCTTGGACTCGCCTCCTTTCTTTGTCTCTGTCTCCTGTCTACCTTCTTTTCTGTACAAACGTCTGGCACATCTAGTGTTCATATTTCAATGTTTTATTCAAGTTTGTCTAACCCAAAAGTCAGTGCTACATATTTCTACATGAAACAGCCTCCAGCAGCCGCGTTGCTCTTGGCTTTTCTCCTCTCCTGCCTCCTGTGCCATGCCAGTGACAGACTTTCAGAGCCTGTCACCCTTTCATCTCCATCTTTGGTTGCCATCGATCTGCCTTTTCTCGCATGGTCCCAAACGTCACCTTCAGGACAAAGCCCCTCCCGGTGATTCCTCTGCAGATGCTGCAGAGCTGCTGAGACCTCACAGGAGGACTTGTTTAAAAAATCCCAAATAACTTTTCGGTATCAGCAGCTTTCCAAAAGAGTAAGCTGGCCACCAAACAGGAACTTGGACAAGAAACCAAACGTGTCATCTCCCCTGTGCTGCCCTTTGCCTTGGTGTGAGGACAGAGCATCTCATACAGGAATCAGAATTTGCCAGGATTACCTACAGAGGAGACCTCTTCTCCAAGGAGAGTTTGGTTTTTTGCTACTCGTGCATGATGTCTCACTGTTTTGGAAAATCCTCCTAGGAAAATGTGTCCCAATGATACAAAAGTATTTATGTCCCAGAATCATGGTGAAGTATATGGACAATTTAGCATTGCTTTTAGCAGTGCAAAGAGGTGGGTGGGAGGCAGTCCTACCAAAGTGGGGGGAACCATGGAGCTTCAAGACCTCTGTCATTTGACTCATCAGCATTGGGGAGATTGATGGCTTGCTCCTTGGCTCCAGTTCTTCCTCTCACTGCCACAGGAATAGGAACCTGTAACATTTATGGCATCTCTTCCATTTCTACAATGAAACTACTGGAGAAAAATTATGAAAGGGTATGATTTGGCTATTAAACCTTATTATCCCTCGTGATCTACCCCAATTCTCCATGTCTTACAGATAACCTCCCCCTAACACCCTGTTTTTGAGCTCCCCATTCTGCTCCTACTACAATTTATAAAGATCTCAGAAGAGCTCCAGCAGGGAGCTCCAGTGACAGACCATGTTATTTGGGCTGAAGAAATCAAACCTATGTCAGTTAAATCTTCCAGTGTACTCCCATTTGAGTCCTTGGCCTGAGTTATGTCCACACAGCTGGGCTTCAGCAGTTTTGGTGAGTTAGTCACTGCTTCCAGGGACTGAGATTTGTTAGTGTAAGCTTATGCTGCCTAGAGAAACCTACGAATGTGTTCCTCCCCAAACTACTGAAAATTTAAAAAAAAAAAAAAGAAATAGAACTTGGAGAAGGAGCAGAAAGGGGAAAAGGAGAAAGTGAAGAATCTACTTAATTTTGTCTCTGTGTGTGTGAAAGATATGCTGGAGGTGATTCTCCACTTTATTTTATTAAGTGAAGATAAAGAATAATAGCGGTGCATAATGAAAACACAATATTTTTTTCTCTTATGCATGGGTTTCAAGATATAATTCCTGTGCTCTTTCTAGCCCCCTGATGAGCACCTTGCTTCTAATGGCACGGATAATGAGAGATTTACGACTTCTGGCTTTTCGATTGCAGACCAGAACTCATTTGTCCATTCCATGGCGGATCCTGTAATCATCTCTGCAGGCAGCCAGCTACAGCTTCAAGGTGTGCAAGCAGGGAAAGATAATTCAGTTAACAAATCTCATGATGCTACTTGTAATAGAAGAAAATCCATCCTGACATCTTAAAAAAATATTTTTCTATTTTGTTTACATAATGAATCCTGTTCAGTCCGAAATGATTTCAGCCTGTTCTGCATACTCTGATTTGAAAATCTTCCCAACAAAGCTGCCTTAAAATAATGTTATCTTTGTGCAACTGTGTTCAAGTACTTCCTTTTGTGGCAAAGTACTTGTTTGTATTGGTTTGGGTTTTTTTCATGACAAGAAAGATTTCAAGTAAAGAGTTGGCAGTTGCTTTCTCCTCCTTTAAATCTATATTGCTGTTTGACCCCCATTGTAGGTAGGGGCACGCTACTTCTTAAAAGGAGTTCAGCAAAGATGCTTTAACAGGACTGATGCGCTCTCCCTCTGTCATCCTCTCTTGATGGCTAAGTACAGCGTGGTTTCTAGCTGTGTTCGAGCTATCAGGATGACATCATGTGCTCCTTAAGTATCTCGGCGAAAGCTACTGTCTAGTCTTACATGAAGGTTGCTGAATGTCAAATCCTGCAGAGATGAAAGTCAGGTGTGTTTTTATGAGACCATAAGAGATTAAAATCCACCTGTGGCTGTGGGGCTGCCTTCCTGCCCTGCCTGTGCCCCATCTTCACTGGGACGCTGCCTTCAGACCGCTGCCAACACACCACCTCACCTCTTCCTTGAACTTAACATCACTTCTGAAGGCTCGGGAAAACGTCCTTGAAGGATGGCAAGGCTGTGCCTGTGCCAAGGCTTTCTGGAGATGCATCGCTCTCCCCGTTAACAAGTAAACACAACATTCACCAGCAGATTCCCAATAAATCAATTTAATATCAGCAGGGACTTCGGTGTAAGGTGGGATTTTCAGCATTCGTCTGTCTCTGCTTTTAGTACCGGGCATGTGAACTTTAGATTTATTGTTCAGTTTTATTTTAGATGACAATAGTCTCTGCAATTTTATGATATTCTTTCTTTATGACACATGAAGAAGACCAGAAGACGTGGATTTGATTCTGGTGTTCATTCTGACTTAGCTTTCATCTTAGATGTGTCTGTAGTGTCCGGATGGTTTTTCTGGATGACTCACTTCAGATCTGAAGAAGTGAATTATGATCTCTCCCAGCCTTACTGAGAGGGAGCATGGTGAATCTTTAATGATGGCACTCTTTTCCTCAAGGCTTCCTTAGATATTTGAATTTAAAAAGTCACAAGCAAATTTAAACAAATCTAATGTTTTAAACAGAATAAAGTATCGATTACTTCCTCCAAGTTGGTTTTAATAATATAGTTTATCTGCTGATAATTTAGATAGGAATAATGCATAGAAGGAGAAAAAGGCTTAAAAAAAAGTTTTAAGTGATGCCAAAGACATTGTATTAGCTGAGTGACTGCTCTGATGCCTGACCCTGCAGCCAAGCCATTAACGTCCTTTAGCTACCAGGTCCCACGTGGGGAATTTGAGCATTTTTGGATAATCAACAGTGCTGACCTGGGGGCTGTAGGGACCCTGGCTGCCATGGACCTGAGAGGGAGCCTGACTCCCCTCACAGGTCTCTTAGTGGGCTAAAGATCAACAAAAAAGATCTTTTTTTGGTAAAGTGGGGAAATTTCCCCCTTTCATACCGGCGTATTTGTTCTGCGATGCTGTTTATGGTGTTTTGAGGGAAGCGCTGGAGGTTCCTGGAGCCTCTGGAGGAGTTCGTTTTGAGGTGACGCTGGTGGGTCGGGGAGGATGGCAGACGCGGTCAGTGCAGAGTAAGCAGGGCTTGGAGCAGAGCGGAGGAGATCAGAAGTGCTGACATTGCGTTTGAAGTTTGTCAGCATATGAATAGCAAATGAATGCAACTTGCATGACAAAACCTGGAGACAAGGCCAGGGCCCATGGTCTAAAGTCATCCCAGCTCTGCCCAGTGTCACTCTGGGTGTCATCGAACAACCCCCCCAGCATGGCAGTCTGGATGTGTCTAGCAAAGACCTGAAACACTGGCAGAATAGCATTATCCATGGACTGTTTTCATGTGCGTCTCAAGTTTTGTACAAAACCTCAGCTGGCTACAAACTGGGCTGTCCTGTGCATGCCAAACACTCGCACTCCGCTATTTTTCACCAGCACCCTCACCTTTGCAATCTATCTGTGTTTTAGCAAGCTGATTTACAAGTACATCTTTTCTGAATCATTATCTGAGCCGGCTGCCAGTTGGCCCGAGGCAGACATCCAGGCACTCGAGACTGGGAGAATCGGTTCCAGCTGCACTCCGTAATTAGGAAAACCCTGGTCTGTAGCCGGATGTCCAGATGCCTTGCCAAGGAGCGTATCATTTGGTTCAACAAACAGTATTTGTGAGGAAAAAAATAAAAAGGGCAAAGATGTAATAGGACAAAATTCATATGCCAGCAATTGCTCCTCTATTCCTCATCGCATCTCCCGTTCGTAAGCTGGAGAGGTGCTTCATGGTGGGAAGGGAAGGTCCGGGGAGGTTAAACAAATCCTTGGGATTTCAACTTGCATAAAAATAAGTTTCTCATACTCCCCACAGAGATGGAAAGTACTTGAAATGCCATTTCTTTCATGCTTTCGCACCAGGCAAAAACTGAACTTTGCATTTCATTGTGTAACAAGAGTAACAGCGCGATGTGTTTTGTCAGCAATGAGAATTTGTATGAAAACTCTGTATGTGACATATCTCAGCTAAACCCTTGTGCTCTCTGAAGTGTCTTCATTTCAAGCACGGATTCAAGCTCATTTTAAAGGTTTGGGGTTTTTTTGCTTGTTCTGTTGACATGAATTAACAAATGTGAAGCTTCCAAGAATAGATTTAATAATATCATGAAAAATACCAGAGCTTTTGCCACCAATGCCATTTAATCTATCTTAGCAACTAGATTAAATGACTTGGCAAAAGTTTGAGGGTTTTCCAACAATAGGATTACCATAGTAATATGAGAATGTCATTGCACGGGATATGGTACAAAATGCAATGCAAAACTCCACTCTGGATGATCTAGCAAAGAAAATAAACATTTCCTCCTCTTCTTCTTCCCACCTCACTTCTTTCTATCTCTCCTGCTGCAGAAACAGCTACTTTTTAAAGCTAGACAAGCAAGAATTAACCAATCTATTCCAAGGGATCTGTGGGAAATTGGAAGGTCCTACCTACAGATTATTGCTAATCACAGGAGGTTACTCTGATAAGAATAACTTGTATGTAATCTACGGCATGGACTTTGACAACTTGTTCTTGTCTGACCCTGTAGTACTCAGTCTTTCTCTTGTGCCGAAAATACATTTGAATGAAATTCATGAAAGGCCATCTGGCAAAACATGCCTCTCTGGATCTGATTTATCTCCGGCCAGCCTTCTGGATTTCCTCGTGCAATGGTTGACATTCACAAGTTGATGTTCTCCTGTTGTAGCTTTCCAGCTCGATCTGAGACAACTGTGGTTTTCTTACTGTAAAGCATTTGAGGGAAATATTGATAACTTAGTTGAAGTCGCTTTAATTACATATTTTTTTTTATCAAACATTTGGATTTTTTGAGGTCTTGCCTTAACTCAGTCCAAGAATTTCTCCTTTATCCTTCTCTGCAAGTTATTCCCTGTTCAGTTGTTTTAAAAAGTAAATAAGACAGCATATGTAGCAGCTCTTCATTGTGAGGGTATTCACGTGTAATTCATCGCACTACTGATACACTGAAAATAACCTTTCCGTAGGGCTCACCCAGCAGTTACCCCATCCCACTGCTTGTGGATGCAGGTGGATTTTGTCCTTCACAGAAAGCACAGCACCTCCTTCTCTCCGTGTACCACCACAGGGTGAGGAGCAGGCGCCAAGGGCATCCCACCCCTGGTTTCTGCCAGCAGTTACCACGATCCAGTGCTAGATCAGGTTCATTGCATTTTCACTGATTGCAACCGTGCATTATTTCTTTGCCAAAAAATGTCTAGTGGGCCCCCTGCTCTGGCTATTTTCTGGATTCTCTTTTTTTTTTTTCCGTACTGTGGCTAATGAGTCCAGCTGTTTTCTCTGTTGCTCAGGACTTTCTGTTGCTCAATGACAAAAGCAAACAGCTATGCCAGCTATGAATATACGCAGTGGCCTTGGCATCTTGGAGCTGTGCCAGTAAAGCATTAAAGTATACTTTATTAAAGTAGAAGGTTTGTCAAACCTCCCGTGAGTGTTTTGTGATTTCTGTTCTGTGGTGGGACTCAAGGAGATCTCTCGCTGGGGGATAGACCTGATACCTTCCTCTTCCTCTCCTACTCCTTAGCTGCACCCATGGAGATGAAGCCAGGAAGCCTGCTATGGTGGATATGCTTTAATGAACACTTCTTAAAGTGGAGCTGATTTATATTCCTTTGTTAATATAATGTTACATGGAAACTGAAATTCCACTTAGTAAAAAATTATCAACTTCTGTGGCAGGCTGCCTAAGTGAAAGAAACAAAATACAAAAGGTCTTACTAGTGGTGTGACTTGTTGCTATAAAGCAACAGCCAGTAATGTCAAGAGATTTCAGCCCAAACAGAGAATTTTTGAAAATTAATTTTGGACACTTACTACAAAATAGAAAGTAATGTAATTTCTGGCAAAACTGTTGACAGCAGATGTAATGCATCACTGCAATAGCCCAGACTCCATGTTGTATGGAAATTAGCTCTGTGTAAAAAGCTGCAGGCAGGCTAGTGCTCACAGAAAACAAAAGATGACAAAATCAGAGCGCGATGTACTGATGTAATAGTATCACTGAACTAGAAAAGTTATGATGTAATAGAATTTGTGAATATGATTTAAAATTACTGTAGTTCTTTAAATGTGAAGGTGGCTTAGCTCAAATGAAAACAAACTCGTAGCATGCAGCCCATTAATGCGCTCATTTGTGCTCCCAGTTCTGCAGACTAGACAAAAGTGACATTTGTCGAAATCCGCATTTCCCATCTTCCCCGAATCCTCCACACTCACACCTGAAGCCACGGAAGACAAAAGCAGACATATTCAAGTTTTGGATCAGCCCTGAACACACTGTGAGGCAGTCCACACACACATTTTCACAACAGGGTCCCAGGCGTGTTTTGAGGGAAGAGGGAGAAACAGGATCATCCCTCCAATAACCAGGTCCCAGGGCAATCAGATCATTTACAGTAGCTCTTTCCTTCCTGCTTGGTCTCCATTTAAACCCACGTTTTCTAACTCATCGCCTCCAGGACACTGAAAATAATATTTCTTTCTCTGCATTTTTTCCCCAGGAGTGACACAAAAGCAATGGGGCACTGACGGTCAGAGGACATGCACAGGCCTTCAGCGGGAGAGTGCTGCGGAGAGAAAATCAAGCTCTACCAAGGTAAAATAAATAAATTGTGTTTAGATAGCAGTCAGCAGAATGCATTCAGGTTTAAAAAACAGTCGCTGATTGCTGAGCAGGGTATTTGATTTGGTTTTGTTTAGCTAGGCTTAGCTTAAGCAGCAGAAAAGCCTAATAAAATGATGGCTAAATGTTGTGATTCTGTGAGCTCTTGGTAAAGGGGAAAAAACTGCATGTTTTGTGGGGGGAAAAAAGTTGTTAAAAACACGCCAGGAGACTAAATCAAGTGGTATCCCAAATATCACTACACTCTGTCTAATGTTCTCAAGATAAAGCCTGAGGTTTTCAGTTCACCACAATTACTTTGTGTAAGTGCATATTTTTTTTCACAAGATGCAGTGAAGCTTGAAAGATCCCAATGAGTATAGGATCAGCAGGTCAAACCTTAAAGATACATTTCTTTGCCAAAGATTGGGAGGAGGGAAGAATGAATACATATATTCAAGCAGAAAAAGGAAAAGTAAATTATTTAAAATATTGGTGCTTGAGTTTGAAGCTAATCAGGAGCATTTTTGACATGCCTTTGGACTCTTGCAGAATGTCTCCATCTGTGCAGCCCTTAACAAAAGAAATAAATGTCAAATTAACTACTGGAGTATGAGAGATGCATCCAAAATAAAGTATTTCAAGGAACATTCTTTTTTGGTGTGCTGTTGAAATCTTGGGGAAGTTGAGAGTTTTGGAAGGCATGCAAAGGTCTTAAACCTGTAGGTAGAAGTAAATGCAGTGCAGAAAATATGAGGCAAATGTTGTTACAAAGCATGAAAGAAACAAAGAAGGAAGAAAATGCTTTCCCTGGGGCTGTGAAATTATTGAATTGTCAAAACCACAGGCAGCTGGTTTAAAGAATTGATAAAATTTACTTGGCATTTCACCTCGTTAATAAACTCTTGATCTACCTCTACCTGTTTGGGTCCCCAAATCAGCCTTCCCAAGAGTCACAAAGGAGCCTGTTTTCTGTGTTGTTTCCATGCATGGAGCCCAGGAGACCAGGAATGGTTTTGGTTTTCCCCATGGGCTTTGGTGCCGTGTCCCGACTCCAGCACCCAAGCCGTGAGAAGGATGACCGTGGCACCCAGGAGGTCACAATTCTGTCACTCACATAGTCTTCCTAGAGGAAGAAGAATATTATGTTTTGTGAAATGCTTGTCAAGTACGGGCATTGATTATCGGATGATAGACACCCAGAGATGACTGAGATGAATTTGTAACAAGCAGGAGCAGTACAGCTAGCAAATGGCACCTAAACCCCAAATGAACTTGGATGAGCTTTCATTATGAAGCTAATCCTCAGATTTTTGCATGCCAGTTCAGTGTTTTTTTTTTTTCTATTAGAATTGGGAGATCTAGGAACACAGGGCAGGAGCAATCTAATCAGCCAATTTACAGCAGCAATGAGATTAGGCCAGATGCTTTATTGCATGTGACTTATGTGACCAGCCATGTGGATAATAATAGCAGGAGATTTTAAACTCAGGTTAGCTTTAACGTAAAAGCACCTCCTTTGTCACATCGAGTGAAGTAATGTACGGTCTATCAAGATAGATGTTTCCTGTCACGGTTGGAAAAATGAATCTGGGCCACTGTCAATCACTCTTGGACATATGTAGTTTTACATCATTGATAGATGCCACCAAGTAATCACAAGTAAGAGGGAACTAATGAATTAAAACAGTACCTGGAGCCCTTATAGGTAATTATATCACTTTTGTGGGAGAGAACATGGAGAAGTTTTTCCATGCTTTATAACCGGTGAAGTTGTAGAGCAGTCATGACCCTGGTGCCCACATGTCCTCTGCAGCATGTGATGGCACATGTGGACCTTCAGGATAATGATCTGTAGTATATTTAAATGCATTTTAAATTCCAGCAGTCCATCATGAAAGAGCAGTTTAGAGTCTGCAACTGGCAATTGCCTTTGACATGTCCATTTTTAAACAAACATAGCAGCCACAAATCCCAGCTGCGACAATGGGTTAAATACTGAAATAATTGTATAGAATACACATTTTTAAATTTTTTTGCGCCAGAGTGATAAGGTTTTCATTGAAGTCTCCCAGGCATTTCAGAGCTGATTTCAAGAGCCTGTGTTTTTAAGTGACAAAACAGTTAGTATGAATAGAAAGTTAACATGAAATCTCAAACAAAACTGTCTGGTGTGATAGACGGTACATGAGAAACAGTTACATATATTATAATAGAGTACGTAGACAATATGAATCTTTTCCTTTGCAGGAATCTCTGTCATCACAAAATACAACATTGATTTCACCGATGATAGTCATTTCACAGATGACTGATGAGAATAAATCAAAAGAAAATTGGCCCGCTTTGCCTATGCAGTCCATGATCCCCCAGCCCAGAGCTTATCACACGAAGCAATCTTTGGCTAACCATGGTTCAGTCGGCATTAACAGAGTATTTATGGTACTTCCCAGCAGATTAGAAATTCAAGCATCTTTAGACAATGCCACTTCTCCATTGGACTCTCCCATCGCAGAGGAAAAACAGTGTCAAAACCAGCAGAAAGGGTTTGCCTCCATAACTATTACTGCCAGGCGTGTTGCTGTGGGCTCCAGCGACCCAGCACGTGGACCCGGGGCTGTGCAAGAGCCCAGCACCGTGTCCCCAGCCTCAAGCAAAGTCCCTGCTGCCTTCCGTTGCTGGCCTCCACCCGGCAAAGCAAACCAGTGTGCCTCTCCATTAAAGATTTCTGAATCCTGCTCACAATTAGGCGAAGAGCCACGAAAACAGCTTTTTGACCCTGGAAACAAGGAGAACGGCGTGGGTCTTCAAAGCAGTGATGGGAGAGAGGGAGTACCACCTTCTTTCACCTCGTGTGTCCACCTTCAGGTTTCTCAGCAGTGTCCAAATACCATCTATTATTTAGACAAGTCGCTCAATGTATGCATTGACCAACCTCGAATTAACTACCAAAAAATTCATAGATCAGTGTTGTCCTTCCATATAAATTGCAGTTCGTCTAGATTAACAGCAGATGGAGTAGATGGCATAGCTAATGGAGAGCCAATAGAGGTGATATTTCAAACAAAGCTCCTAGGAGAAAACGAGACTCCACTCAGATCAAACTTGAGTGCCCACTTAACAGAAAATAATGTGATTAATAAAGAGAAAACAAATGAAGGCTATTTGGGTAGTAAATACCCTTTGCAAAGTGTCTTTGTTTCTGAACTTCCAGCATTTGTGGATATACCCAGAGGACCTAATAATGTAGCAACAACAGAGAAAGATGATGGTAAGCAGTCTGGCAGCTATCACGCTACATTTTCTCTCCAGCTTCCTAATTCAAGCGATGAGGCAGGTAAGTAATTTCCACAAACCTCAGTCTGGTGGAGCAGAGGTTCAGGCTGGAACAGACCCACCACAGTGATTTTATGTGAGCAGATAACAGTAATCCTTGCTTCTGCAAAGGCACGGTGAGTCAGAGCACAACCCAGACATTTTCAGTTCCAGGACTACCATGAATATATTTGCCATGTTAGTGTTGCATGCTGCTCATCAGATGATAGAGAAAGCTCTGCCTGTGTTTTCTGCATTAAACCTCTACTTTTAACCATTTATAATTATAATTTATTTTTCTTTCTCCCAGCAACATGCAAGCACTTAGCCTCTGAAAATAATTAGGTCTTTCTTTGTATAAGGGCTGAATTTCTTTTTTAAGAAGGAGATGGCTGCACTGAGCTTGGCTTCGTGCTCCTTGCAATTAAAAATGATCTTCTTTTCAGCTTTTATTTAGAAGGCTATAGTAATAAGCCTAGGCTTTTATAACTAATGGCTCCAGGTAAATGGTTTGCAAATCTTTAACGCATTTGTTTCAGACATCTCCAAGCATTTTGCAAACATAAGATTTTCTTTGCAACATTGCGCCCGGGGAAGGGAAAGGTACCGTGGGGATTGCTTCATGCCCAGAGTGGTACAGCTTCTGCTGCACTGGGCTGTAGCAGCTATTTTACAGTGCACTTGAATAACCACAGTGAAGTTTATCGACTCTCCAGGAAGGGAGTGTGGATGGGAAGAATGTCAATGAGTGAGTCTGGTTTTTACCAAAAGCACTAAGGTTAAAACTTACCCCCCATGTATCTCTGTGACCTTGGGCTACATTTAATTGCAATTACCCTGTTCTGATGTGGGCGGTTTGATCTAAGGGTCAGTATATGAACATAAGCTACTTCCTAAGATTCATTTGTACCTTCATTTTCCCAGTGTGCAAATGGGAAAAAAGCAAAGGATGAGAAGCCGCGTGCTGTCTCAGGGGCAGGACAAGGTACAAAAACCCAGGCTGCCCCATTCTTTTGCACCTTGGTGTTACCCCACTGCCATCAGTGGGACTGCTCCTGCGGTTGTTGAGGTGCAAATGGTGAGAAGGTGTAATCCAGGTTGTCTGTTGTTGAAGGGGAGATGGCACAGTGGAGAGCAGGAGAGGGGAGATGCCAACTGGTGCTAAAGGGTTTAGGGGGAGAAAGGTAAAGGGGTGAGGGTTGGTGAGGACCTTCCACTGACTGGCACCAGCAAATTAAGCGTTTCAGCTTTGGACTTCATTGCATACCGTCCTAATTTCAAATAACAATGTCTTCCTGAAGTTTCTGTAGGAAGAATTTATGTATTCAAGGCTTTGTCCAACACCATCTAAGGTCTCTCTGTGATGTACCGCAGAAACAAGGATTAGAATAATATCGAGCCTTCCCTGGGCTTGGTGATACAGTGGTGGCCATGAAGGAATCACTTTTACTAGAAGTAATTAGAAAGTGAAATAGGACACTGCTCTTGGTTTCACAGTTTTACTAAAAAGAGGAAATAAGTGAGGTAACCAGCTCAGAAATACTGGTTTTTGAAAAAGGACTTCCACCATTTGTATACACAAGAATACAGGTGTAAATAAACATGGGAAGTGTTACCTTTTTAACTGCTTCCACCTTTTGTGTAAGCAATAATGTAGAACGTAAAGATATACATTTCTCTTGATCACACCCTTTGTAATATATATGAAGGTGTTTATCAGCTTACTACAACTTTCCTGTGTGAAATTTGTATAAACAGCCAGAATAATGCTTCAAAACAACAGTCTTTGTCTCCAGGATCCCCAAAGTAATGAGCTCTTGCATAGCCATCAGCCATTAAATGTGACAAATTATAAGAAACTTAGTTAAATGCATGAGACATCCTCACTGCTCATTAAAATGAAAGGCAGTTGCTATGATTTTAACCTGGGAGAAAATGAAAAAGTGAGTTCCCTTGGGTTCCGAAAAAGGGTGAAGAGAGGCAGAGAAGTGATCTCTAAGGTCCAATACTCCATTCTGGTGCAAATCTGCTACAGCCTGTTATATGGTTTTTTTCCTGGACTAGTTTTAAATATCTAAAGAAAGTTATAATGGGACACTGTTGCCTTCCCGCTTTTTGCTGTGGCACTTCTGTGTATACAGCTGAATATTACAAGACCTGTATTGCAAGATGCTGCTTTATGAACACCGCAAAATAACTACCCCATCAGCAAAGTTGTTTATACCATTACAGATTCCCAATTCTTTTAGATATTTTTTCCTCCAGTGTATGCTAGCTCAAATCCATTCATATTAAGCTTTGGTGCGCTATATGTTTATGCAATAAAATGTTTGTGAGATGAAATGTTTAAGAAGAAGGAAGAACTAGCAAAGAAGGGGCAGTGAACAACTTTTGACACTGTGTAAATACTTTAACATAGTTATCTTATGGATGAAGGAACTGCGGACAGCACTTTGTCCATCACATTTCTGATGACCCAGAAAGTTTGAGTTTATATTAGTTTGCAGCTGTAGGCAATAGCTTCCTGCCAGCAGAAATACAAGTGGTAATAACATCACCATGGCAAGGAAAAAAAAAAAAAAGAAAAATTACTTTCGAGGCTAGACTTTTCTGTATGAAATCTGTAAATGTAGTTTCCAGGATGTATAGGCTGCCTTTTTAGGATCTGAAGTGGAATGGGCACCCAAATACTTCTCTGCTTTACAGGTACTGGGGCCAGGTTTGCTGTTTCCTTCCTATAGGGCCAGTTGAGTTATGGCCTCTTTGGAGTGTCTTTTTACTAATTTTTCACGTGGCTTCACTAAAGTAATGATGACTCTACTTATAGCATTACTCATACTACTTCATGTTCAAATCCAAGTATTCAAGACTTGGCTTTACGTGGACCTGGATAACCTAATCTAAGGCCCTGCTTTCAGCAGGAGGTTGGTCCAGATAATCTCCAGAGGTATATATTTCCACAATGTGCCACATATGAAAAGGATATTTTAGGAATATTAATGAAAAGTAAATGTTGGGCTATGCTCCGAATGGTAATTATACTTAGAAATCCAAATCTCTCAGACTCAGTTAGCGTTCAAAGCCATGTTTCATGCTATAGCATCCCAAGGATGGAATATGATCTTGTGATTTCACCGCTATGGACTGTATCTTCTACTGGCTCCTTTGCTTTGGGTATTTTGCTTCCATTATCTGGCAAGAAATTGGACTGTAAGTGCTGGAAAATCTATGTTACATGTGAAGTCAGACTTGAAATGTGGGAGGACATAGAGTGGTAGGACATAATTGTGCTTATTTTTAATGAGTGGACAGTATTTCAATCCCTTGGGCAGCTTAAGGAACGTGTACCCGTTAATGTGAAACAGCCCACTGAGAGCCACACGACCTACCTCAGAGGTATGACCAAGGGTAAGCCCAGGCCAAGCTCCATGAAGTCCTTGTCACAGGTGATGGATGTGCATCACCCTGCCTTCGGTCATGGCTTTTAACAAGCTGTCAGAACTTGCTAACGCTGCTTTTAAGTGAATGCTGCAATTTCCTTTACTGTCTGTAGCTGATGTCTCATAAATACAAGTTAAGTTAAAAATGAAGAGATTAGTCTTGTTTCTGCTGAAGACAGGAGCATTTTTAATCCCAATTTCTCTCCTACCTTTCATGAAGAACATATTCCACATGAACATCTAGTTTTCCATCCATCTTTTACAATCTATTACCTACTGGGCTCTACGCTGAATTATTAAAAAGGGGCAAAGAGAAGAAAATGGGACAACTTTATATTCATTTTGACCTCTTGATTAAACATTATCATCACTTTACTATGAAAGATTATAAATGCTAACATCTAAATTTATCTGTATAAGCTTAGATAATCGTAAACGCCTTGATGCCTGAGCACCTTCACAAACCTCAGCTATATTATAAACCTGAATAATTTCTGCTAACACTTCAACTTTTATAGCATCTACACTTTTGTTTTTCTTTTGTTGTCCTGCCCAAAACTGCTGTGCAGGGTTATTAAGGAAGAATAGCTGAGGTGGAGACAAATGTAAATCCTGTTTTGACAGTAGGTGCCCTGCTTGTTCCTGCAGCCCTGCGTTGCGATGGAGAGGATGCGGAGGATGCGGCACTCAGTGCGAGGAGGGTGGAGGGAGATGGCAAAAGGGCGTCTTGTGAATCGCAGTTGTACGTAAACTACCCAAAAGTAGGGAAATCGGGATTATGAGGTATGCATGAGTCAGCAAAGGAAGGTGAATATGACGCGACGGTGATGGGCGTGAGCAGGGGCGGCAGTAAGCGCGGGCGCTGGGAACCAGCCCTGGCACAGGGGGGTTTGGGGGGACTGTATTGCCAGCATCACTTCTCCTGCAGAAGTCAGGAATGAAGCACTCAAGATGGAGAAGAACACACTTAAAGCAGTGAACAAGACAGATCAGAGAGCTGGTATTGTAGTTGCTTATACTTTTTTCCCAAAGAGAGTGGCAGGTGACTTGAAAGCATAATTTACTTAATTAAAGAAGCCCAAGACAGTGAATGGGAAAAACTGAGATGGGATCTGGGCTTTTGGGATGTTGAATGGCCCCAGATGATTATAGGCTTCTGTGTCCTTCTCAAACAAGAGTTTTATTAACAAGTGCTGAAAGGGTAAATAACTAAACTTTAATTTGTTTCAAGAGCTATTTTAATTTTTTTATGTAGTGTGCATGTCTATATATATATATATACACACACACACACTTGTACTGGATTAAAATCAGAACAGCTGGCACTGTGGGATTTCGATATGCTGCTACCTGCAAAGCAAAAAAATGTTTTTGTTTTAAATACCCATTGAAAAGCCCCTGGTATTTGAGGTGTTTGTATATCAAGGAAATATTTTTAGGTCACCTTTAAACTAATATATACTCATGGTAATCAGGATGGGCTAATGTAGGCTATCTTAAGACTGAAGACTATTAATAGTATTTACTTTCAGTTATTAAATAGTATTTGAAATATTGCAATGAATGAATGTGGCCTATCTGGTGTTCTCACCTCATCTTCTGTTTATGGGAAAGTCACCACTCAATGACCCAGAGTACAAGATTAGTGTGTGTGGGAAATATATATATAATGTATACATGAACAAGATATAATTAGACAAAAGCTGTTCCTTACAATATGGAATTTATTGTATAGAAACTTGAGTAGCTACAGCTGATGCTAATTAACTCTCCATCCTGAGAATGTGTACAGCAGTAGTGATGGTGAAGACAGCAGAAATGTGAAATATGGCACAGAAGATTTTACTTTAGCTTGCACCTGCTAAGGATGAGGAGCCAAATCTTCAGCTGATGTCAACCAATAGAAATATCTGCCTTCAGAGGAGTGACACTGATTTACATCAGCCAAGAATCTGGCCAGGGACGTTACTGACTTGGCATTATGGACATAGCAGCTGGTGCCGACTTGTTAAGAACAAAGGACCACATGCCAAAAAGCCCATTAAAAGGAGCTCCTTTGATGTTTCACTTCATCTGGTATAAATTTAAAATGGAGGAGGCTGTCAATTTTCCTTAGTCTAGACGTTTTGTGTCGTTGGGTCTGTGTCACACTGCAATGTGACCTTCATGTACTGTATCAGATGCTGAGAAATTGAGGAGTTGGTCCTTACAGATGCTGAAAACTCAGTGAGGAATTGGCAGTCCTCAGTTACGAGTGACTCTGGAAGATGCTGCCAGCCTTCGAGACAGACCCCAACCTGTGTGATGGGCAATAGGAGTTGCCTCTCCTTGTCTTGGAGCTTCTTTATTCATTTTTAGAAGGGGGGGATGCCTTCTCTTCTCTGGAGGGCCCTGGAGACAGAAGGATGTCTGCCCTGCTAATGATGTTATGGATAATATTTCTATGAGTTTCACTCATAAATTAGAATCATTTTCCCAGAGATGATCATATTGTCTGCTGAAGATCCAAATTAAAGTTCAGCTCTCTTTGTTTTGGCATGTGAAAATTAAGGGTTTGCTTTTTCTGCTGTTTTCCATCTTGTTCAGGGTGGACGTTTCTATCTTGAGCTGTCAAGAGTTGGTAAGAATGTGAGACAATTTGAAGTGAAAGACTCTGGAGGGGGCAAGTCACTCATTAGCACTCAGGGCAAGCAGTGGAGGACTGAATACTAGAAACATTAGAATAATGATTAAGAGAAAGAGATGGGCTATGTGGATTCAGTGACCGCATAATGCCACTGGAGTAAAGGGCCTCATTTTCCCCTTATTCACACTTGGTTTAAATGAGGAGCAACTCTTCTGCAGTCTGTGAAATGAGTACTTGGCTCAGGCTGGCTGCGGTAAATTATCAGAAAGAGCTGAACACCTAGGAGTCTTTTGACATGATGAGAATACCAAGTGGTCGATACATTTCTTACCCTGCAAATCACCATTTAAATGTTCTGAATCATCCTGATTTTTTTTTTAAAGCCACACTGCACCAAATTACTCCTTGAGTCACTACAATAGTGCCTGATAGCTTCTAGCATGACATCCTTGAAATGCAAACATGGATGTCTAACTCTGAGATTTTTGTTATGTGGATGTTACAGAGAATGTCTCAAAAGTGCAGCAGCAAATTTCAAAGTATTTTCAATAACCACTTCCATGGTTCTTAACAATATGAACAGAGATCATCTCAGTCTAAGGACTAATTGTCTGAGAGTGTTGGGTTTGTTAAAGATGCGGCTTTGGTATAGCACGGCCAAAAAGGCATGACAAGAAAAACAATGATGATTTGAGACATGAGTCTGAAATCTAAGACTGATTATCTTCAATGAGAAAATAATTACCAGGTGCTTGACCAACCTCCAAATTATGAAAGGTTTAATGAAAAGGGAATATTTTTCCTTTTAACCTGTCCCAGCACATAGGAAGCAAAGGGGAAAAATGTTAGCAAAATATACAAATGCTATTGTCGACCAGCTGGGTATTGGGAACCCACTGGTGCAAGCAGGCAAATCAAATCATGCGGGTGGATTCTTTCCTGACCACTAAAATATTCTGCAGCGATAATACATTCTCGTGATCAGCGTGTAAGATGATCTCCTGCAGGTGCCAGGCAGGAACATTTCCTTTTTGTTCGTGCCCTCATTGCAAATTACGGTCTTCTTCCACCAAGCGTCTTCATGCGCAGTTGGCGTCGGTGCGTCACATCCTGTCCCGAGTAGCACGTTGCTACCCATTAGCTCCCTGAAATAAGTGGCGTTCCCTTATTTAACACCAAGAGAGAAGTTTGATTAATTATTTGCAAAGTGTTTTGAGAAAATAAATTGGCAGTCACCACTGAGAGACTTATTGTTAGGTGCCGTTGATTAGCTGCATTATGGGATTGTTTGCTCTGAAGCCAAGTGTCGGACTACACTGATTTTGCCAAAAGCCTTCTGTAAACAAGCTGTTTCTTGACATCAAGAAGCTCTTCCTACTTTGGACTGATTATAGGTTTGGAGCCTAATAGCTCTTAGGTACACTTGATAAGCTTTCTCTTTCAAACGTGTACAACTTTCTACAGTCAAATATTAGCTTTTGCAAAAAGAAAGCATCATCCTTCTGAGAAATGTGTTCACAGCTGTCAACACCATTAAAAACAAAACCAAAAAAAACAACAAAAGAGCTAGCTAGAAAAAAACCCAACCTTTTTTGTTAGAGATAATTTTTTAATCTAGACTCTTAGCTTGAGGTGTTATTGATATAGCAAAGATAATTAAGCCTTAGCTTCACCAGGCAGGGCTGTTTGAAGAAGCATTAGTATAGGTACAGTGACATGTTCGTCAGGAGTAACAGTCTGGCTGATTCTCTCAGTTCAAGCTTGCAAACTTGCCTCGACTTTGGGTCTTGACAATTCTGGGAATGGAGCTAAGGACGTGGCCCAGCCCTGTCCTTCAGGATCCAGCCCCAGGTTTTTTTATTGAAAGGTAAATCCAAGACCTCATTAAGCATTGCATTTGGATCAGGGAGCATGGGAAGAGCTACACTACTGTCAGGATTTTTTGCAATTCGGAGAGTTTCTATGGGTGCTAATGCTGAACAGCGGCTGACACTGCGTCTTGCAAACGAGTCATTTGACAAACATCAGAAGGCGGTTAGCGACAGAGGTTTCACTGCTGGTCAGCAGAAATTTTAGTAAAAACATCTGAATTTTGTAGTACTCCTTGCTGACTGCAGCTTGTTGACTGATCAAAAGTGATGTCTTTTCCTTGGCAGTGATCTGAACAATAAATTATCCATCCTATCTTCCATCCCTTGACAAACACTGAAATAACTAATAATATTGTCAATGCTCTCAGTGTTTCCATTTTTCTGTGTTACCAGGCTGTTGAGATGATGTGGCCTGTTTACTTACATCTGAGATCGTATGGCTTAGGAGTGGTAATACTTGATTCATGATAGGAATTGAGTCATCAGTCTTTGTCATCAGGAGGCTGGAGTCTTGGTTGGGATTATGGATCGCTGCCTGCCTGCTTGAGCCGTGTGTGGGCTCTGTACAACCTACGCCTACATACACCTGGGTCTAAATCTCGAAGAAGGTAGAAGTTTCTTACAGTAAAAGACTGTTAATTGCTGCTCCTCTCTGCTTGGGGTATTGGCAGCGTTAGCTCCCCTCACGGAGGTCTGGGAGAGCTCAGCAGCCCAGGGCATGGGGCTTTTATGAAATTAAAAAAAAAATAAATCCCAAAACCCAAACCAGCAGGTGGTCTATAACGTAAAGCCTACCTACAGTGGGGATGTCTGATCTCGTTAATGACACACAGTGAATCAACGCTGTGTGTCTCCTTCCCCAGCCACCTCTTGTCAGGCTTGCTTGGTGGTCGCGGAGGATTTGTGGTGCTGCGCATCTGTTAAAATGAGCTTTGGCCAATTCCAAAGCAGCACTTTGTCATGAATTGTTGAAAACCCACGCTGAAACGCTAGGAAGAGTGTTATGCGAAAGTATGAAAAGCTGCATTATCCCGCTGTAAAGTGAAAAAAAAAAAAAGAAGTAACAACGGAAAAGGGTATGTTTGCCTGAATTGTCCGTGTTTCAAGGAAAAGCAGGTTTAACCTGCTGTAATGCAGGGTCACTTCCTGTTAGCAAAACCCCCTGAAGGGAGAGGGAGGAAAATGTAAAAAGATACTTTACAGTAAAACAATATACTTATTTTGCTCAGAGATCAAGGACTCTTTAAAAAAAAGAGCTTTTGAAAACCTACTCCTGGTTTTACAGAATATTTTTAACTCCTCCAATATCATATGGTTTTCACTAAGGCATTATTTAAAAACTGAACTGTTGTCTTTTTCTTTCTTGCATAGGGCAATAATGACTTTTCTCTAAATGTAATTATGATGTTCTTCCTTAACTTTTTCTCCTATATGCAGCTGAATTTTTACAGCTAGGGTCTATATTCACTGAATTTTATTAACAGAGTCATTCAGCTTTCTGTTTCGTCAAGTTTTGTTCTCCTGTATCTCCCAAAGCATTACACTTGCATGTCTTTGTTCATTAGTTTTAAAGTCTTTCTTCAGCTGCGATAATAGAAAAAACATATATTGCTAGTCATCCAGTTGCAATTCTAGCTGTTCTCAGAGGGGCATATATATTTCAAGTTTGGTGCGTGGGGATTTAGATATACAATTCCAGATAGTCTTAATGAGAGTAACAGTCCTAATTCCCCACACAGTATATTAAAAACGATTCCAGAATGTACAGAGTGAAACTCTGTGATCTTACCTTTAAGTACCTTTGCCTTTTTCTTTTTTTCTAAATATCATTTGCATCTGCATTTGTTAGTTAAGGTAATTGACAGCTGCTCTGAGGATGAGGGAGTTGATCTTTGGAGCCCATGTCTGGTTTGCTTTGCTGTGTTTTCCTGGGGATTGGCTGCACCTGGGTGTACCTTTGGAAGTGAAAGGTTAATTCAAGAGGGAGTTAGAGGAAAGAATTTACCAAATTGGCTCCATTATTATTCTGATTGCCTTCCATGTTAGACAAGAACAAAGCTGCACCTTTTCTTATTGCCTTAATTAACTACAAAAAAAAAAAAAAAATCCCCACCATACTGTGAATCTAATAAGGATTCAGATGTAGTTATAATATTAGTACAAGATCTAAGGAAGACACTTTTCATGCAGAAAGGATGCAGTGGGTTTATACCTGAATTTCATAAGGAATCTTGCTTTAATTCTTTCTTAGACATCCTTTTGTTGTCATGAAATGCTAAGAAGTAGCCATCATCTTTTTTTTTAATCTTAGACCCCATTCCTAGTTTTGTTCATGGCTTGCTTTTCTTTCTCTCCAATCCACATCTTTGCGGGAATCCCCAGTCCTTACGGGCAGAATGTCACTGGTGGCATTTCTTTTGGCAGGGAAGGGGTGCAGTGCAGGAAGGAAGGCTGTCTCCATTTGCACTATATGTAAGAAAATTTCTGGGGCTTAATTCTCAGTTCTTGAAGGTTACTGTACTTACACTTGGAAGCCAATATCCACAAATAGCTAGTTTGGTAGTTAGGAGTAAATGGAGTGTGAATACTCCAGGCAACTCTTCTTTCTTTTGTTCAGATCCATATTCTAAGACGTTAGAGAGGAGAAATGTGACTTACAGACAACTCCTTCACTCACTCTGGTCTCCACTGTTTTATTCTGGTACCTTGCAGCCCATTTTCACCACCCTGTCGATGCATTCTGTAGTTTTGGATACCAATGCCCAGCCATAGCAAATAACCTCTCTGGGGACACAACAGTGGTTTGAGCGGTCTAACAATCTCAGCGAAGAAGCTGTTTGGCTTCACAACACACACATTTGTTGCACAGACCGTTTCTTGATATGAAAGCAAATTATCTCCTAGTGTGATGCTGCCTTGGCTGAGCAGAAACTCTTTTCTCCTTTCCACTTTCTTTTCTTCTCCTCTCTGCTTTCTGCTGGCCAGTAAACTACTTTAATTTAAAAGATGATTTAAAGAGATAATCTGTTTTCCATTCAAGTTCTTTCTGTGGCTTAGCTCCCCTCTTTTTTTTTCCCCTCTATCCTTCTAGTATCTTGGCTGCCTTTGTGAAAAGACTTCCTTCTCTGCCGCTCTGCAGTTACTTAATGCTACCTGCTGCTTTCTTCATCTTCTACCATGCTGCCTGTTTCTACCTCCTCCCACAAACACTCTTTGATGCCCATGACCACATTAATCCGTCCCAAGGTTTTTTCCCTCTATATGTCACAAAGCATTTGTAGAAACACAGCGTGTAACTGCATGTATGGGATGGGTGAGGGAATGAGGGAACAGGTCACTGTATACGCATGAACTCCAGCTAAGTGTATGTGCAGGGTAGGGTCTCTCCAGTTTGTTGAGAGTATTTGCATCAAAACTAATTTCATCTGAGAAGAGAGCTAAGTTTTGACAAAAGATAAGGCAAATATTTGCAATGTGTGAAAAGTGAGGAGAAAAATAAGTTATACCAGAGAGAAGAGGGAGAGCTTGGATGCTAGCCTAGAATTTGGGAGCTCTGTGTGAACTTCCTTGCTTTGACCAGATTTTCGGTATGCCTGTGGAATTGCTTAGGATGGGAGTTATCTCAGTGAAGTTAATTAGAAAAAAGTTAATTTTTCTGTCTATGCTGATCTTTAGGGATCCCTCACTAGAGAATCCCCTGAGAAGTTGACTCCTGTCTGTATGGTCAGTCCAGTTTACAGAAAGAAACGTAAGATGTTAAAAGCTTTCTAATCTGAACAGAAAGGGAAAACACTAGATGTTGTACCTTAATGCCTCTGATTTCCCCAGAAATACCAAAAGGATGACCAAAAAGAAATATAAGTCATTCAGATCACTAAAATGCATACTAAAATAATTTTGTGGCAAAGAATATTTCTCATCTATTGTGAGTGGACTAAGGACTGGGAAAGTGAACTGAAAACTTCCTGCACCGCACTGCAGGATCCAATTTTACTTAATGACTATGAGATAAGGAAGTGTCTAGCGTGATGTGCCATCTCACCCTTTCTCATGGATTGGATCAAAGGAGAAAAATACTTCTAATCTTCCTTCTGTCCTCAGCCAAGACACTGGAAAGAAGTGTTTAGAGAGGGGCAGCTGCTGAGAATGAGTCAGCAGAGAGAAGAATTATGTGGCTGCTTTTTAAAAAGTGTTTCCCATGAAACACCAGTCATTTATTAAACATTTTATGTCCACAATATCAAACGGGACAATCCCTGCCTGGTTTGTTTAGGTTTATGGTTAGGTCTGAAACCAGTTGGGTTTTTTTTCCTTCTTTCAGAATTTTTTAATAGCTGTTGAATATTTCCATCTACATAAATCTTTAGGTCCCGGGTCAGCCTGCGACTAGGACTGCTAATAGGCAATTTATGCACGATTAAGAAGACAGAGCAGCGTCATGCTGTGTGCATGGCCTTGTGGGTGCCTGCCTACTGGGAACCACTGCCAAGTGGTTTATAGGGACATAAAATAATTCCCATCTGCTCCTTCTTTCTCTCCCGCTTCCTGATCCTGATGCCCTTTCTGTGCTGTCCGTATTTCTTTGGATTTCATTTCCTGATTTTTTTTAATTTTTTTTTTTTTTTTACTGTTCTACCTCTTCTCCCTTCAAAACTCTGTCTAAAATGTGCCTTGAAAAATGGACACTTCTGTGCGCTTATTTGCCCACACTCTCAGTTTTCTAGGGTTTTGCTGGCAGTAGCGGTGGTCAGCTTGAATCATCTGTCAAGGTGTGCAGAGCACAGAGCTTACCCAGCCAGCTCTGTCACCTTTGACATGGCAGGGTCCTGCAGTTGTAGCTGCTGTGCAACATCCTTCTCAGCACAACGATTTCAGGGGAAAGCGTACCTTGTACAAATCGGACCTTTTTGCTGCTGGTTCCTGCTGCAGCTTTGCACAGAGGTAGAACAGGGACTAGAAAGGTTGGAGATGGGTGATGCTTCTGAGGCAGCCACTCCGCTACCGAGAGGTGAAAACCCTGATCCGAAACTACTTGGACCTCAGTTTTCATCATAGCCACCCTTGGATCTGTAATTATAATCTTGACCAGGTTTAACCAACCTAAAATGTTCCTTTCAAGTGAATAAGAGACAAGACAAAGACACATAGCATACCTTTTATGTCAGAGGTATCTTGACTCCTTCCATGCTGCCCATCGGAGTGTGTATATATTATTTAGAACGGCAGTTTATTTTTATGAAGAGTATCCTCTGTGATTATTTCTATCGGTAACATTTTGTTGCAGTACAGCTGCATGGCAGCCATGATAAAATTTGTATCAGTTACAACTTTTAAAATATACGACTGAAAGCAGTTTTGCAGGAAATAAAAATTATGAGGACTAGAGGACTGAGAAGAAAAATGTTCCCGTGTTACAGAATTTGGGCTTGTTTTTTCTGTCTTTCACAGAAATGCTGTCAGGAAGCAAGAAGAAGCAACGGACCATGGGCAGGAGCAGCGGAACGGCCTCTGGCTCTCTTCCAGATACAGCATCCAGAAAGGCAATCGTTGCTGCTACCGATGGCTCATCGAAAAAGAGAGATCCCTGCAAAGACACCTCCAGATCCAAAGAGATCCAAGCACAGGGCATCCTGAAACCAAAAAAATCTGTCTCCAGTAGTATGTGCAATATAAAAGCTTCATCAAGGATCCTCTCGGAAGAAAATGTTCACAGGCAAAACCAGCTCCTAAAAAGTAAGGTACAAATCCTACTGTGGTTGTTAGGAATATGGTTTCAATAATAAGATGAGATCAGTCTCAAAGAAAAAAGTGAAATAATGGAAAGTCAGTCCATTTTTGTCCAGCTTTAAGTGCTGAGTATGAGTCATCTGGTGAGAGATCAATCAACTAATCTGACTGTATACATTGCTATGGTTAATAGAAAACAAGATTAAAATGAGAAAGATAGGCTTACTTTGTAAGTAGATTCAATAAAATCTTGAAAAAACATTAAAATTGCAGAGTCAAGCATTCCCAGTCCAACCAAGAAACACCAGAAGTGAGGTTATTTTTACAACCTTGTTCTGGTACCTTTCTTTCACTACTGCAAACTTTTTTTTTTTTTGACACAACAGCCTGAACTATGTGGTGCACAGGCATAGCACGAAATACCTTGTTTGGAGAGGTTGTCATGAAGAAAAAAAAAAAGAAAAGGTTTAACAATTGATTATCAACAAGGTTTCAGCATGTAAAACATAATTTCTTCTAGTTCAGCACTGGTTGGGATGTCTTACTTCCAACATTTATTGACATAGCTAAAATGGAGATGGCACAAGCAGCTGTATTCATGCATAATGTATTTTTGCAGAAGACAACTGCTAATATACTATAGATTAATTTAGCTTTAGTTTCAATAGGTTTGTGAGAAATTTACTCCAAGAATAACTTAAAAATTCTATAGTGGTCATATAGCCTTTTTTTTTTTTTTCTTACAGCATTTTGTCTTACAGGTTTTTTGTAGGCAGGTAGGCAAAACTTTTTCATTACTGACTATAAAGCTACTGAATATAACACCCGTTTAGATGAGAGAAGCCTACATTCTGCTTTCAGTGCCTGAAGTTAAATCATGCCATTTCACTAACTGGAAGTGACTTAATTTTACAAAAGTAAAGCAGCCACCGAGATCTATCAAAGATAAAGTTAATTGACATCTCTGTAAACCTGGCTTATCGAGCGGTTTAATTTCATGTTCACAGGTTTCACGTTTTTTTCCAAAATGGTAACAAGAACAGTATTAGGGAGGAAATACAGTTCAAACTTTTATAAGGCAAATGTACTCAATGCAGATCATTTTAATATTTTTTATAAGTACAATATAATATGTACAATATGTCATAAAGAGGAAAATATTTTAAGTTTATTGTAACCAAAAATTGAAATAAAACAGTAATGGGCTTTATTCCCAGATATTTAGTTCTAGAAATCAAATTATTTGGCAAGGAAGAAGTACTCCAGTATGACTTTTCAAAATAGTTCACATGGAGCTCTTCCGAAGTTCCTTTGTTATTTTGGATTAATTCTGTCCTCTAAATGAGAATCTGTCAACTCTGATTTTTGAACACATAGCCTCTTTTGGTCCTAATTTGTGCAGGGAGTATAAGTCATAGAGCATTAAAGCTTAATTATAAGTGTAGAAAATCTTTTTTTCTCAATGTGAATTGACAGCTTTCATAATAATATGCTATAATGCACATTAACCTTTTGTTTATTATTTTTTTCATGGACTCTTTCCACTGGCTAATGAATATATAGAAATGATAGAAAGCAAACCGTATTATCAGCAAATAAAAAAACAAGACTAGTGTTTATGAAAGTCTCAGTATGGTCAAAGAGAGACGATATGTGATTAAGGTCCATAACAAGATGTTATTTCCTACAATACGTGCAATAAATTGAAATGAACTCAAACTGCAAGTCGCAGCATGATATCCTTTGGTTTCCATGATGCAACTGTGTTACAGAAGTGTCTTGCTTTTGGGAAGTGAATACCCGTGGAGTTAAGCATCCGAGCGCTTTAATTATGCTTCAGTGTGATGTCTGGCTTAATGTGAAAGATACTCTTGGTGTCACAGGGCAGTGAGTAGCACCTATGATTAGATTTGATCTATTCTGCTTAATGAGGCCTATTAATAATACCTTGGCATTCTTATTTCAGAAATTGCCCTCTATGTCTAATGAGGTGGAGAACCCAATAAAAAATTAACCATGCACTCTTAATGAACTTTTAAATCTCTCAAAGGTGATTATGAATTCTGCGGTTCAAGTGACAAAATAAAGGAGCACAAGGAGGAGGATGAGCGGGAGCGAGCCAGCAGGGTAACACTATCCACAGCTCGCTCGCCAGATGTTACTCGAGAGAAAAACGATGCGCTCACCCGGCCAGAAACTGGCTCCCAGACTGAGAAAACTCCACCAACCCCACAGACGCTGCGGGTAAAATATCAATTTGTTGTTATTGCTGCTGTTAATATGGGGATTGATTTTTATTTTTTAATTTTTTCCCTTTTTTCTTTTTTCCTTTTTTTTTTTTTTTTTTTTTAATGGATGGTGTTTGTTCCCTGGGAAGTGGCTGAGGGCAGAAGTTCACATTTCCTTGATTTTTCTCCTTTCCAACGAAGTTTTGGTAGCTTGCATTAGCTGCCAAGACTTGTTTGGCTGTCTGGTTGTAAAAGCTCCCCATTCTAAGCCCCACCTGCCCATCCTGTAGAGGAACCTGGTAAAAGTTTGGCGATTCACAAATTTCCCAAAGGCACTTTTGAAATTGTACCTTGAAACTGCCAATTTCCCCAACGCGCACGACATCCCGCGCCACGAGTGGTGGATGTGGTGTGGATGTGACCCCAGGTTGATACGAAGCCCCAGCAGCAGATGTGTTTTCCTGCCTTCTCCTCTGGCCCGTGTTGCAGACCAATCTCCGTTCCTGTCTTCTGTCCTAAGACATTCCTAAATGTTGAAGCAGCCTTTGACTGGAAAGCATTTTCTTTCTGGATCATTCATGAATAGATCTGCATGACAATCTAAATAAACAGGAAAGTTTGTGAACTGTCAGTGACAAGCTGCTTCGGAGATGGGGTGAGACAAGGAAATAGGCAAAACATCAAGGACTTGAATTTGGATAACTTCTAAAAATACGTAATTCAAAACCTTTTGGATAGGTTTTCTGAAAGTTGGGGGGGGGGGGTGTTCAGAAATTCTCAGTTGTCTGATCTGGAAATTTCACACCAAGGCAGCTTTCTAACAGTAAAAGGAAGTCAAGACAGACGGGAAGGCAGATTGCTAACTTTCATACGGACAAGCAATCATTTTCTTTGATAATCTCTTACTGAACCCAGTTAGTTGCATACCTCATTTTTTCCTTCTTTTTAATTCTTTTAAAACCAAGAAGCGGTTTCTCTGTTTCATTTAGGAAGCGCTAGAAACCCATAAGCCTCAGTTCATCTCTCGTTCCCAAGAAAGGCTGAAGAGACTTGAAAATATGGTCCGGCTGAGGAAAGCCCAGCAGAGCAACGCTCCTGCAAGCAACCAAGGAGCGCTTGTTTGCAAGCTGTCCTCAACATCCACTGCAAGCAAAAAAAAGCAATACACCATTCCTCACCCTCTCAGCGGTAAGTTGAATGGTGACCAGCACCAGGTCTGCAGCTGTCTTTGAAATCTTGCCACGTGTATCGCATTTCCATATTAACTTTGTGAAAAAATATGAGACCCGCTGCTCCTGTTTCACCCTGCTCCAGCATCCATCCTAATGCTCAAAGCAGAAAGTCTCTGAAGCACAGAGACGGGTTAGTGGGGATGAGGTGTTGTCCATGGCAGTGGTAGAAGACTTTCTTGGGGACTTTTTGTCATTCTCACGTGCAGTGGTGTTCTTCGGCATGACACAACTTACTGCTAGTTATGGAGGTGATAGCAATAAATGGCATTTCATACCTCTCACAGCTCACAGAAAGACCAGTTTGGGGAGAGAAGTGACAGGTAGGGGGACGGGTGGAATTTGGGAGTAGAAGCCCCAGTCCGGTCTTCTCAGCAGCTTCAGGTGTGGACTTGCCACTTGACTCCTGAAGCCCTCAGCAGTGAGGTAGCTGTGAGAGAATGCTTGTCTGCCCAGCAGCTCTATGCAAGGCTGCTAAATCAATGGATCTAAACTCTGTGATTCCCTAATTCAGGTTGATTAGGTTGTTTTATTACCCTAGTGGTAAACAGACTCGATATCCAGTGAGTAAAGCAGTTCTCTCTGAGAAGTTCCCTCGCAGCTCCCTCCCAATAGCACCTCTGTAAATATTACCTAGCCGCAAGACGTTAAACAAATTACTTCTGTTTTTATTTTCTTTTTTTTTTTTTAATTGCCATCTGGCTGTTATTTAATTCAGTTGACTAAAGAAAAAGATTTATTTGTTTGGTTGGCATTCCTTTTTATATTTTCCTTTTAAATCCCTGGCTGTTTGAAGCCATCTTATTCTACTGAAAAGTAAATCAATTGAAAACATTAAACAACTAGATGGGTCACCTGGAGGGAGCAGGAAAGAAAATCTTTGATGTCCTCAACACTGGGAAACATGTATATGTTTTTTTGCTCCCTGGGGAATGAGACTGGGTGCAGGAAAGCTGGGCGCAGTCCCCATCTGGGGGCTCTTGGCATGCTTTGCATTGGAGAGTACCAATTTCTATCACTACAGCTGTGCCGTTTATTGTGGTATGACAGAGTCTACCTTCCATCAGATACGTAATAGGTTGTACAGTAAGAGCTAAAGAAGCATAAGTAAACAAAGCACAAAACATGAATTATATTTTAAAGAGCTGATAAAATTCATTCACCACTTCAATTATCCAAGTTAATTTACTTGGGTTCGGACCTCTCAAGGCTGGGCTGCCCTGGGCTGTTGGGGGTTCCGCGCCAGCTCTCCCAGCAGGCAGTGGCACAGGCCAAGGCTTTGTCATATATCTCAGAAGAAGTGGTAAGTATCTCCCCCTTTGTTTGGTCATCTTCGAAAGTCCCCCAAACCACTCTGCAAATACTTTACGAAACAAAAAAATGAAGGCTTAAACCTATTTCTCCTTATATTATAATTAAAGATTAATCTTTATGCTTGTTTAATGAGTAATAAAAGCATAATATTGAAATATATTCATTAATTATTCAAGTAAATTACCATTTCCCTCTTTTAGTGCTTGGTCATTAAGGATAAATTTGTCTAAAGAGAATCTTTAGTTTCTGTAACTCATCTGCCTTCACGTAGCCACATGTAATATTCTGTTTGTGAGATCTTACTATTTTTATAATGACAGAAGTGTCACATGTCTGTTATTTAAGCAGAACTGTAATTAA
This sequence comes from Haliaeetus albicilla, assembly GCF_947461875.1. Taxonomy (NCBI): domain Eukaryota; kingdom Metazoa; phylum Chordata; class Aves; order Accipitriformes; family Accipitridae; genus Haliaeetus; species Haliaeetus albicilla. Next base: position 38,447,293 of record NC_091493.1, on the reverse strand, counting down.
TATTGGAAATCCTAGATCCCTGATAAAGCACAACTGTGTAGGCTGTTGTTCAGAGGGCTCTGTAGGAGTGTACTGAGTATATTTAATTTGCTCTGAGTCCTGACAATTGGTATTTTAGGACTTCTCCTGGTGGATGCTATTGTGCAGAAGGATTACTATCATTAATGAGTCCCAGAGTGGGGGATCTTTGTTTCCTACAGATGCTCCCAAGCTTTTCTAGTTGCAACGCCTCTTGCAGAAGAGGCGAGAGCTTTCCCCTCGTGCTCGCCAGGAGCACTGGCTTCCTTCTGATGTCTCTGCGGATCACAGCGGGGTCACAGCCTTCTCCTTCCCTTCTGCCTGCCCCCAAAGCTGGAAGCAAGAGAAGTTATCGTTTGTTGTCATCATTATTCTGTATTCTCTGGAAAAGCCAGTTTAGCCTGTAAAATGTGCTTTTAAAGCAAGGATTTTGTGTTGTGTTTTAGAAAACAAAAGTAAAATGAAAGGAAAACGTAGCTGTAGTCCAGGTAGGGATGCAAGCACAGTTTCATTTACTGAGATGGGAAGTGGACATCAAAATCCCAGTGATTTAAAGATGCCATTTCACATTACGACCTGGTGTGAGGGAGGCTGTGGGCACCAGCAGCAGTGTCACCGCCTGCTCGGTCGCTGTGCGTGGCCCATCTGCGCCCCCATATTTCAGCTGGATCTAGCAGACGCTGCTTTTTAAATTAACTTTTTTTTTGAAATTAGGATTCCCTCTTTGAGTTTTTATCAGATCAAACGACCGATCCAGCTCGTCAAACCGTTGTGATGGGATGAGCGGGCGCGGGGGAGGCGAGAGGGAGGGTGGGAGATGGCGAGGGAGGAGAGCAGCACCGATTCCCTTGGGACCAGCCTCCCATTTTTATGGGTGTACCGAGACCATACCCTTCCCAAACAGAGCTCCAGGGCTGCTCGTGTACCACACCCATGCACAGATGACACCAAAAGCTGTCTGCCAGCCAAAGCCAGCTGAGCAAAGGAAACATGGCAGGGTTCATCCCTGACCGTGTATTTCAAAGCCAGCTTTTCAACAGGTAGAGACCCTAGGATCACAAAGTGCCCAGAAAAGGAAAAATATCCTCAGTTGTGTCTGTAGGTCCAAACACAGAAAGTCCTGAATGCCACCTCCATCTCCGGCTATGCCTGGTCGTGAGTTGGTCGTGGTCCAAGAGCAGCTGACTGTGACACCAAAGCCGGGGACAGGGGCTGGTGGCTGAGGCTCAGTGTTGTGTTATCCCAACCAGTGCTTTCCAGCATGGTCCAGCTGCCTGGGGTGCACTGGGTGACATCAGAGGGCACAGACCTGCCGTACATCCTCCTTATGTCACCATGGATATTCCTGTGGTCATCTGAAAGCCTGTGTCTGTTGCAGTCACTTATAAAGGCCAGAACAGATATTAGACCTCAGCCGTCATTAGAAGTCAAGGGAACTGGGCACCTCACACTTCTGTGCACGCAGGGCAGTTGCTTTGCCATGTCCTCATAGCCGCTGGTATTTTATTTGGTACTAGTATTACTGGTTCTCCTGTTCTCCCTGCTAGTCTTAAAAAATCTCTGCCAAATGCAGCCTGCCTGCAGGTTTCTTGGTCTCAGGACGCCAGCTGCTCTTACACAACATCACACATTGAAACAACATCTGAAATTAAGAACCCAGGAGGGTAAAATGATAACCTGGAAACTTGCTTAAGTATACAGCATTGTATTGATGGCACCTCTAGGCTTCAGGGTATGATCTTGTGGTTGGTTTTTTTTCAGTCTGATAGTTTCCTCCTTTCTCTTTTTTTCTCTTTCCTTATGTCTTTGGGATTTGAGGAGGTAGAGGTCTTTATGGCTCTGAGGTTCATAGGGCTCATTGCCAGCACACCCTCTTACGTTTTCCAATGGTCTTTTTTGTAAGAGGAGGTTGTTCTGATGAGTTTAATTTCCACTGACCCCGACACAGTGACCCCAAGGATGGATTATAAGCGCATTTGTGGCTGGGCAGGAGTCGAGTGTCTCTGTGCAACCCCGAGGTGCTCGCAGAGCAAGTCGCTGCAGCATCCTTGCTGCAAGCACTGGCAATAACATTAGTTATCCGATTAGTTTTCCACCACCGGAGGATATTCCCTGACCCAGTTCCCCACGTACGCATCCGTGCCCGCACGGGAAGGTGGCACAAGAAGGGGAGAGGTGGGACTGCCTCCTCGGGTGGCAGCCTGTCTTTATGCAGGCATAAATGGGGGTTAAACCGCAGCCCAAGATATTTGCTGCAATATCTCTCTGAAATAAGCTTGTTACATGCACTTCACTGTGGACTTGCAGCTTTTATTTCAACAAAATAATTTCCAGCCAGAGCAATGACCTTCAGAGATTTTTCTTCCCCTGAGATTATTCTGACTAAAGTGTCTTTATTGATAATATGAAATTATTAGCTAGCACGGTTTTCCAATGTTTTGACAGTGTTGTTGCAACTTTCGTTTCTTGTAGGAGAAAGAAATAATCGCTATTCAACATCATTTCTATATAAATACCAACATCTGTGCAGTTTCCATTTACCTTCTCATCCGCCAAAAAAAAAAAAAAAGTTGTTTACCATTTTTAGTTGTAATTCCTGAGCAGGATTTTACAAATTCTGAAAGTAATCTTAGAAAAACAAAAATGTTTATCCGGCAGAAGATTTTATCATCACAAGAGCACTTTGAAGGCGGAGAACCTGCAACTCTCACGCTAGCCTTTGTGCTGTGTAATGTGTACTGCTAAATTTCGAGAGGGCTAATTAGTCCAAGATAGACTACTCTGCTGTTGACTATGTCGAACAAATTAGAGATCCCACTGTGACGAACTGAATAGAAACAATGTTCAAATAACTGGATTTAAATCTCTAAAACCGTAATGTAATTACTTCAGTGACAGGACTACCAGCTGTTTATAGGCCCTTAAATCTGCATAATGAACAGCCTTGTGATCTTAGTGTACACAAGCACTTTCCGAGGTTTAAAAAAATTTCTCAGGCACATATGGTTTTTTCGTACCTTCCATTTTCCTTTCCTTTGAGAGGGTGGTGGTTCATTGGAAATGGCAATATAAGTTGAATGTTACCATTCAACCCCTACCGCGGTGCCTGCTGTGTTTCTCTGGATTTGTATCCAAATCCTGTATCTTTAGTAATATTTTGGAAACAATTTTATACCTCCTCAGTGGTGCTTCTAAACCTTTCCAAAAAGCTTTATTGTAACTGCAAAAGCCTGGAGGGCGAGGATTGCTGTTTGTTTGTTTGTGTTTTCAAGGGGTTGGTTTCTTGAGAAGCTCTACGCCAGGGAGGTTTTTATTGGGACTGTAGAGAGAGGAGAAAACGGCAATCAGAGAATTTGCAATAAGCGTGCAGCCGGCAAATCCTGCAGCTGCTAACGTGCATCCTCCTGGTCTTCGGACGCCATTGGCGGCTGAGGAGATGTTTGCAGCCACCAGCCCATCGCTGTTCATGTGTGACTTTAGTTGTGCCATTTCTCGGGTTCCTTTTCCCCATCAAAACTCATAGTGCCACTGATCCTGGAGGCACCTGGCCTCTTGGTTAAGGCTGACAGCTCTGAATAAAGACTAAGCTGCAGTCAGGTAATTGAATTAGGAAGAGGAATGACCTATTTTTATGATATTATTATTCATCACGTTGATTAGAGCAGTGCCTATGAGTCAGCTAAACAGGGCAGCACATTGCAGGTCACTCGGAGTGGGTGACACGGTCCCTCGGGAGCCTGATGCTCGGACTCCCTGGGACGACAGGGGAGGAGGTGATGCTGTGAATGGGGTGACCAGCATGTCCCTCCCTGCCCTCATCCTTGTGAAGGAGGGAGATAGCCAGCCTCTGTGCAAGAAAGGTGGCAATAAATTGGAAAACCTTCAAATAAGAAGAGTTTTCTGGGTGGATGACGACAGCATTGAAACAATATGCCTTATAATGGGTGACTCAGGAAGTTCGGTCAATTTGCTGGGTGATCATTTCATTGGAGCCTTGAAGCAGCCAAACAGAAAAATGAAATTTTGATGATGGTCTTTTTAATCCAGGAGTAAAAGCTCTGATTTCGCCCATGATTAGAAATTGAAACTAAAGAAGTGGGGATTAAGAAGCTGGTGGAAATTTTACCAAAGATTAAATTAATCTTTTGATGAATTTACCAAGATCTGTCACAACTTCTACATTAATTGCTATTTTTTGAAAGAAATTTTATGCTTTTTAAGACTACATGCTCTAATCAAACAAGAATGATTTAGGAAGGCCACGTGAGATGCTAATTAATTTTTTTCTGGAGGAAATCCATGAATCTTCAAGTACCATTTAGTCAGAGGCGACTGAAATCTCCTGCATCATGCCCCAAATTAATTTAGTATGAAAATATTTTCATAAACCTGTAAACTTTACAGCTTTTTTAGAGATACTAGTGATGTTTTCCATTGTTAAGACTGAAATACTAAGGAGGATCAGAAGTCTCAATGGCCACAGTGTAGGACAGACCTGAACGGCTGGAAAGCCCATGAACCACCTTCCTGTAGGTTCTCTTGGGTGAAGGACCACTTTTGAGCTTCAGCATTTCTCTGAGATGAACAGAAAGTCCAGACAGTCTTACCATCAAACCTTTAACTAATGGGTTATTGCATTTTTTATAAATAACACCAAAACCTCATCTGTTGACTGCAGCTGAAGTAATTCATTGCATGAAGTCATTGACATACAATGTGCAAAAGTTGGGCAGCACCCCTGGGTGTAGGCACTAGTTTATATTCTCTGGATGAATTCCCAGCCAAGTGCTATGGACATGCTAAGCTGAATGCCACCTAGACATTTATCTTAGATTCAAGGCTAATTTATTTTTTAGGGGACTGTTGATTTAAAAAAGCAGTGTTTAAAAACATCTTTTAAATCTTAGGACTTCTCTGGGTGAATGGGTTTTTGGTGAATTATTTTTTCAGTTCAGTAAAAAAAAGCAGTTTAATTAGAGAACCACCACTACCAGTGCTTTGCTTTTCGGGGACTAGAAACACATCCTCAAAGGCACGTTTGAGCTCCTAACAAACTTTGAGAATTTGCATTCATGTTAGGGGAAAATGTATGTATATTCTGACAGGCAGAGTTTAGCCTTTGATACATTTTACCACTCTTTTTCTTTTTTAAGTGTTTCAGTGATTCAGTGGTAAATAGTAAGTCAGGGGACGGTTCCAACACAATCATTTTATCTGTTCTCTGTCTAAACATTTACTAACTTCCCGAGCAGGAAAGTTACTCATCCTGCCTGAGGTGCAGTTTAGCATTAGCTAAAATATATTACAGTGATGACCCATTTACCTTCATTTACAACTTGCTGAAATGGCTTCTTTCTCCCACTGTGGAGATGTCAGACCACTGTTGCACACAGTGCTGGTATAAATACCAGAAGCTCAGTAGTTTCACAAGGTTTGAATAAAACACCAATGAAGTGTTTCATGCCTATCTGTCCAGACCTTCTTCTAAGTAACTGTGGCACATCACTGGAAATGCTGAATGTCTGCTTTGAAGTCCCTTCTTTTCTATACTCCAGAATACTTTTCTCCAAAAGTAATACAAGGCTATAAAATTTGATAAGGAACTTTGATAAGTGCAATTTGGAAGACTATCAGCCTGGGGAATTGTCCACCTTATGCCCCACTTTGATCTTCACTTGGTAGGGGAGAATGTTAATTCAGGTCTTCGTGATGTGTTTGGCAGGTTATTATAGCTCTGAATGTGTGCTGCTCCTCCACTTTGAAATATACCTTCTTGTCAGTATTGAATATTAACAAAATTTAAATGCATGTATGATTTTTATTTTCTCATTTAGACCAGTTTTTATTTATTTTTCAGTTAATTTTTGAATTCTAATCCTAAAATCCATCAAGGATTAGCCTTCTTTCTGCTTGATGCTTGCATGTGATTTTTTTTTCTTATACATAGTGACCTGAGAGTGAGCTGAGAGATAGTACACCAATGTTTACCCCTAAGTGTTAACCTTTTGACTCCAAGCTGCTTCACAAAGGGTATTTTTATAACCAAGGTAGATTCTTTTTTTCTTGGAGGATTTTCCCCAGAGTCTCTTTTTAATCCTTCCCTCAAAGCCACCCGCACAGCCACATTCCAGTTCCAGGCAGGATCACGGGCAGTGATGGGTCTGACGCCCTTCAAGACCATTTTTGTGCCATCAGGAGAGGAATATTCTGGAAGAACAGCCATACGCTCCGGTACCCGCACAGCTCTCGACCTCTGCTGTTCTTCCCACCGACTCAAACACAGAGGCCAGCCTGTCTTAGCGTCTCAGAAAAAATACAGATTAGCTTGTCATGCTGTTTACAAGATAGGTCGCAGGCCTGCAGGTCCCCAGCTGGGTTTTTCATCCCTCGCGTGTTCTGGTGGCTACGCACGGGGGTCTGGAAATGTTGATGTGTCATTAACAGCTTTTATTTAGGAGAAAGGCAGGGGGATCCCTAAAACAATTAGTTTTATTCCAGAAATCCTACATCTGAGAATTCCTGGAATAAAAGCTCATAAATTTGAGCAGATGTCACTCGCAGTACATAGGAAATCCCATAAAACCCAGGCGCTGTGCTGGCCGGTCACGCTGTCTGACCGTATCGCACCTCGGGAGAGGTCCGCCTCGACTTACCGTGTGAGGGCTTGGGGCAGGTAGTGCAGGTCTCTGCTGGGGGGTTATTTCCAGTGCCCTCAGCTGCTTTTCTGTGCCCAAGGACGTGGGAACACGCAAGGAACTGGTTGTGGCACCAGGGATCTCGTACTGAGGACTGTATTAGCACACAGACAAAAAAGATGCCCGAATTTGCCGTGCAGCAAGAAGTGCCTCCTGTTTTTGTTTTAGCACTGCAGAGAGCCCATAGTGATGGTTTTACATGATTTCAGACTGATACAGTGCTGTTCTCCAGGTTAGAGGACATGCCTTGCGGGAAGGGATGCATCCTGCAATCAGGAGCTGTCAGAATGAGGTGTGCAACCTCCAGCAGCAAGGGTCTGTGCTGAGGCTGCTCTGGAGTGTGCTGGGATCCACACTGGTCCCAGAAAATCAATGACCCTGGACCCTCATCTTTCGCCAGGACTGTTCAGGCCACGGGCAATCTGCTCTCTTAAGTTTCAGGGTTATTTGGACAGCAATAGCATCCAAGTGTTTATTCCTTTTAAGTTAATCACCATGTAAACGAACATAAAACCGCTAATAAATAAAAGGCAAATTATATTTTCCTAGCAAATTGAGCATGTTGCTTGTGTGTGCTGAAGATTTAATAAGCATGAATAAGTGTAGACAACCGCTGAGTGGAGAAAAGTTAGTCCTCATGCAGAGGAGGCTTCTCAGCCTCCCTTCCTTTCTCGATCTGTGTTTTGAAAACTGTACCAGTTCAGAACAGGAACCGCTGCAAAGCTCCCTTTTGTTTTTACATCGAGGTACAACAGTGATCTTAAAGGACATGCAGCGTTTTCCTGAGAAACTCGGTAATCTGAGTATGACTTTGCCTCTAGGTGTAGCCCCGTAAGCTGCTCGAGGCTGTTTGGTTGCTGAGACCTCTCCCATAAATATCCCTGAAACATTTGGTGTCTTAAACAGCAGGGAAACAAAGCTGGTGGGGAAAGGGTCTTTTTTTGGGCAGTGGTTGCTGGGTCCGTTCAGGGCCAGTGTCTGCACTGGGCAGTTCTGGAACGAATTATTCTCTGTATTTACTTCTCTGCCTTTGTTGTATTTTGTCTCTTCAGTGAGATGGCAGAAAGAGGCCGGCGTGGTGCCTGCTGTGATATATATTATCTCTTCTAAACTTCCTTGGAAAATGGAAGGGCTTAAAAGTTTGCACATACATTTATCTTCTGCAACGATACTGGCAAATACCTTTGGTATTCAGATTAGTGTGACTACGCAGGGCACCATACCCCTGTCCTCAGTGCCCAGACCTGGCTGGGCATAGGCAACGCTCTGGTCATCCTTGTGTTCAGAGACCAGAACGTAAAACCATTTCTTCCCTACACCTGGACTGGGAAGCTGAAGTTACAACTATCCACGTCACCTGTGTGCATCAGGGCAGCAGCTCGTGCACCGCAGGGATGTTCCTTCCCCTCCTCTGGATGTGTTGTGCCGTACGGAGAGGGGACCATGCCCCGTCTCCCCACTTTTTCTTTCATCGTCCTGGTGCAAATCTAAATAACGTAGCTGTGCAGGCAGCAGTCCTCTGCTCCCTCATCTCCCTGATAAATGTGGTTAGGCACAGTCTCCTTCATCAAAAATCAGTTCTGATTACGGATTTACTGGCTTCCCACCTTGTACAAACACCATCCCTTCCCGTTCAGAGGCCATTTTTGCAAGGAAGGTGTTAAAATTACCTATTCCTGAGACTCACCGACTGCTAAGATTGGTAATTATTTTCCCATATCCAGGGAAATGCTGATTGGAATTATTGCAGATATCTTCATATTTGATCAGGAAAGAGTAATATAATTTTCCTCCTCCTAATGCTTGGCATAATTATTCATAGCCCTGCAAAACAGGTGTAAATTGAATCAGAAATGATCATACCAGGCCAGGTTCCCAACACGCATCAGCTGAGAATGCAACCAGTGTGCACGGGTGCAATTGCTTGCATGAGTATGTCGGGAAAATGGGTCACTTGATACAGCAGTAATCTTCGCTGGCTCGTGATCTGAATAAAGGGTGTACACAGCTGCATGTGACAATGAAAAAAGTCACATCCATTGAAATAAATGAACTCTGCAACGAAGCTGGTTGCTATGGGTCTTCTCCATCCTTCCCTTTCTGTAGGGCAGCTTCAGAAACCAATTCAGCTCCAGATGAAGATGTTAAATGTCTTTTTGTTGAAATATGGAGATTTGGATCCAGCCTTGTCATCAAAAATTAATCAGAAATATTGTATCATGACTACATGGAACGTGACATTTAAAATTTGAGTAAACGCAGATTCCTCCAATATTAACTTTATTTTCCCTCTGCTAGATAACCTCTTCAAACCAAAGGAAAGATTCATTCCAGAGAAGGAGATGCATATGAGATCCAAAAGGTACAAATCATTTCGGTTTAGAGTTCACTGCAAATCACTGCCATCTCACGCCTAAGGCACTGTATTTCCATGTTGTCTTCATACGCTGGAGGGCTGGTCTGTCACGCTGCTTACCACGTGTTTGTGCAATGCTCATGGTTTTCTTCCACTGTACCAGTTTGATAGATTTGGGGCATCCCTGCCCATTGAGCACCTCTTTTCTAGCAGTTTCAGACATCAAGGGGTACCCATGGCGTGCAAACTAAGTCCCTGACAGATACCTCATGTTGGATATTCGAAAATGTAAGCAGTACAGTCACTTTGGGTGGTTTTTTTTTCCACCCTGGTTATGGCAGATAGTATGGGAATTACAGCAAACTATTAGGAACGTGGTATCTGATCTTTAAGGACATTGCATGTCATGCCATCATTTACAAGGAAAGCTGCAAATGGCTACCATGCAGAATTCATCCTGGTTTTAAGAGTGCTCAAGATGTGTCCCATTTCTCTTCTCCAAAATACAATCTCCAGCCAAACCAGGCTGCTTCAAGAACTCAGTATTGCAAAACATTATGAAGAAAAATCAGAACTAAACAGGCTTTTTATGCAGGCAAAAAAACCAGGACTGCTGCCAAGGAAGGTCTGACTTTCTTTTCAGACCCCTGGGAATTTTATCATTGATTTCTATGGTAAAAGATCAGACCAGAATTCTCTGTTTTGAGGGCAACTCACGTTATTTTTAAAATGGACATATTATGTTCTCCTTGGTAAAAAGAGTTCCTAATGACAGTGAAAAAATATTAACAGTCTACAGTCTAATAATGATGGTTTTCTTGTATTTTAGAAAAAAACCTGAAAATTATTGCTTGGTATTAATTTTGTGACATAAATACAAAAAAGTGGACAGGCCAGATTCTGGTTTGAATTATGTTGCTATAAATTGAAACCAACTCCCCTGAGCTCATTAGAAGCTAAACCAGAATTATGCTGCTGCATTGAGATAACCTGATCCCATCTCTTTCTTTACTTTTTGGTTCAAAATTAGGAGTGTTTTTCAACAAGTCAGATTTTATATAAAAACATTATTGTAATCATTTATAATTCCCATGTCATAAATCTAATTCATGTACTTAGAGATGCCCATTAATGACAAGTATTGCATTGAAGGCAAACATTTCCTATAGGAAAAACAAATTATTTGAGTCCCAGAGATGACACATGAAGTTAACTTTTTAAATTCATTCCAGGATTTATGACAATTTACCTGAAGTAAAGAAGAAACAAGAAGAAAAACAGAAACGGATCATCATCCAGAGTAACAGAATGCGTGTTGAGATCTTTAAAAAGGTACGGATTTACCGTGAATGCCAAGTATAGTTTTGTAACCCTTCTTTACCTGGGAATGGGTCCACAGAGGCAGCACCTGCCTGAGGAGCCGGTGCTAATCATGTGCAAACCTGAGAGCAAAGGATATTTTTTCAGTCTTGTCCTTGGGGTTAGGAACTTCTTTAAACTTGAATTAACAGCTGAGCCTTGTGTTGGAATAAGCACCCTCGACTTTTGTTTTTTTAAATATGAGTCATTACTTGTGGTAGAAAGCTGCATCAGCGCAGTTAATCCAGGTGCAGGTCTGAGGCATTCCCAGATAATCCCACTCCACGTTGCACACAAGTACCAGTTCTTCCTTAAGTGCTCTATTCCTGCAATTGCACCCTTCCTGTCCAAGTTGGAAAAGCTTTCAGTGCCTTTTTTTTTTTTTTTTGAGCAACGTAGCCAGTAGATTTGAAGTCTGAGAATGCTAATACCATCTCACCTACAGTATCACTGAAGATTTCTACAGTTAGAGCCACCTCATGTATTTTAACGGTATCTTAAGGCTGTTTTGCATTGTTTTTTTCCTAGCAATTACTGGACCAGCTCCTTCAAAGAAACACAGAGTGACAAAGGATACTCTTGCCCATCATCCTAATTGGATCTTGAATGCCTTTGACTGCTAGATAAGCCATAAAATTCACTGTTATCTCAATTACCGGGAGGTATTTTTCTTATCTTTGGCTCTTTATATGAAGAAAGATCATTTATATTTCAACTGAAATTTTAGGGCAACTTTCAAGTAATCGGAAACAGTCTGAAAGGGAACACAGCTGTTTCAGAGCATCACCTTTTGGTCAGTTTACCCAGAGGAAATAATTTTAAGAATTTTTAATGCAAATACTGAAATAAGGTGGTATTATTTATCTTAATCTTTTAAAAAGTATTTGTCTCTGTAGCAATAGGACTGGGTTTATAAGATCTGGAAAACTTATTTCTCTGAAGTATTCTATTAATTGATTTCCTGTGAGTTAAATCCTTGAAGTAAAGAAAAATGAATATCATTATTTGTTATGTTTAGAAACTAGCTGAAATAGCATGACCACATAATCATAGCAGCAGCAGTTTCACATTAATACTTAACATACCAAAAGGGACCAATATTTTAGCTCTCTGAAGAACTCTATTCCTGTTTATATAGTGAATCCGCATAGCAAGCTTACCTGTTCAAGAGCAATATTTAAAAATCTGATTATAACACTGTTTTTTGTGTTTTTCATTGTAATATATATTTTACCCAATTCTGTGAGCATTAAGTATTTATAGAAATGGCATATTAAGAAGTGGTGCCAAGAAGTATGTTTGCATCAAAACTGCAGAACTAAAACCATCTGTAGTGTTTCCTCCAAAAAATATTTAAATCTTTATTTGTACATTTTGGAAGTAAAAACAACCAGCTTACAAACCAATGAAGTTTATTTATGGAATAAAATATGAATATAATATTGATCCAACTGCTATGTTTTTATTTGGTACTGTTAAATATAACACAATTATTGAAACTGCTTGAGAAGTCATGCCTTTGTATGCCACAAATCCTATGGTAAAAAATATTGCCCATAAAAATCACTGCAAGTGTTAACCTCTGTTGCATGAACACTCAGTTGAGTGTGTTTGAACGAGGCTGGAATTTGGCCTTTGATATCTATGCTTTATTTTTCTAATCCAGCCTGCGATGTAAGGTCAGGTTTTTTGGAAGAGGGATGTTTGTTAGTTGGGCTTTGGCCACTGCGATAGCCTCCAGCTGTGTGACCTGTGCTGGACACAGGGAACCCAGTTATATTTTGTACTCTGGCTGTCTCTGCTAGATTACTTTGCCTCTTTGTGTTTCAGCTTCCCAGTTTGTAAAGTAGGATTAATGATGTTAACTTCTGCTCGCAGACAAGATAGCGATTTGTTGAACAAATATATTGCATTCCAGATAGGTATCTTTAAAAACTCGTCAATTAGTTCAATGCATTTTGAGAGGACATGTAAGGTAAGGTAATGCTGGCTGTAAGGAAGAAACCGCCAGGGTTCTTCCCCCAGAAAAGTCTTTTTAACCAAGCAAGTAAAGCTGTACTGGAAACCGAAGTCGGGGCTGGACCACAAATGGCTCCAAGTAGAATTTGTAAAACGGGCTGCAAGAAGGAGCATCCTCCAAGCTTCGCAGCTCAGCTGCGTGGTAGATCTGCTCTCCTGTGGGTTCATCGATCCCTCTTGCTGCTCTCCAGGAAAAACATGTGGCTTGCCTTAAACAGGAGGGCCTTTCTCTCTCTGGTGGACTTCTGGGTCTCCACCACAGAGTGATAAATTATAGCCATAAACACCCCCCCACACACAGTCTCCTAGACTGAATCTGAAGGAATATCTTTCAAGCTTTCGTCCAGTTATAGCTCACTACAACTACTAGAGACATTTCCTATAGAAGTCAGTGCCAAAATCCCCTTTGAGTTCAGTAGGAACCTAGCATTTTTCCCCGCTGGTTCCTTAGTCCCTAGTTTCTTGACTTCAGAGAAATGCAGCTTTGGTTCATCAACCTTGTACCCTTCAGGAGCATTATTTCCTGCACACATCCATAGAGAAATACTATATACTTTTAAGCCTGCTTTACTGTACACATTTAAGCCTGCTTGTAGTCTTACCCTAGAGCCACGGCAAGACATTTTGGTATGGAGACAAGACATTTGGTATTCAGTATCCATGGAGCACACAGCAAGATACCCACAGCCTGGGGCTGGGATGTCCCCTGGTGTGGGACTGGCACCTAGTGCCACCAGGAGAAGAGAGCCCCAAAACTTTTCCCACTTCTTCTCTGGCAGAGTGGAAGAGCCGGAGTCTTCCTCGCTGAGAGTGAAAGAGTATTTTACATGGAAATCAGATATTTGTCCTGCAGGATGCCTGGGAACTGAAGGGAGATGGCTTAATCTAACTGCCATAATATATGCCTCCTCCACGCCCATACAATTTTATATGCATCTGTAAATGCAGGTAAATATATATACATATTTGACATGCTTCTCACCATATAGCTGGGAATATCAAACAGAGGAGCTGATCCTCCTTAGAAATCACGGCACTTAAGTCCTCTTGAGGAAATGAACCGCACGAGCAACTGGGATGAATGGCACGGGCTTGGTGTGACACGGTTCAGCCTAGTTTCTGCCCCTCGGCACCCCCATGGGCACACTGACCGGGGCAGGACACGTCTCAACTGATCTGGTTTCCTCTCGTTTCTGCTGGCCATCCTCGGAGGCAGGGTACCACGCTGGCCTGCTGCATCTTCACCGCCCCTGGCTCATGAGGAACTCCACCTTCTCACAGACTTAGAGCCGGTGCCTGGTTCACAAATTCTTTTGGGTTTGTAGAAGGGTTATTTCCAAATGCTTTTATTTTCTCTAAATGTAATTTTCAAAATCTGCAGGAAAAATATGTGGCAATTTGAGGTGGAAATTCTCTTGTATACATAAGCTTGGGAGTATACCTAATGAGCAAAATGCATAATGCAAATCACTGTCTGGGAATGTTTTATATGATATGAAACCTTTGCTTCAGAAAACCAAAAATGATCTCTGTTGCAAACCTAATTTCTTTTTCTGGGCCTCAGAAAAGAAGGTATCTGGTAATGTATCCAGCAAACAATTCTGACATTCATTTCAGCTCTACAATCCAGTCATTGTAATAGAAAATAGACTGTACAGGAAAATGTTACTTCAGAAAAACATGAGCCGTGCAGGCTTAGTCCTATACAAGCAGGCATCAACTTAATGAAGTTTAGAGTTAGGAAAAAAATTGGCGTAATTTCACTTTGGACTTGCAGGCGTTTTAAAGTAAAGAGCACATTTGCCATCGGATAGTATTTGACACCGAAAACTCCCCAGCCTAAATTAGAGATCACCCACACTTGTCAAATACTGGAATTTTCCTTCTTGTTGGATGCTGTTCGAGTTCGGGTTCTCTGGCTGTCAGTCCGTGCCCCGTGTCTTCAGGAGGGACACATTTTCCTGCTGGTACAACTCCACAAGGATTAACACTTCTGGTAATAGGCATTGCCGTTCATTCCCCATCTCCCTCGTTGGGTCATCTCTTTTCCCGCTGCTGATTTGTATGTGCCCGCAGAACAGTATTTAGTAACAAATGTTGGTTGGGGTGACATGTTGAGATGGTTTTGGGGCGTTAAGGCACGGAGCCTGCGTAGGCTTGCCAACACGTTGACTTGGCATTCTCCTTCTGAAACAAAAAGCCTCTCATTAGGGTTGACATTTTGCATTATTCAAAATGGAGCCCACACGGGGAATGCACAGTGTTTTAGGTGTGCAAGACATGGTGTTTGTTTGCTTGCTGGCATCATTAATTTCATCTGACAGAAATACCTCATTAAGGGTTGAAAGTCATTGCAACGTAACGCACTGAGGGTTACGGTATTCTGGGGATTTATTTTAAACCCAAATACTTTCCTGTGTATGTGTACGCAAGTCATTAGTTACTTCTTCGAGTTTACTCAGCTGGTCAGATAGATGGGGAGACTGTCTGGGTAAGACTTTTTAGGAGTTTTGTTGTTGAGTATCTGGGATTGGTCATGTTAGTGTAATGTTTTCTGTGAGAGAGCTGATTTACAAGGAAAACAACACAGAAAAGCAGGGATAAAGTTTCTGGCAGCTCTCTCCAGAGGAAACCATTCCCCGATACAGGCATCGCAGTAAGAGCTCCACGGCTAAAAATACCCCAGCTTGCCTCGTCTGTAGAGAATTTTGCCCCTTTGACTTCAGGGACAAAAATGCCTGTGTGCTTTGATGGGTGGGTAATTATCTTTCCAGGAGCATTGACTGGCCACTTGTTCACTGATGGAGTAGATCAGTCCACAGGGTTGTTCCACAGGGTCATGTTTCATCAAGCACTATGACTTAAGCCTGTGTAGTTTATTACTCGGTATGCTTCTCGCTGAGCTGGGTTACGGCCGGCTGGATGCCTGTGAGATGCCCTCACTGTGCTCCCCCGCTGGCACGGCCACAGGTCAGCACGAGGCACTGGGGGCTCGAGAAGACCCCACCCCAGCTGAGACCATTCCCAGTTTGCCGTCTTCTGAATAAGAGGTGATTAGAAAGCAGTGGCACCAACTAAAATGCAAAGACACCTGAGCATAAAAATGGATTAGGATAAAAGAAGATACAGAAAATCTTTCATATATACTGTAGGTAGAGACGCTTAATGCGCAGATGGAAATATTTATTAAGCTTTGATTTAAATGTGTGTCTACTGATATCACAATCACAAAAATCCTTGCCCAAAATCCTTGTTCGGAGGGAGGAGGCTGTGTTGCTCGTTGAGTGGTGCTAGTCTGCCTATTGATAAAGGCAGCGTGTTGGGCTCTGGAAGCGAAACTTGTCTCCCAGCTGAACTACCTGGAGGAGTTTTGGGAGGTCATGATTTTCTCTCTTGAATCTCTGTTTAGCTGTGGCAAAACTGTTGAAAGAAGCATGTCATGTGAAAACACATTTCTATGTTGAAAATAAGAAGCATCCTCTTTTTTAAGTCAGGCATCTTATTTTCCTAGTTCTCCTTGGCTCCGTACCAAAGCTGTAGGAGGCAGAATTACTTAATATCCATTTTAGATGACCCACAGAATAAGATAATGAGGTGTATCATCTCCTTACCAGCTGCAGAGTGATTTTAAAAAAAAAAGAGGAAATTGCACAAATGTGCTCATGGTACACAAAATTACATAAAATTAGTAAATAGGAAAAGTGCAATGAAATGCTTGAGGTTCGTGTTGCATAGATAGGAATATGTAAAAGAGACCCTAATTGCAGATTATTTTTTTTTTAATTGGTCACAGTGATGCATTTTTAGACTTCATGTGTTAAATACTTTTATCTTCTACAGTATCTTACAATGACTAATCTTTAGTTAATATACGATTATAGAAAGATACTTATGCAAGCGCCTATTACATGGGAGCTGCTCCGTGGTTCTAGAGTTACTGCAGGTCTGCAATTGGCTTGAGAAATTGCCAGTAGAAAATGGCAAAGACCCTTTTGAAACCATTTTAGCTTCCCCTTCTCACTCAGGCCATCTGTTAATACACCCTTTAATATGCTTTTGCAGCTCTTGAAGCTGTGCTTGAAGAATGGGGAGACTTCCATTTTTATTTCCTGTTTCTGTGGGCTTTTTAGAACTTTTCATTCCCTAAGATAAGTGAGCACCTTGTATCCCCTTCTGGGGTAATGTGGGGAAAGTCAATAAAGATTGGGACCAAAGGGTGGTCTTGAGAATGGTGTCCAGTCTGAACTTGGACTAATCTTCTGATGGTGTCTGAAAGAAAGGTCCCTCAGCAAACATTGTAATGAATTGTAATATATAACTATGGCCAAGGAGTTAAAAAAAAAACATATTCAGGACAGAAGTCTGGTTTTGTAACTGGGCTGTCCTGTGAAATTGTGTCACTGCAGGAGGAGGCAGGGAAATAGGCTGGAGACGGACACGTGCCGTGATTTAGGGAAGAAATGATGAGGAAAGGACAATGCTCTTCTCCACGCATAGATAACGGACTGGATGCACGGCGCAGCCGCCTGAGGACTGCCCAGCCAGGGCTGCTGAACCCATTGCCCTCCGCGACAATAACACGGTGTATTTTGAAGAATGCCCCAATGACAGCGGTGTGGTCTTCAACAGCACTGCAGTGATGTCAGGGAAAGGGCATTACCAGTGTATTCTAGACTGCTGATTTATAGACAAATAAACCAGTGCTCAAATATTATATCCACATTAGTTCTTCGTGACTAATGTTGTTACAATGAATACCAGAGGAATTAGTAATGAATACCCACTTACTGTAAAGTGTCGCCAAATCTATACTTAACTTGTAATGCTACTGGGAGCGCATATATAATTTTTGTGTTTGTTATTATGTAAAAATATAACTTTGAGGGCTCATTGGTCTAAATTTAATTATGTAATGGCATGAGTTAAACTGCATGAAAGATATATAATTATGGGCTGACTGTTCTATCTAATACTATTAGCTGATGTTACAAAACCAACATTTTACTTCTGTTTTGGTTTTGAGAGGTTTCACTTGCTGTGTTTGTGACCCAAAGCAAATGAAATTTTGCAACAGAATCTAACAATCAGAAAATGCCTATAAATGCTTCTTTTAAAGCTCTGTTTCACCCTTCCTTTCATAAATAATACGAGATTAAGACCTAATTGATTTCATTCTCCCATGATGTATACCACAGTACTTTTTAATGATTTCTCTCAAGTTTCCCATTAAGAATATTTATTTTTCTTTAAAAACAAAAATATGCTGTCCTCCTAATTTACTGTCCCAGCGTTTATGATGATGGATGTTGCATTGTTTTGTGGTTTGCAGAGGGCTAGACAGGAATGTTAAAAATATATGACTTCATAATTTTTAGTCTGAGTTGAATACTGTCCTCTTGTGAGACATGTAAAAGCTTGTGGGTTTTTTTCTTTCTTTTGTTTTCAGGGAGACAGTGAAATTTGTAGCAACAGATCAAAGTGCTTATTCTCAGTGTCTGGTCTGAAGTTAAAAACCCCATATTTAATGGATTATTTGTCATATTTAAAGGGATTTTAGCACAGGACACCTTCCTGCCATGCTCTCAGAAATGTCTTGTCCAATATAAGGATCCTGCTGGAGAATCATCACTTCTCAGAATGAGTATTGAAATTAGTAGCAAAGCTTAAAATGACGTTTCTTCCGCCATGGAAAAATAAGGATCTGTTCAGGTGGTCTGAAAAATAAGGAGCTATCCAAGTCCTCAGGGAGAGGATACAGGATGTCCAGACCATCAGCCCAAATTACTCTGGTTTGGACACTTTCAGGATTTTTCTGTAGCAGGCTGTTGGGCAGGAAAACCTTGGTGCTTCTTCCTACGTGGCAGAATTCCTTCTCGCTGCAGTAAATAAGGGTTGATCAACAACAGAGCACCAAATGGGAAGAGAGTGCAACCATTTTTTTAATTTTCTTTTACAGAATATTAATCCCTGTCTGGTAGCATTACCCAAGCTGGCTTGCCACGGGTCCTTGCTGGGCACTGCAAGGGAGAGCGGGGCTCATCAGTTACCGCAATAGGTTTGAGTAAGAAAATGGCAACACCAAGACGAAAAGCGGAGTTTTAGGGCTGCACAGACATGCTGAAGAAGATCGTTTATTTATTTATTTATTATTTACAAAGATAAGTATTTGCCCATGCATTACTAAACCAGAAGAAAGCTTAGCTAGTGTGTTTGGTTTTTTTTTTCTCTTCCTGGAGAAAGGCTGGAAGAAGAAGAAGATGTCAATGGCTGCTTCGGTGTGGGGTGAAGCCAGGAGCTGAGCCCTACATCCCACCCGGGGTCTTAAGGCTGTTGGGTCAGGGTGCTGGGGGCCATGGGGGGGTTCCCACCAGCAGGGAGGGTGCCCCAAGGTGGGGAGGGTGCCCCAAAGGAGGTTCAGCTGCTGGTGGTGGCTGTGCTCATGGAGAGCTCTGTGTTTGCATGACCGAGGGTTTATGCTACAGGAAAAGAATGTAACCAGGGACCGTGTGAGGTTTGGGTTTTTGTGTTTTAACTGCTGAAGAATTTAGGGGGTTGCTGTTGTTGTTGTTAAGGTCCTGTATCCTTGGAGCGGTGGGTTTCTTTGTTTGCTCTTGCTTGAGCTCCTCCTGGCTTTTTCACCCTTGGCCCTGTTACAGCAGCCTGCAACAGTCTCTGTGTCGTTTCCCTATAAAGTAGTATATAGAGCTTAATCAGCATTAAAGCAGAGCTTACTCCCCTGCTTTGTTAGAGGAAAGGAGCTGTTTTCCAAAATGATGTTGCAGTGGAGGGGTAGGACGAACTGGGCAGAGCAGGCAGGGGGAGAGGAATGTGATGAGCATGTACCACTCGCCACCAGCCCTGCTATCCTTCCTCCAGGTAGAAAAGATGCTAGCAAGCTGTGATCTCCGAACACGGTTTAATGGAAGGGGCTTGTTCCCTCAGATTACAGTTCATCCCTGAGATAGAGCAAAAATACTGCATCTCATTTATTAAATGTATAAATAACTTCAGGATGACTGGGTCAATTTTACGTCTCTTTGAATATAATAGCGCTTTATCATTCAAACAAGGTAGGGGTTGGTTTAGTTTCTTCTGTATCAAAAAAAAGGTATCCAGAAACATTTCAATTTGGGAGTTCTGCATTCCATGATAAAATTAATTCAGTATTATATCCTGTCAATCAGCTGTAGCAGTTCAAGGTTCTCTACCAGTACAAAGGACCATGTTACTTCAAATAGCTCACAGATAGGTCTCGGAAAGAAACAGTCTCCGCTCAACAAAAACCCAACTTTATAAGCGTGTCCCTTGCATGTGTGCAGCAAGGGAGAGAAACTATGTAAATCCTTGGTTCCCAAAGTCAGGAGAAGTCTATCGCCCTAATTAAACTGAGCTCAGTTGAAACTCATGGGGCACCAGCTGGGCACTAGGAATCCATCGACTTGGACAACTGGGCAGACCACGGCTTCGTGGCCGGCGGAGAGGAGACACGAGGTCTGGCTGAAGCACGGCGCTGGCTGGTTTGCCTTCTGCTTACGGCTCCAGCTGCACTGCCTAATTCAAACTTTGGGACAGAAATGTCGGATGAATTCGATATTATGGTACCTTTAGGACAGGAAGAGAAAAAGGTCATAACCAAAGCAGGGAGCTGCAAGGGGAGTAGAGGGGAAGGTAGGACTATATTTATTGGTAACAGAAAGGTAAGATTGCTGACCTTGCATTGCATTTTATGGGCTTAACGACTTGGTTTGGACTCGCTGTGCCGCTCAGGACAGCATGCCGGCCGGCTCGGCACGGTGTGCTGGAGCGTACGCTCATTAAAGATACGGAGGATGGGAACTTGCCCTCGTAGACTAGGAAATCTACAGAATGCAACTTCTCTCAAGTATGTGCAGTAAACAATATTTACAGCCAGTATTTTACTTCAGTGTGCAGAGCTGATGGATGCTATTCTCGGGAGCATGCTATTTTATGTCTGAGTGTTGTGACAGAGGTCTATAGCAAAGCTCTGTGGCTAAAGGTCACGCTGTATTATGCTATATCTATGCCTGTTAATTATAGAGGACTGTAATCTGCCACTGCAGTCACAGTTCAGCAGGATCTTGATTTTGCAGAGAGTTAATGAAGTGAGGGAGGACTGGAGACACAAAGTCTCAGCAGCTGACTAGGGGACACACAGATTTCAAAGGGAAAAGCTTTTTTGTTTTGTTTTGTTTACTCTAAGAAGCAAAAACTTCAGCCTGGAGGCCCCAAAAGTGGAGATCCCTGTAGCTAAGCCCAGACAAGTCTTCATGCATTTTGGCACATATGGGAATAAAAGGACTTGGATTTCTGGATAACACTCGATGCTGTGATTACAGTGAGGTTCCCTGGATATCCAAAAGGAGATCACGGCTGATCTGGGAAGATGTGAGAGCAGTGTTACAGAGGTGCTTTCTCCCCACCAGAACCTCTTATCTTGAAATTGTTCAGCTATCTGAGGCGGTTTATCCTCTCTTCATTTAACTCAGGCTGTAACACAGGGATGCAATTCCTGCTCTAGCAAAGAAGGGTAGCAGACACAGCTTTTCCTCTTTTCCTTTTCTTATACTCCATACCCTATAGCATACCCTGATTCATCTCACAAGTGCCATACAGTTTGTTACAGTGCCTTCCATCTAATGTCACAAAAGCATACAGGATCATAGTCTGGAGGTTGTAAGCTTAATATATGTTCTCTCTACTCCTCTTTTTCTTTTCTTTTTTTTTTTTTCCCCCATATTGTCTCCATCAGTCACTAATTCCTTCTCAAAACTCCTTCTTTAACCAAGGGGAAACTAATGGAAGTTGATGTTTCCCTCAGCACATCGTCCTCCTTTCTGGTGTCTGTACTAACCCATATGTCAAGCTTGTTTCAGGGTAAGTTATTCCACACTGCTCTCTTCCTTATCATTCTCTTCTGAATTGACCTTTTCAGTGCCATGTGAACTAAAGCTCCTGCATGAATTAGTAATTTGATTAACTAGAGTCCAAGCCAACTGCCTGTATTGTCATACAGTCAAATATTAACTGTTAAAAATCACGAGTGCTCTTTCCATCAAATTATTTTCATATGTAACTGCAAACTGAATGTTAAGCTACTTCAACTTGACCTATTAAAGTGACACAGTGACACAAGTCAGAGGCAGGTATAAGAGTTGGAGACAAAAGGATGCGTAGCTGTAGCCCCGCTTTGTGAATGACGAGAGGTAACGATTAATGCAGGACACATTCCTGAGCACCCTGTAAGCATTATCAATTCTCAGTGTCCTGCTGAAAGAGGCATGTTAAATGTTTCCAAACCACTTCGCGGGGAAGTGGGGGTGATGCAGTTGAAAGACGTGCCCGAAGAGGGGTCCTGATAGGATCTCAGAGATCCTTGTCACTTCATTCCTTCAGCTTTCCTCCAGCCACAGGTGACCCAGAGCCGCGGGGTGAGATATTTCATCCGCGCATTTCAAAGTACAGAGATGCTACAGCAGTGGGATCTGTGCTCTTCAGTTTGTAGCTAGTGGTTGGCTCGCTTTCCCTGCAGAGACTGAGGCTTAAAGCCAAGTGCAAACCAAGCTACCAGCATGTGCCACCCTCTCTCTATAGTAATAGAGAAGAAACAGCAAAGTGTTAGGTTTCCCTTTCCCGAGGAGATAAAAATTAAGAGCAAAAAGACCATTTAGCTGTTCATGTGCTATTTCTATCGCAGGGTAGCCCTAAACTAGTGTAGAGTGGAGTGCATGCTTTGGAAAGAAAAGCTACTTGTAGTTGAAGTAAAGAAAAACTAAATACATAGAGTATGGAGGATGAAAATTGGGGGGGGAATAAAGAAGCAGTAGCAACAGATGCAAAGGTGAAGAAAACCCCAGAAGCAGTGAGACCCCTCAACGCAACACCCTCTACCCCCCCTTTCCTCTCCCCCCTGGCAGAGCTAAAGAACAAAGCTGGGAAGGGTGGATGGAGAGCCATCGCCCGCGGGAATAACCTGGAGAATCGGGATTGTGGCCCCCTTTGAAGCAGCCACACAACCTGGATGCAATTTTCATTTCCTGCAGGGAAATTCAGCCTTGTTCTTCTGAAGTGGATAAAGCAAGCCTCGTAAAACTAATTGTGGGAGGTGGTTTGACATGAGAAATTAAAAGTCAAGGTTTGGCCTCTCTTATGCATATAGTAGTGAAGCAGGGGCACTTCAGATTATTTTCCCTTTTCCTTGAGGTTTTTTTTCCAAAAGAGTTTTGAAACTGCTGTGAAATTGCACTGTTGTTGTAGCCAAAGGTAACTAATTCAGTAACATTCCTACGTGGATACTGTTAATAAAATATTTGGGGCTCTTTTGTGATAAACTATCAATTTATCAACTTCAAGTCCATAAAATTAGTGTGGTTAAATGCAAGTGTTATTTTCTGGTTAAGTTGGGGGGGAGGAGGAGGAACTCTGATAATATCTAGTTCATTCATGCTAGTGAATGACCAAGATATAATTGGCTCCACATTCTCTGTTAGCAAATATTGTTACTCAAAATAAAAATACTACCATTTATGTGAAAAGCCGTATAGGATTACCAAAACTCTATTTAGAAGTCTTTAGTTCCCTTTGACTGAATTTTTTAATGGGGAAAATACTTTCAAAGAACAAAGATGTCTACATGGCTTTTACGGTGGCCTTCCACAAACGAGTCTTCTGTTTTAATTTTAACGTTTTTAACCAATGTGCTGTGTGAAGCACGTATGTCCTTAATGAGATAGTCGATAGAGTTCATTAGTTTACATTTTAAGGGATGAAATGTTGCTGACTATAGCTGTTAAAATGTACTTGATAATGGTTGAGCAGGGAGAAATTAGCATTTGGGTATTTAAAGCTATACACAGGATAATCCCCAACTGCTCGCAAGGATATGAGATTTCCTGGGAAGGGGCATGATGAAGAAAACGCATGCTGCAAGGTGAGACTTGAGGGGTAAAATGTAGAGAGTGTTCGAAATTCAGAGCAACCGGCGCTGAGTCCATGGGTCTAGTTTTGGGTGGAGGGGTAAAGGGAGAAAATGTACTTTTTAGCTGTGAAGCAGCCGATAAGAGGCCCTTCTGCATATGCTTCCCGATCCCAGCTCTTTTCCAGGTTTATTTGTGCTGAGACGACCTGACATCACCACTGTGACCCTGGGGATGCGAGCGTCCCGCCGGGCTGTTCAGAGACGCTGTCAACGGCACGAAGCGGGCACGGTGCAGGGCTCCCGCTTGGGAACTGCAGCATTTTGCACCCCTTGAGTTTCTGCTGGCTCATTTATCCTCCGAGCCGGGGAAAGGCGTAGTCGGGATCACCGTGACTGGCTACCAGCCTCTGCTCCAGAACAGACCCAAATCCATAGTTCCAAAATCAATTTTTTAAGTGGGATTGCATGGCTGTTGTGTGTGCTGGCGTGCGGATGCATATTAGGCCAGTTTTGCCAACTGTTTCATGCACAAAGAACATGGGGCCAGTTTGCAGAATTAAGTGTCGATATCCAAATGGTGAAATTTGGGAAGAATCTTAATAAATTAAAAATAAAACCGCATGATATAAGTCCATGAGGATCTACAGGATCAGGTTCTTTCTTTCTACTGCTCTGCAGCATTCTGTGCAACATGTAGGCATTGTATGTATTTCAGTGGTAGGTTAAGGAATAGATGATCTGTATTTGGTTATTCTCCCAGACAGTCAGTAATAATAATTTGAATGAGGAAGATTTTAAAAAATGCATCTGGCAACTCTGTGGGTGTGTTGTGTTTTTTTTTTATTTTTTTCTTAAAAAAAAAAACCTACCCAACAATATAAAATAAGTCGGAGGCACCAGAAACAACTCCGAAATAATTATGAAACCAATAAATACTCCCCAAGCTCTAACGTACGCAGATGACTTTCCAGAGGCAGCAGCCAGGGCTGCGTGTGCAGCAAAAAATGGGGGAAACCTTGGCAGAGGAGGGGGGGGAGAGACTCCTAAGCCTCCCCCCCCGCCCCCCTCCATCCCTGCGCGGTGCTCGGCGCTGCCTGCGCGGCGGCGGGCGGTAGGACCCCGCGGAGCTCATTTGTTCCACGGTAAAGGAGCGCGGTGAGCGCAAGCCAGCACGGACGGGCTGCTCGTTTATTGCAACGGTCAACGGAATTTTCCTTGCCAAAAAAAGGAAAAAAAACCCAAAAAACAAAAAAAAAACCACCCAAAAACAACCCCCACCACCAAGCCAAACCTCTTTAAGAAAAAAAAAAACTTTTTTTTTTTTTTTTTTTTTTTCCCCCCCTAGGAAAGCAAAGCCCAACTCATCAGCAGCTCATGCAGGAGGAGCAGGAGGGGTTTTGGAGTTAACTGCATGCAGGAAATCTCTCACATCCTGAGTCCCAGCTCGCTCCTCTCTGTAACTGTATATTATGGTGCTGCTCTCCAGCCCCAGCTGATGAAAGTTTGTCTCCCTCAGTCTGGGCTAAGATGTCAAAGCGTCTCCATGCAGAGCAGCAGCGCTTCCCTCCTCCGCACCCCCCAGCCCAGATTTCCATGCTGCTGCTGAGCCTCAGCTGGCTCTTCTTAGCATCCCCCAGAGCTCAAGGTAAGTTAGCGAGATCTAAAAAGAGCTGCTTTTTTCTTTTTTAAATTTAATTTCATTTTTTTTCCTGCACTACTTCCTCACCCCACGCTCCATTTTAAGGGCGCTAGCAGCAGAGAAACGCTTTTTTTTTTAACCAAGTCAGCGCACCCAGCAGCGGCCCCCGCTCCCCCCCCCGCCGCTGACTTTGCGCCCCCCGCCGCGTTTCTTCCGCACCCCCCGTCCCCGCTTCGCTCCGCGGTTGCGGGGGGGGGGGAAGCTCGGCGTCCCGGCACCGGGCTGGGACCGCGTAACTCCCGCTCCTCTGCGCGGAGTGAGGATTTCCAAGGCTTTCCCGGAAAAAAACTCAGGTTTGCAGCCCCCGGACCCTCCCCCCCCAACCCCAACCCCACTCGTGTCCGTGCCCCGGGGGGGTCCCCGCTGCGGGGGGGGGAGCAGATATCCCCTAAAAAACACCCCCCCCTCCGCGGGCTGAGGCTGAATTCAGGGTTTGAGACGATTCTCAGAGTTTGGACTCTTGTTTTCAGCTGGGAAAAAATTGCCTGAAAAAAGCCAAATACTGATGGTAAAAGCGTTCCTGCTGGGTAAAAGTTGAGTCGCCGCTACGTTCATTCAAAGGGAAGGCAAGTCAGGGATCGGTGGCTTCAGTTTTAGAGATGTTTTGCGGTACTGGCTCTGTGCTCTCCGTGTTACAGATGGGGGAACAGCCTAGAAAAAGTGATTTGTCTCTTTGTACAGCAAGGCTGGGGCTTATTCAGGAATCACTGGAGGGCCCAGGCCCTGTCCTCTTCATTAAGCGGGAGCTGACAGTGCATATTTTATGTGAGAGAGGGAGGGAGATTCTCCTGTGTAAATATATGTAACGGCGCTGAAGAGTACGCGTGTCCCTATGTGTTACTACAAACTCTTGTCTTGAGGGTTTTTTTTTTTTCATTGTAACTTTAAACTTTGTAAATGTTTGCTTGGCTCCAAATTTATGCACAGCAACTTTCACTGGGACTTTGGCTCTGGACTTGCTAAGAGAAAGATAGAGATATACTTTATCATGTTAGCCAGCACGTTGAAATCCTAGGGTAGACAGAGCAAGCTGTTGCATTTAATTGAGCACCTAGGATTTATGCTAATGAATTAACAGGAGTCGAAGCTTTGCTTTGCCTTTGCGAGGGGGTCTTAATTTCTCTTTGTCAACGTTTGTATTTACACCAAATCGGCATAGTGGGGATCAAAGCTGCAGAAATTCTTAGGTAGGTGAAGAGAACTAGGTCCCCAGTTCCCTGGTGGCTGTTCCCTTTGCGTGGGTGGAGGGTGGGCTGGTTTGGGTGGAGGCAGCACGTCCCCCTCCTCTGAGGGTGGGAGCCACCGGGGCTGGCCAGGTCCCTCCACATCTTGGAGGTGTGCTAGGAGAGGGTAAACGTGAGTCCGCATCCAGGAAAATTTGAGATAAGATGCTTCAGGCATTCACGTACGACAGAAATGAAGAAATGAACATACCTCGAAGTAGTTGTCCCTACAATAAAATAAGAGGGCAGACTGTAGGTGGGTTAGATCTAGCAGAGAGATGAGAAAGCGGAATGGTATGTGGGGGTGGAAATCCCATTACCTGTGTTTGGGGATTCCCTAAGAGCCAAGCTGAAGCTCTGAGGTTACGTTTGCACTGAGGGACTAAGCTCTTTGTAAAGTTTGCGTCCGCTGCTCATGATTGTGGTGCCCGTCTTCAGATGTCTAAGCTTGAGCAACAGCGGTGCTTGCTCGCAGCTCAGCTGGATTTTGGGTTCGCTTTGTTACATCTTTCCTACCCCTTTCCATAATGCGCGTACAACTTGCTCTTTTGCATCTGCAGCCAGTGTGCTCAGCGAGCATCCTCTCCTTTAATTCCATTTTTTTTTTCCTGTGGAAGTAGAGAACAGCTTTAGCTTTGCCAGAGCATGTGCTGCTTTCTTGGTCGCAGAGGTGCTGAAAGTTACAGCCGCGTGCTTCTAGACCCAGCAAAGCTGCTCGGTGACGAAAAGTCCTCTTAGCTGTGCTGGCACGTGTCTCAACTGGGCGTTTTGAAGCTTTGCAACTTCTACCTCAGCTGGCTTTACTGCTGCGACTGCTCTGGGCCCGGTGTTAGTGATTTGAGGTGCTGCCAGGACATCCTAGTTTTTACATAAACACATGCTTAGTGATTAAGACAGGAGTTTAAGTTATGATATGCCCTGAAAACCGGTTTTGAAACGTGGCAAGAGGCATGCATAATGTGGGACTGCCCTAGTAACAACTCTGATGTTAAACAGAAATTATCAGGTTATGAGCTAGACAACTTAAAAGCAGCCTTGCCACTCACTTTTAGTTTCCTTCCCAGTTTTTATGGTTTTACAATTGCCTTTTCCCATTTCCAGTGTTGCTAGCTCTTGGTTGCTGGCTAAGGACCTCACGGACAAAAAGGAAAACTAGCTGAAGTAGCAGCCTCAATGGAGCAAAATGAGCTTTCCTATGCTGGTGGAGGATAATATCTAGTAGGATAAGCTCTGATCTTACAGATTTAGTCAAATGCCTTAAAGTCTATATCTGTATAAGCTTTTTGCAGAGTCAAGGCCTTCCTGTATCTGCAGGGCAGACAATGAAAGTGATGGTGTATAAAGGTAAACTCCAAATTAGTGTGTGTGTAGAAACTCTTAAATCTCTTTTGGATATTAGGTGTTAGCTAGAAGAGCAGCAGAAAAAACCAAAATCCTAAAATTGCTGTTGAAAATTCTGTACCTTCTATTAAAATAACTTTTCTGTCAGATTTTAGTTTTGTTACTGATTGCAACTGCATTGGCTGTAATGGAGATAAATTACAGAAGAAGAAATGGTTCCTTGTCTCTCGCTTTAAACCCGATCTCTCCAACGCATTCCGTGTTTTAGAGCTCACTTTCAAATATTGTCTTCTTTCAAACTGTTCCAGCGTTTGTGGCAGATATTTACGGTCTGTGCATAATCACCTTCTTGTCTGACGATTATCCCTATCAGGTCCCCTGCAGATAGCCTGGCATGAGCTGTCACTGTCCATGGGGCTCCACAGATCCATGCCAAAATCCACCAGCTGAGGATATTTTGCCCACTCTTCAAATCACGTTCGCATCATTAACTCTCCCACTCGCTGGGGAGCTGCCGGGTTGCTCGCTGGTGTTTTGTCGGGCATCTCATGTCTTGCTTTCCTTGAGATTTTTGGAAAGGTCGCCAGCCAGCCACAAAGAGCATCCTTGAACTAATGATTGACAGGCTACGTTTTGGGCGGCTTTTCATCCTGCTTGCGGCGCAGAGGCTGCCCCGGTGGCACTTTTCTGGTGACACGGGAGTGACTGCAGCGGCTCAGGGCTGTGTTTATCTGTTACTTCCACTGAGGCTGTCAGCTGCTACCGCTGCTATTGATCTTGAAATTCTGTTTTTTAAAAGGCTGAATTCACGCAAAGGCTTTTTTGGTCCTCCACCGGCCTTGTTCAGACCTCGCACATCCTAATCCTGACAGATTTATCACCGGCGGTCCCTACGTTTCTAACACGTCTCACGCTGCCAGTGCAAATCACCCGAGGAGTCCAGCTGGGCAATTAGCATTCGCGTGCATCCTTTTGGGCAGCACCGTTTGCGCTCTGGGGCTGCGGTGTTGCATGCGAATGGCGAGCAGCAAGCTGCGTTTGCCAAGCAGGCAGCAGGATACGGCCGGCGTGGGATGGAGGAGCAAACCCCCACGCGTGTGTCCAGGGTGTTTTAACCCAGCTTCCACGGAGGGTGCTGCCAAACCTCCCGTCCGAGAACCTGACTTTTGGAGACTGCGTGTCTGAGGGCTGACGAGGTGGGTTTTCTGTCGACTTTCGCTCTGAGAATTGTTGTAAACCAAGAAGCGACAGTTCTAGGGTGTTTGCAAATAGGTCCGAAATCCTGTTACGTTTATACGGCCAGGCTCTGCTACACCAGCAGGCTCTCCTCAGCTCCGTATCTCACGCAGCATCCAGTCCTGCTAGGGATGCCAGGCCCTTCATGCTAGTCGTATTGGAGGGATTTTTTTATTTAATCCTTTTTTTCTGATGGCTTTTTTTCCTCTACAAGTTCTTGTGGTGTACTCCACATCATCTCAGATTTTGTTCTTCCTGTTGCATGCACATTGTACATGCATTTCAAGCAGATCTTCCGATCACTCGTAGGACAAAAGCACATCATCTCCAAAACTTTATGGCACTAAAGGCCTTAATCAC
Organism: Haliaeetus albicilla; assembly: GCF_947461875.1. Taxonomy (NCBI): domain Eukaryota; kingdom Metazoa; phylum Chordata; class Aves; order Accipitriformes; family Accipitridae; genus Haliaeetus; species Haliaeetus albicilla. Next base: position 38,418,051 of record NC_091493.1, on the reverse strand, counting down.
ACTTGCAGAGGCTTCTCCTAGGCCCTGCTGAGTCTCCAGGGCAAATCTATGACAAACTAAATTAATAATCCACGCCTTGAGTAAGTCTGTTAGAGGGTTGCAGTTGATTCTTGATAGGACGGTGCAGTCCGAAAGGACAATCCCTTTTGTTTCTGGCTAACACAGAGCAAAGTGCTTCAATTGTACTAAATTTTTACCTTTTTGATAAAAGGGTCACACTAACTGAGAAAAGGTGTTGTTTCTTAGGAGAGCCCTGCTCCAGGATGTTGACCCTTCTCTTTTTAGTGTCACGTAAGAGGGTGAGACTACGTTGATATCGAGTGTGATGTCGGCATCGGTGACAAGAACGTGACTTGATGAACTGCATCATCTAATCAGAAATGCTGACTCCTCTGCTGAAACACTTCATGTTGTTTCATTAATTTTTTACACCCCATATAAATTAGTTTGCTGCTTTCCATGACTTGGAGCTAGGATGACAAATATTTGGTTAGATTTGGGGGGGGGGATCGTCCATTCACAAGGTCAACATGATGAAACCGTTGATTAGATGAACACATTCTTTCTTGTCCAAAATATATGATCTAATAAGGCAAGAAATGAAATGTTTCATGACCTGTTAACCATGCTGGATGATAAACAGCAAGACATAAAAAGCTGGATGCAGAATTTGGCACAAAAGAATCTTTAACTAGTTTATTTTGAGACGTTTGTTAAGAGGAATTTTGTCAGTCCCTGTAAATTTAGTCTAATAGTACATGTCATATGCATTAAGTGAAAAACCTTCTTCTGACAATGGTGAAATTTCGCTGTTTTCTTACTTCTATTTAATGTGTTCTAATTCTGAAAACAGCTGATCAAGCAAGAGAAATAAACCTCATGTGTGACTGCTTACCTTTGAAGGAATACATTAGAATATAAACCACCAAATCCAAGTGTTTACGGGATTTCATTTTGATATAGGCATGTAAAGAAAAAAAATTAAAAAAATAAAAACCCTGGACTTTGTCATAATGCTACAATTAATAAGGTGAGCATATGGGCCTGAGCGTGCGTGGAGCTGAGCATCCCCAATATCTTTATTCAGCAGCACTGTCTGTGTGCAGCGATGGTAGTGTGCTAAAGATCCTCTGTTGCTTCAAGGATTAGAAGACGTGAGGAGGAGAACTATTCAGTCCAGGTTATTTAAGTCTATATTGCATCCCTTTTCTGCCATTGAGAGCACTGCAGTGACAGAGCCACAGCTGAGAATAAAATGTGGCCTCTGCAGCTTCTAGGGAAGGATACAGCATCTCACTTCTGATTCACGTTCCTTTTTGAATTGGAAGGCATAAAACTGTATCCAGGTTAAAAACCGCTCTTGCATTTTGACAGGGTTTTTAAAGCATGAGGTAAGCATTCCAAGTGAAAGAGTATTTATTTCTTCATCTATTGCCTCTTAAGTGAGGAAAATGCACCCCACTGAAGATACACTTTGGGTGAACACTTGTGGCTGAGGGGAAAGGGCAGGGTCATTGCAGAAGAAATCTTCACACTTTAGAAAGAAGGAGCTTGTCTATTTATTTTGTGTCGTGTACGTTCCTTGTCTGTGGGTCTGATCCTCAGCTGGGATCAGTACAACCTGGTGCTGATGTTCTGTGCTATTCATTTAAAATCTGCTAGATTTTAGGATCAGAGGCTAGATGAGCAAAGCTGTCTTAGTGACCCAGGGAGATATCTTGCCCTGAGGAAACAATAAAAATAAATGTTCATTGCTCCTGTAGCTTATCTCCTGAAGAAGCCTGTGAAAGTCAGGAGTTATGGACCGATCCAGTGCTTATGGTGACATTTGTTGTAAGGTCACACACATAAACCTGAGCAGGATAGGTGGCTTCAAGAACATTAAGTAACTCTAAGTTTTCTGTTCATTCACGTTTCAAAAAATAGGAAGGCAAACTTCAGTGACAGCTTATGTTAGTACAGGTGCAGTTAATTTTTCTTTTTCTGCTGTTGTGTAATGCGAGTAGCAGGTATTCCCCATACAAACAAAAAAGCATGATGGATGATTAACTCCCCAGCCCAGTAGATCATTTGCTAGGCTTGGGAAAGAACTACAAATCATTTCCCATGCACGTTTACCTAAATTAATACTGAAATTTGCTTCAGCTGGATTTGCTGGGTTTTCGGTGTGATTTCCCAGAGAACGTCTGAACGAAGGATTTGTGTGCATGTGACGAGCACAACTCAAACTCCCACTCAATAGTTTTTTTTCACCGATGATTGTATATGGGAAGGAACATCCCTCAATACAGCTATGCTAAAGGTTCCTTGTACTCAGTGAGGGAGGCTAGTAAATCATTGGAGAAAAGGATTGTACTGTACCTTTTAAAAGACCAAGAGGAAATTGTATTTTGGGGAGTAATTTTGAATTTTGTTCAGTGGAAAGCGGCCTTTCTCAAGGGTTTGAGGAGCAGAGCTGGAGACGAACTCTGGATCTGGATGTCAGTTTACTTATGTGGACTCATTGCTGAAAAGTGAATATATTCTGTACTTTTTTCTTTGACATTGGAGCTCTATGGATTAGTTGTGTCTGTGCTTGTAAAGCACAGGTTACTTTTTCTCTTCCTGAGTAAGTGTTTTTGTTAGGTGCTGCCTTGCTGATGCTGGCGGGTGTGAGGCTGAGTTTATAATCCACATGAGAATCTCTGGGACTGGGATCCTTTGGGGAAGGAGCAGCTGTTTAGAAAGAACCAGATGTGCCCCAGTAGTGCCTATGCTAGGACGATGCTGGGGTGATGCTGGGTTAAGATGAGACATCCTTCACTATGGCATCCTGGAAATACCTGTGGGAAAGGCATTGTGAAACCCTTGGTATTTTTCACCTGTTATTAGTCCTGTCCTGCCAGTTTTCACGAGAAACATTGGTGCAGTCGTTGTATATGGTGTGCATCATGACTTGGAAAAGAAGCAAGCTTCAAACAGGTTCTGCTGCAAGAGGACAGAAGTTCTCCAAAGCCCTTATGTCATTTACTTTTCAAAGCTACTTTGGGTTTGAATCTTGCATTTACAACTCGCCCTCTTCCGTGAACTCCAAGCACTGAGCTCTTCCGTGGGGGGGAACCTCTCAATACGTACCCATGACCTGGTGTGCCGAAATGCCCTCCGGTTCAATGCTTCACAGCTTTATTTCTCTCATATTTTGAAATGTTCTCTTCTAGGAAAAAAAGACAACGTTGTCTTTGGACTGGCCCTGAATAGTAATTCTTCAGTCAAACATAACAACATCACAAATGAGGCCGGACAGCTGTTTCCCAACTATAGTATATGTATATATTCTATACACGTAATAAAGCTTGGTTTTCACTATTTGAAATGTTCTGCAGTTTCCCTGCCCCCTCCTGCAGTCAATGGCAAATGTTGTTCTCAAAACTCCACTTGTCACATTTTGTTCTCGAGAACAGGGAGGATATTGAGATATACTGGCTTCTTTCCTTGAGTGCATTTCAATATGTATTTTGTATAATGAGAGCCCAAATCCTTCTCACATTACTTATGCTTTAATCACGCTGTGCTCTCCCAAGATTGCTTTAATCGCATTTGCATCAGCAGGAGTAACTCTGTACGATAAGCAATATTTCATCTGCAAACAGAGGGGACCGATCTCGGGCGCGTGATGAGGAAGGAACTGGCTGTCCTGGATTTGTTACAGCGCAGCTCTCTAGCAAAGAACGGTGTACCATCCTGATTCGGGAAATAGATACTCAAGAATTAGAATGAACAAAAGCTATTTTTACAGTTTTCTTGAGGACCTGTCAAGTGTGATAGTTCCCTTTTAATTTTCTAGTAAATGGCTTTTTGGCATGTGTTAACTCCCAAGAAGCGCGATGCTGCCTAGTGCAGCAGACATCATTTTGTACTTTAGCCATGACATTACCGTATATGAGAACTGAAAAGTTATATAGATATTACACCAATATATAAACCATGTGTGTTAGAAAGACAAGTTCAGTTTTGAAATATTTGACTTAGCTATGCTTTTCACTTTCAATCTGTGCCAAACATGTGCTTGAATGACTGATGGAGTCATATGGTTCCCTGAATAAAGCACTTTATTGTGCGCAGACTTAGAGCCTTCCAACAGTTGTATTACAGAAGCTTGAAGATTAAGATGATCCAACTGCTTAGGGGGTATGGTCCACAATGAACATTTTATTTTTCTTTTTTTCCCTCTCTCTCTCTATTTTTCGCCTTAAAATGTGTCATTAGTTTGTTCAGCTGGTCGCGCAGTGACACTGACCGCAGAGCCTTTGGTGGAGAAGAACAGCAAGTTACCTTCAAATTTAAGCTTTCACTCCCGTGTCCATATTAAAATGTTGAACACATGACTTTTTCCATGGAGTTTATGGGATTTTGTGGGGGAGGGGTGGGAGGGCTGTTTCCTGTCGCAGATTATTTCATCAGCAGAATTGGATTTAGGAAGGGAATAACTCATGCAAGAACAAGTGATGACAGGAGATAGTTCTTAGAATTATAAAACTGAAATATTAAAAAGCGTGTTTTTGATGCTGTTTAGTTAAGGGGGATCAGTGTGTCTCAAACTCCTATTTCTCATCTGAGCAGTCAGGGCTCGTGAAGCTGCTTAGTGTGAAAGATCAAGTGGACGCGCTGCGAAGTCGTACACAGATCAGTTCAAAGTTGACAGACCTGTCAAGCTGGAGAAAGGATCTTTTTCCATTAGAAGCAGAAAGAACAGAAAATTAAATTCAGAAATGCGTGGTCTTGCTGCTGCCTGTCCTCAGGCTCATCAAAGACCTTTGCTGACTTTTGATGTTTTAAAAATTTTGTACATGAGTAGTAATTTTGCAATGTGAAGGAAAAGACAAGATTCGAGCCCAAGAAGATCCATGGAATTTGTTGCTTTCCAAAAGTTACTTGTGCTTAAATACCTGAGGTCTTGGTTTTGGGAATGGGGGAGGAGTGAGAAACAAGTAAAACTTTGTGTTTAGTTAGGTGGCTTGCCTTTTTTTTTTTTTTTTTTTTTTTAAAGAATTATTTTCCAGGCAGGCCATGAAAGGACTAACTTTACTAGATTTTGTAGAAAGACTCAATGTACTGCTTAGATGTGCAAAGGTTAGTTGGAAAAATAATTTATGATTTTGAACTAATAAAAACTTTACTGCAGGAGATAAGATTTTTATTTTATGCACAGTCAAATCTTGCCCAGACTTTTGTGCTTACACACAGATGAGGGCAGATTCTGGCATGTTATGTGCTGTCTTTTTTAAAGCTGTGTAAATGCTGTCAGTGGGATAATGGGATGTACCTTATCAGTGTGGTGGAGTTTCTGATTTTTGTCCCTTCTTTTGAGAGGGTGTCTGTGTTTTCAGCTGGTGGTTAGTGTAAAATTTAAGATGGATGGATGGTTGACTTTAAGGCAAGCTATTGCTTATTTGACCCTATGCAAGTTACTGGGCTTTCTTTCTTTAACCATTATGCACTGGAAGTTGTGTACTGCTTTATTTTGCAGCATTTTCATATTTCTTATCAGATATTATTATATTTTGCTTTTTTGTTGTGTTAATAAGTGGCAGTTTACTATTTTTCCTGTCAAATAGAATGGGTACCATTCTAGAAGGTGGTTTCAGCAAGATCTCTGCCTGGATAATGTTTAGCTTGGGTAATGTTTTGGCTTTTGCTAGAAGATGGAGTGAAATAGAGGACTGGAAGAACACGTCCCCACTCCTTGGCCAGATAGTTGGATAGTTGACACTTTTTTTTTTTTTTTTTTTTTTGGCATGATATAATCTGAGTCCTAATGTTAACAATTTCCATTTAAAGCAAGTTGATGTTTAATTTTTTTTTCCCTTGATGCACAAGAGCTGGATGCGATCCTCTTTGCTCAGAAGTTCTATACTGCAATCCTATCTAACTCTATGTACAGCCACTTTATATTCTTTCCACCTATAAATATATCAGCACTGGCAAGATAAATACCAAGAGGTATATAAAGCTAAAGGACAACCGTGGGTCCTGTCATCTTTGGTTTTCTAGATTATGCAAAATAATTCTTCTAGTTCCTTTCTTGTATTTCAGTCTTTCCACTTCCCTGCTCACCCTGGCAGCCTTTCCAGTCCACCAGCTCCAGGCTGAATTAATCTTTCATGAATGTAGGTGAGGAGAAATGCCCGCGGTATTCCAGATGTGCTTCTATCGCTTACTCTCAGGAGTAACTTTAATATCTGATATTCACTGGAAAAACCTCTTTTGACTCATTGTTCCAGGACTGTCTTTGCTTCATGTGACATCAATGTTACACTGAATAGCATGTATGGGTCTTTCTGGTGTCGTTTGCCTTTGAAGATTGCTGCTTAGAGCAGAAAACTTACTAGTCCCTAAGGGTACGACCGTCCATTCTGTACTACTTGGTTTCAGCCCTTTGCTCCAGCCTGCAAGTTATTGGATTCTTTTGTAATATTCCTGTCCTTCTCCGTGCAGACATCGTCTCCTAACTTGGAGCACTGGATTTCAGGAGGACACTTGGGCACATCGAGTAAAGGTTGCTGACAGAAATACTAAGACTGATCCTAATACATTTTCTTACTGAACTTTGATGGAAACCTTCCTTTACCTGGTTGGTTAGCGATGTGCTTGGTGGGTAGTCTCTACTCCTTACCCAGTTTCACCCCCTTCTTAAATTTCCTGAGTTCACCCCCATCTTGAAGGGGCAAATGCTTGGTCCTCCTCTCTCAGTGTGTAAGCTTGATCATTTTGGATTAAAACTTTCTACTTTGAGTCTGGAGGTGATAAAAGAATTGTCCCGACTAAGACATGAGAGAAAAGTGACCGACGAGGGGGATAAAGCTCTTTCCCATCTGATGGGCATCCCTGCCGGTTCTATTGGGATTCCTGCCCAGCTTGCTAGGGCTGGTGGCACAGAGCAGAGCCAAGGTATCCTGGGCTATGGGGAAGCTGTCTGGCAGCAAAACTAATTGCCGATGGTCCAGTGAGTGCTGGATGCAGGCACGTATATTGCCCTTCCTCCATAGGAAGGAACCATCCAAATGACCCGTCCGAATCGTGGATCCCACTGACTGTGAATTAAGCTGAGGAAGCTGAAGACAACAAGGAGGGAAATGGATAAAGTACGCCCTTTCTGTCTTCCACGGCGTTGCCAAAGCCCTGCGATACTGAGCAGTGCCGTTAGCTGTTTTCAGTTTGCAGGAAGATTACTCAGTTCTATTATTCTTTTCTATCCTAAGATTATTCCGGTGCATTCGTGTTTTGTTGCAGAGGGAAAAGTAGATAGGCTGTGACTTACAATTTCGAGCCCATTTGTAGTATGAAAGGTAACATAATGACAATATAATTTAATTTAATTTAGCCTTTTTTAGTCCGCCGCTAGTGTTATTTTCATAACTCGGCAGTAACTGCAGCGGGTGACGTGAAGGGTGTCTGGGCGCGATGTGCCGGGGAGAGGGCTGTGTCGGGGCTGGAGATGGGCATCCCACAGCATCGCTGGGGCTGGGGCCATCGGCCCTGGACTGGGCTTTAGTGGGGTGCTGGGGCTGTAAGAGCCCTTGGGTGCCTCGGGACCCTAAAAGAATCATGTTAACGTGTGTGGGACAAGATGTGCGGATGGGACTCCCAGAAGGCGCACATCCACAATGGGAAGGAAGCACAGCATCATGCGTTGGCTTTGTTGTAAATCTGTATGTTCAGAGATGGATGGTATTTATAAAACTCCCCCAGGTCTGACTCCTCTCTCCTGTGCCGTGCCAGGGGAGCAAAACCAGCACTAGCAGGACAGCAGGGGTGTGCAGCTGGGGGGTCATTTTCTTTTTTTTCCTTCCACTTCAGCCTATTTTATCCAGATCCACTCAGTATTGAGAGCATTCACCTTTTTGTTTATCATAAGGACAAATAAATTGCACTGCCTGGCTAAAAGCTTATTAATTTTAAGTAAATGCAAATCTGAAGTGTGTCTGGGCTTCTTCAGGAGGCAGCAGCCGTTAAACAAAGATGTCACGTTGCATGCTTGGAGTTTATTTTGCACAGAGCTTGGAGGAACCGAAATACAAAGCAAAAAGATGAGAATTATTTTTAACTTCCTTGCCAACAAGTCCTTGTATGATACTGTGCAAAGAAGAAAAGTTGTAGAAGTACATGGCAGATGAAAAATATTTAAGCCGCACAAAAGTCACTGACAGATAACATCTACTCATCTCACCATTTGTACAAAGTATCTTTTATATTACTGAAAAAAAAAAAAAAGAATAAAGGGCGCTACATCAGCTTGTGGGCTGCTTGTGGATCAAAAGCATTACCTTCAGTGCAGGCTGAAAATAGAAAACAGATAGACACAACTGTGAAGTTTTTCATGTGAAAAAGTGGGAGGCGAGCTTGCGTCAGGAAGAACTGGACAGAATTTCACTGAAATGGAAAATAAGTAGGTGAGTAAGTAGGTGCATGTGACACAAAAGATAGGAAACCTGGGTCTAATAAAAGTTTCTGGTAATACAGATGGCCTGATTTTCTTCCCCTCTCATGACACGTTACCAAAATTTAAATTCTCTGATTTCAATTATTACACTATTTATATTGCTGTAATACCAAGAGTCCCCGTAGAGAAGAGGCCTCATTATTAATGTAATGCAAACAACTCTAATGGTTCCAGCTTCAAAGAAATCATAATGAAAATGGGTAAAGGAGATGAAGAGTGGCAGAGAGGAAATACCAGCACGTCTACGCACATGAAGAACTGCAGCACTGGGAGCTCGCTGGATGTGATCAAGGTGATGGAAACCCTTCATTAGGGCAGATGTCCAGTCCCATCCCGTCGCGTTCCTCTCGCGGTGCCCCTCGGATGCTCTTTGGGAGGGCTGGGCTTACGCTCAGAGATAGGTGGCCCGAAACCAGCAGAAGAAAACTGGGACCGCGTTTGGTTCAGCCATTGTGCGAGAGACTGGGTGAAGTATCCCTCACTGGGGTAAATTCTGCGGTGTTTCCGACTTTGTCCGAGGTGAGGGCCGTGCGTGCCGAAGGCTCTCTGAGGTTGCCAGCAGCCTTTATACGTACCCAGAAGCCCACACCGCTGCTCAGACTCAGGGCTGCTCTGGGGCTGCACATCTGTTTGTCCCATTTTTATAAAGTTCCCTGCACACTTCAACTTCAGTTTCTATACCTATGGTTTTTTGGCCTGAATCTCTTATGGTTTTTGTGTTGGTTTTTTTTCTCCTGACTTAGAGTCTTCCTCTACCCATGTCTCTTATGTCTGCGTCCCATTGTTCGGTGAGGGTCAGTGGCCCTTTAGATGCCAACATCTTTCCCATCTCAGATGGAGACGTGTGGGTTGCTCTTCGTTGGCTGTGATCCCTTATTTTCTGCAATGTGTTCTTTGAAGCTTTGCAATCAGCTGCAGAATCCTATTTAAAGGATTTACCTTTTTATCTTCCCCCTACTTTTATATTTAAAGACTTATCTAGAGTTTACCTGCCAGTTATACAGGTTTCTTCATTTTGTAGTCTTTCAGAAATATACACAGGATGTAAATATAATGACGTTAAATCAGAAAAAACGTCATTATTTGATTTACAAAAGAAACTGTGATGTGCATATATCACACTGAGGACAGTTGGGAGTTAAGCAAGTGCATAACATTAAGCATGTGCCCAAGTGCTCCTCAGCATGAGGCCCCGTGACTGGCTTGCAGTGCTTTCTCTGCCTTCTGCAGGAAGCTGTGATTTTTATCACACCCAATAATTTAAATAAAAACATTCAGATAAGCAGCAAAATATTTGGCTGAAGGAAAGCAACTAGACAGAAATTGATCTTGTGTTTTATAAATACTGTGGCTTCAGAAGAGTTTGCAAACCCTAAAGCTTGTCTGTTTTGTTTCCCCCAAATAAATTATCTTTTCCAATAAAGATATAACTGCTGCCTATAAACCTGTCTTGATGTCTGTCTCCAGACTATCAACACTTCTGCACAATATGCATTTTCAGTGTGCAGATAAATAAGCATGTGTGTAAGATTAAATTTGCTCATTGTAACCTTGCTTTGTTATGCACAGCAAGCATCACTTTGTCGTGATGGAACAGAAGTAGGAATGGCAAAACTGATCTGCACTTTGTGTAGATATTGTTCCCTTTTCCCATGATATTTTTATAGTAGTTGCACTTTCTGTACCATGCCATGTAATGAGGGAATAACACATCTGCGCACAAATGCTGATCCCTCCTCCTCCCCTTTTTCTTCTGTTTTGGGTAATGTTGTGATGTTAATGCTTTTCAGAATTAATAAGAAAGGCAACTTGCACATGTAGGAATACCAGAATGACTTTGATGTTTCCTGATATCTAGCTGCAGCTCCATGGTGTAAGACTGTGTGGAAGAGATGTAGACAATGCATCTGTGGGAGGAAAAGTACGCTCATAGGCTTTCTTAAAACTTACATCTCATGAAACTTAAGGAATGCAAATCCTAGAAAATAATAGAAGGGCCTGAGTCATTTAATTCATATAGCTGAGACTGCTCTAGTGAGCCAAGAAAAAAAAAATCAGGGCTAGAGCCAAACTTTTCTCATTTCTCTGAGATATGCTTCATAAATTTCTGTTCTGTGCAGGGAGCTTCATGCCTGATAATCAGAATAAAGAGCTGTGAGGTTCTGTCTAGACCCTCCTAGGCAGATGAGATGGTATCTCATACGCCTCCGCAGGGGTGAACCCAATCGTGTGCAGGATTTGGAGCATCCCTTTCAAGGGCTGCCACTGCGTCCTCCCAGACCTCTGGCGCTTGGGCTTGGGCTGCGCTGAAGGTGGGTTGAGAACCCTTTCTCTACAGGAACACACATATAACAGGCAACTTTCCTCTCCCCAATATACTTTACCATTTTATCTTGGTCTTTTTTTGGTGTCTTAGGGAAAGTGTCATATTTTTAAAAGCACACTGGAAAATACTGAACTTGTCTTCCTCTCATGTCGGCTTAACCGTAATGACTGCATAGATGTTTTTAAATTCATTCTAACGGTGACTAAATTGGGGTCATTTTGCTCAAAATGTACCTCTTGGTCCTCAGAACGTGTTAAGTGACCAAAGAGGGTAGGTCAGGTTGCTGGGATGGCAGTACCGAGCACTGGGCGGTGTGGGCAGGTCTGACCCTACCACTCTTCTCCCACTCCCACACGTAGTTCAGCCCTGAGCCATGGTTTAGGTGCTAAAACACTGCCCCGTCGCCTTCCCTCTGCACCTCCTAGCACAAAGGCAATGGGGAGAAGGAGGAAGAAAGGTAACGCTGGACTTTCTCCATCTTAATGGATGGACACGTCTCTAGAGCAGCAGCGAAGACGCAGGTGTCATCCTCGTGGGGTCCCAGTGCACCAGAAAGTTCAGTGTGATGGTAGGTCCAGAGTGTGGCGAATCCCACTGGCATTTTGGCTGTCCCACGGCACCTGGAGCCATCCCTATCTTCTCTTTAAGATTTATTCTCAATACCATTTCCAGCTCTTGTACTATGATACTGGGTTTTAGGACTCCGCTTTGACAGGTGCAATACCATTAGTATGTTTAGTGAGAGGAAAAACACTTGATAAATGTTGCATGCAAGTAGCTTTTTGACATTGTAGTATGAATTGAAGTCATCTGACTGTGTGGGAGTAGAGCATTATTTCAATGAGAGTTTATATTCTCTTCCAGACTTTTTTTTTTTTCTCACTAATGAGAATGTGCATCCTTGATGTTATGGGGTTCTCGGTACTTTGTGACCTTGTTGCATGTCCGTATAGAAATGCTGAGGCTGCTACGTAAATATTCAGGTTTTTGTTGTACACAGTTCAGACTAGTTAAAATGGAGTACAACCGTACATACCTGTGTTTAGCAGAGTAAGATGGTGCATTGAGTGTTTGGGGGATAACAAAATACCGAGGATTAAACATGGTAAATCTGTTGCGTACAATAAACCTGGAGCTTTCAGGAACCCCAGACAGGGTTGCTACATGACTATGCTGTGACTCCAACTAGCAAAGCGTGAGGACCAGCTGACCCCATCACAGAAATGGGAAGGACATAAGGGAAAATCTGGGGTCACTCCCTGCCCTTAGGGAGCCCGTGTCATGCAGCTGCAGGGTTTGCTCAGGGAGAGCAGGGCTCCCGTAACACTCCTGGGGGCACTGTCCCCCCCTCCTACCACCTCTGATTTGAATCTGATCCAGTGCGACTGTATCTGGGAAGAGCGATGGGGAGAAGAGGGATTGGGGAGTGGAATGATCAAGGCTAATTTCTTACCTTAATTATGGAAAAATAGTCCTGATAAAATATTATCTCTTTTAAATCCCTGCAGCTTGCTTACCCTCTTAATGATGACACTGAAAAGATAGCCACCTACTGCATTCCCCCCATTATCATCTTCAGTGGAAAACAAAATCCAAACTCTAGTATGGTTATTAATTTAACACTTTAAATAGCGGTGCCAATACCTCTCCAAATTTTTTTTATTTAAGTCTTGCATCCCAACTCTTTAGCTTTCCATCCTGGTATCTCTACTCCTTATATGCAGCCTTTGTCTTCTGCTGCTACAGAAATGCACCATGTAATCAACAGTGGAAATCACCTCGACACTTCTCTCCCAGAACCCCAGCTCTCTTAGAAATTTGTGTAGGTTTTGACACCGACAGTACAATCCCACAATGGTTTAATGTTTAATTCTTTTCCTGAACTATTTCCTTTTGAAATATGCTGCCAGGTCCCTTAAATAACAAGGTTCGCGTTGTCAGATGCTGTTCCCGACTAACACGAAGTGCTTCTCCCTGTCCCTAGGCGAGAATGTGGACAGCAAAGTGGAGTCCTCGAGACAGCAGATGCCAAAGGACCAGTCAAAAGATTATGAGATAACAGTTCCCTTCCTTTTGAATGGAGAACAGTGGAGACCAGTAAATGGCATTTATTCAAAGGTTAGTCTTCATTTTGCCTATTATTTTATTGTAAGATGTGTAACAATTGGAAGGCGTTACAGGAAAGTAAATGCACAGTGGGGTTTTTTTGTATTTTTGTACAGTCTGCTGTCTAAAATTGTTACTTACCTAATTTAAGAAAATGGATAAAGTCTTTGCTTGAAATGAATACCTTTCTACTGTAAAGTGACATTCTTATTTCTGATGGCATAAATGGAAGCTTGAAGTGAAATATTTTTTTTTAAAGAGGCTAACATCCATTGCTTGAGATTGTATCACACACAACAGCAAAACAGCCCCAAAACTGAGGGAGAGGCAAGTATAACAAGCACATTTGTTTGATTAAACACAGTCTGACAGCAAGAACTTTAAGGAAAAGTGTAATTAATGTTGTTTTGTTGACTGCAGCCTGAGGCATTACCTGGAGCCCATCATGGGAGATGGCCCCCAAATGCAATCGAGGGCAAGTCTCCCTTCACACTTTGCTTTCCTTTTGCCTAACAAGGGGATAATCTGTCACTGGCTCTGACTAAACTGGGATTGTTACTCCCTCTTGACAGGCTCTGATAAGCTTTCCTCTTTTTTTTCCCTCAGACATTGGCTGATAATACAGGTAGCTGGTTTTAGGAGAAAAGGGCTGTTTTCTGTCTCCTTGGTCTCCTGCTTGAAGTATGAAGACAGGTTGTTGTCGTTTATCACCAAAGATATCATGGGAATCTCTTACCCAACCTTTTTAACTCAGGTCCTGTTTTGTTCCAGCTTACTTTTTGTATTGTTCTTTTAATTGTCAGAATGAGGAGAAAAAAGTTAAATTTTTAAATAGTTTAAAAAAACACACAACCAAGCAAAAAACATCACACACAAACAATGCAAACAGCCCAGACAACCCATTAGAAACAGCTTTATTTACTGCATTGGAAAGTGTTTCATGGAGAAATCCTACTTGACTACTGCCACCGTTTGCAGGACACATTTTTGAATCATGCTGCTGATTGACAGAAGTAGGTGTGAAAAGAGATTTCAAAACAAGGGATCTGACTTAAAAAAACCACATTGTCTGGATTAAAATTTTCCTTCCTTTTTCTTTTTCCCTTCCCAAATGGGAAGGAAGGGCCAGTTCTAGGTTTGAATATCTGCAGTGATGAAAGGGATATCATTGTGGGTGTATAATGGCTTATCTTAGAGAGATAACACAGATGGCTTTGTCCTAGATGTATGTGCAACTCTATTTTTAGATCATTTAATTAGAAACAGGCATTCTCCATATAGAGTTCTTCTAGCTACTCACTGTAGCTTTCTGAAAGACTTACAACAGAGTATCTTTATGTGAGTAATGATAATGTGATTTATATCATTAATTTGTTTCCCAGAATTGCTTTCAGTTTAAGATGAACATTAGAAAAGATTTGTGGTTTGGTAGAAAGATCCACGTGCTGTATCAGCACTTCTTTTCTTTGAATACTTCTTTTCCATGGAAACTGTTATAAATTAAATACACAAAAGTGCAGATCCGGCTGTGGGAAGAACAACAGCATTAAACTGGTAGAGGAGAAGAGTAATGAATAGCTTGTCACATAAATATTGATCAAAAGCACAAAAGTTAAATACTGTTGTATTTGATGGTTAAATAGGACCTATTTTTCTTCAACTCATTTCCAAGTGTTCCTCTGTTTTATTTTAATTTTATATGAAGTAAAAAAAAGTATGAAGTACTGTGTACTTGTAACCAGGGGAATGGTATTGCAATAGAATACATAGTAAAATAAATAATATGGTGGTTATAAAAATGCCAAAGTATTAAAGTTATTTGTGTATAGATAATTGCCTCACAATGATAGTCCCATTCTCCAATCCATTGATCGTAAATACTCCTGCTTAACAATTAGTCCCTGAGAAACCCTGCTAGTCATTTAGTGCAGCCTACTCTTTCTTTTCCATCCTGAAGATAAAGCTGTCCTTTTATCTACCCCAGGAGTCACTGCAGTATCTGTTGGAATATCTCGTTCAGAATCTGTCAGGAATTATTATTAAGCTAATGACTTTCTTGTTGAGGGCTGTCTATGCAGTACATTGTGCAGAGCAGAAGCAAAAAAGCTGAAACTAGTCACACTGTCTGGTGGCACAAACACACAGGCCTGCTATTTCAGCAGCAATAAAATTACATTTACTGAGAAGAAAAAAATAAAAAAGTTACTTAACTTTAACCTGGTTTTACTTTAATACAGTTAGGGTGTACTTTTTCCAGGACATCTAATGATTTATGTACTTCCTAAGAATGACAGTCAAATAAATGGTAAGAAAAATCCAATTTTAAAATCAGACATGTAATCAAATTATATTTAAAGAATTTGGGTTTCCCTAAGTATAAATGTAGGGTTTTGTTTCTGGAGAGAACCTATCATTTACCGGACAGATCAATTTTCTCCCCACCCCAGGTCAAAGCTATAAGAGACTAAGACCAGGATCTCACTGTGGTAATATGATTTCAGAAATGCTGTTGCTTCTTTCTTGTTTAAAAAGGTGCGTATGCTTATGCGAACACTTTATATAGTGAAGCACATGTAAAAAATAAAATATGTATACTTAAGAGACGTTACTATGGAAATGCATGTGTGTTTTTGCAACTGTACGATGCTGATCATTGACTTAGTATTTGTTAACATTTCTCCTGGCATCCTTTGTTGCGTTCAGAAAACTTAGATCATTTTCAGTTGGAATATTTCAATGGTGCCCAGTTACATTCTTTTATTAACTGCGTATAATATTCTGTTGCTAATCCTGAAAATGCTGCTAGAATTAGTGGCTACTATTTTGAGTACCCGGCTGTTGCTAGTCAGGACTACTGATGAGTAACTGTATTTGTGGGTGTGTGACAGCGAAATCAGGACCCTGAAGTGTTGTGCAACGTTGCTCTGTGCTTTCAAACAATAGCTGCCCATATTCGGTGCAGATGGGGTTTCTGTCTTCGCTGAAATTTTGTGGGCATTATAGAATGTGTTGATAGGTCATTATACATTACAGCTCCGGTTCTCCTTCCACTTCTCTTTTTCATTTGTTCATCACTTTGCATTCTGTGTCGATTTTTTTCACCAGTGCTTGGTTTAAACCCAAGAGGGTTGGGTTCTATTTTTCTTAGATTTTTTTCTAAGGCTTGAACAAAATTGTTTCATTTTTATATTATTCAAGTGCAGGAAAAAGACTCTTTTCCCCGCATGTTTCCAGCTAAATATTTTTCTTCAAACTTGGCTTGAGACTTGCAAATCAAGCCAAGTTTGATGAGAGTTGGGTAAGTGATGTTTTAGTACACAGAACACTTTAGGGAAGATTTTTAGAAGACCATCTGTTTGGCTTCAGCTTTTATCCTCACACCCTGTTAGGGACACACACTGGTTAATGTGTGCCAGATCCCTGCATCGCAGGAGCTGTAGGTCAGGTAACGTTGGTCGTGTTAGACCGGAGCCTGAAGCACGTGCCTTCTCTTGGAGAGACAAGCGCTAGGCAGGAAGCATTTCACATGGGCATTAAGGGTTTCTTGGCTCCATTTCTACGCTGAAAAGGTTGTAACTGTGGGGAAACGCTGCCTGCCAGAGACCATCCAGGGCAGACAGGACATAGCGGGAATGCTGGGGGGGATCCCAGCGTGGCATTGCGCTAAGCTGACATTCATTCTCCCGGAGTGACACGCTCATTAATGAAGTTGGCTTGGTACCCAGGGTTTAGTCCAGGTCTTAAAATGCATTAAGTTTCTGGGAAATTGAAAGCGTTTTGTGCATACATGATATGATCAATTATGCAAGTAAACACAGAGTCCTCAGATTGTGGCATCTGTCACTCAGGTGTGGGGTTTTTCTCTAGTCCTGGCTGTGCTGGCATCTATAATGCCATGCCATGGCACCTGCAAGGACTCAGATAGAAACGTGAGGCTGATCAAGTGCTTTGAAAGATTTAATCCTCTTCGGTTTCTAAAAGCGTACGAGCAAGTTAGGTGCAACTCTTCCTACTGGGTGATGCTTTGCCTCTTTTGATGCTGATGCACATACTTTTGTAATTCCGATCTCTGTATCCATCTGAGTGCAACATTAAACTGCTCCATACATAGGTGTATGCTCCAGTCAGGCCACGATTGCCATTCGTAAAGACAAATTTGAATGTAGCTGAACCTGGGCAGGTATTGAAGGACCTGTAGCCAGGCAGCATGGGGCTCAGCACGGTTTCCCAAGAGCCACATGAGAAGCTGGAAAGCCCCGAAATGCTTCAGGTTGCTTTGAGTTTGCAAGTCCAAATTGCTTTCAAATGGTGCAGAGAATTTTGGTTTTTAACATTAAATTTGGGTGATGTATGGAGGACAAGGAGCCAATCTTGCTGTGTAACTTCTTAAAAATAATTAACCATGAGAAAGTAAATGTAGACAATATACCTGTCAATGGGTTAGACCCTTAATCCATGTGAATCATAGTGAGTCTCACCTGACTCTTTTAAAGTACTGCCACCGACCTCAATATATAAAAAGTATATTGGAAAAGCAACCACTGCCCCACCTTGCTGAGAGTTAGAGCTCTTGTTTGGTGGCAGATGCTGGATGGCTTTCCACACACCAGCAGATTCGGATCTGTTGGCTTTCCACACACCAGCAGATTCGGATCTGTTGCTGTTGGGGTTAGAGACAACCGAAGGAAAAGAAAGATGCCCATGGTGGGCAGACCTGCAGAGGGTTCCCTGATTAAGAACACCTATGACTCCAACACCGATGACTTTTAAATCCAAATAAATCAGAAATTTGTTTCCCCTGGGGGGAGGGGGGGGGCTGGATTCAGAAAACATTAAAACTGCTGCACCAAGTTTAAGATTTCAAGGCCAGATTCTGAGGTAGTGTGAATCAGTTTCCTTCCTTTGGCTGGGCTGGTATAAATCAGGTTTGCAAATCGAAATCTTAAAGAAGTGTTTTCAAAAAAAGGAGAAAAGAAAGATGAGAAGACAGTTCCTTTTCATGTAGCACACTCTTTTTTTCTTTCTTGGTGTTATGTTATACTTTGAATATAAACTTTAGCAATGAAATGCAAAGATAAAGATGAAGGCCAGCTATAAATATATACTTAGACCATATTTCTTCTGGTTTTTAACTCTACGCTTGTCACAGCTCAAAAGATTCTGCATGTAAAGTGGCAGAAGATTACCATTTTCTACTGCTTAGCATGCATTGCATCTCACTGAGCTTGCAAAGAAGTAGCTTTTGCATTTCTGCCCGCCTCATTCATGAAGTATTGTGTTATGGATTGCGTTCATAAACAAACATCAGAATCTTGATTATCTGTATGTCATTCTGGACACTGATTGCTTGAATCTCAATGTGAAGTTCTCCACTATCTGTAAAAGTACTGTGTGCTCTGACAGTTGTTAGTTATCTTTATGGTTCTCCAGATTTATCAAATGTATCAGATATTACAGTGATTCTTTTCAACTTTTTGCATTTTTTTTCATGCCTTCAATGTAAGGCCCAATTCAATAGCTACTGAAATAGGGATTTTTGCTATCAGAACAAAATTCATTGGGAGGAACAAGAAATAACTTTAAATTTATTAAAAAGTCACAGGGCTAATGCTGGAGATTCAAGAACATATTCGAAGCTGCCAGGCGGGGATGAGCCTTACCCATTTGATGCTATCTTTATGCTCTTGCATTACTGCATTTCTCTTGCAAACTGGCAGAATAGGCACAGTCTATCATAGTCCAGTCTATCATCCGGAGCCAGGGTGTGCACGCCAGCTTCAGTATTATTGTGAAGTTATTGGTGCAGCCATTAGAAAGACCCCAATTTAACAAGATCTCGGTGGCGGTTCACATTTCCCCTCTTTGCTGCACCTCTCGGCGTTCTCGCGTGACTCTAAGATAGGATTTGATGCATGGAGTACAGCTGAGAGGCCTGCTATGTCAGATAATTAATTTAGTGCTCAGTGTTTTCAAGAGCAAACCCATTCAAGTTTATTTCATAACTGGCATAGCCTTCGTGCAAGTGATAATTGTTTATATTCCCTTCAACAGAGCCTCCTGCTGTTCTTTTTCATTTGAAATAATTACCAAAGTTTAGACTTCCAGACAATTGTATTAAGGGGAATCATACAACGCTGCTTAAACAAGTCTTTGAAGACCAAGAGGACAGCTTTCGTAGCTCTTTTACATAGTTGTTTTACATATCTTAAGAGAGAGAGGCATAAACAGAATTTATAGTCCTCTCCATATTTTTATGACTCATGAGTATCAAATATAAGAGGCAGAGCTGTGCATGCTGTTAAGGCTGTGTCATCAGCTGGGAATGTAGCTTGGCACAGACAGCCTCAGCGGTGTGAGAAACTGCACTAATCCTCGATAAAATTCTCTGGGAGATCTGCTCCTTGAGCCTTTAATTAGTAACCTGGTAGTCATTAATTTAATAGCCTAGTAAACAATCTGTTATTTCTTTTGCTTTTTATTATACCTATACCCCTGCCTTGTAAGGCCACTGTGAGGGCTAATTAGTTCAAATATGCTCTATTATTTAATAACTCTTCTGCATTTATTTAATTCGGAAATAGTGTAATTTTTGCATCGAAGCTATTAGGAAAGGGAGTGTCACCTCGTCTGGTACTCGGTTGAATTTCTGTTGACTGTGCTAGTAGGGCTGGGTTGCTTCACTGGGTGAGCAAAAGCAGCTTAAAGTCATCCCTCTCACCTTGTCTTATGCAAGAGGAGGTCCTCATGGCAGAAGACATGTTCCCCTCTTCTCAGCCAGCCCCATACCTGTGTTTAACCAATCGATCAATCTGATAATTTCATTTATGAAGTTTTGTAGAAATGTCGGTAGGTATATCCTGGTTCTAGGGACTTGCTGGATCTTACATAGAGGCTACAGGCTTGAGAAATTCCTGGAGTTGGGACCACCAATAAAAACTTTGTGTTGGGGATTGAGTAGGGGAAATTCTTTTCTCTGTCTGCGCTGAATCAGTGCCCTAGTTTCAACTAGATATACTAGTATTCATTTCCTGCCTGAAACGCTTGGGCATACTGGGAAGTGTTAAGCAATTGGGATTCATCCCAGAAAACCCATTTCATTTTTAGCTTAAGTGATACAGTGTGTTAAGTTTGTAAAGTTTTGTGCGATAGTTTATGCACGATATAAATAGCGGATATTATTGAGCGAGATTGCTATTTCAATAAACAGAAAATGTAGAGTTTTATATTAACCATCCACCAGACGCTCCCCCCCTCCCCCGCCTTCCCTTAGCATCTTGGAGCCCTCAATAGGGTGAAAGTCCCTTTCATGAGCTTGTATCACGCTGAGCTGTTGGGAGGAATTTTGTCATACTTGGCCAGTAAAGATCGCCAGTGATATAATAGTCTTGGGCGAGCTCTGTCTCCCCGTACCACCCGGCCTCCCTCTGCCAGCAATTGTATACGATGGGATTCTGCAGAAGTGCTTTGTTGCATTTGCTGCCTGCGACCCACCGGCTATGAGGTAGTGTCTCAGATTTGAGCTTGAGGAATCCGTTCATATGTTCCTCTGTAAGGTGATGGGGCTGAAGCGATGTTCTTTGACATGAGTTTGCAGACTGGTATTTAAAAAAAAAACCAACAAAACACCCAAACAAGCACATCATACTTTCCGTAATAAAATGGAAAAGATATTTTGATCTTAATGATGTGATTAATGCTAGCAACCCTTTAACGTGGTATTAAAATCTAAAACTAAGTTCTTGCAATTATCCAGCATTATGCTGGGTTTGTAAAGTGCTTGTACGGAGGCATTTCCATATTGAATTAATTTAGCTTATACTTGGCTATTTCATGTCTCTTGCAACAGATCTTGCAAGCGTAAGGTATGAATTTCAGTGTTGGATTAAAATAATACTTTGCTTTCCAGCTATGAACATGTGATCATTTTTTTACAGGCAAAAAGCGAATCTCCCTTGTTCTTAATTCTTATTGTGATTGCCTCGAGTCAAACTGAACACAACGCAATTCCTACGGCAGGGGAGTGTTCGGCTCCGGCAAGGAGTCGTTTGAGGGCTTGCAGGTAACAGCAGAAGCACTTGGGGCCCCTCCAAGGACTACAGTCCTCTGAGCAGGGCAAGACCGTGGAAACTAAGAGCTGCTGACATACGCTGTGATGAAGGCCCTTATCTCAGGAAGCCATAGTAAATTGAATTGTACTCAGTGTATGTTTCAGGGATGAAGAGGTAAATTTAGCTGGTCGATCCGCTGAGTCCTATTGTTAACAAGCCTGACGCCTTTGTTGTTGAATTATAATTCTATTTCAATATGATTTACTCAAACCCCAGTTGATTTACCTCTTCTATAGGACTACTTCTCACTTCTCAGAATTCTAATGAGAAATCATAGAGGTTATATGCAGTTTAAAGCTTGATAAGAAAAAAATAATTAGGATTGATTTAATAAGCTTTTTTTAAAACGCAAAAGTAATATCTTGACAATAAAAGGGTTTCAAAGTGTTGCTATTTTTCTAGAAATAAAATGACTGCCAAAAAATCTGCCAATTGTTTTTGAAAAGCTCGTGTAGATGAGGAAAAAATGATCTGTATCATTTTGATATCATAGCGGAAAGTTTGCGTTCCATTTGTCTCTTGAGGAAATTGTGTGTCCCTTTTGTGCACTGTCTTTCCTCAAGGACACAGTTTTAAAGTATAATTGAGCTTTCGAAGCTTAATTTAACAAAACGATTGCAATTTATGGCATTGTAGACGCGGTGGAGTGATGAAGCTTAGTGAGACTGCAGAAGAAATGCATTCGGTGATAATTTGTGCGACGCGTTTCCATTTGTATGATGAGTGGCGGGGATGCTGCCAGACTCTGCCGGCGTTTTGCTGGACTTGATCTCATCCCTGTCCTGCAAGGATGTGCCGGTGGTATTTCTGGTCAGTGTAACGACGAATCTGCTAGCGATGCTGGTGGCACTGGAGTATGTGTCTGCTCACCCTGATACAGCAGTTAGACACACGCGGTCGCTTTGACGGGGCCGCTGAATCCAAGGAGGGGTCTTGTCACCTCTTGTTGCTCCTCAGCAAACCGGAATGCATAAAGCCCCGTTTAGCTCGGACTTTGTCATTGCCTTTTCATCCTCCGCCTCAAGTCCCAGGACGCTAATATGTTGTTTCCTCTGAAGTTTGAATCACTCTCAGGAAATGAAGTGCTCGTAGGTCCTGCCCTCATTCCTTGGCCCTTACTGTGTCTCCTGTCTTAGGATCAACTTAATTTTGCTTCTGCTGAATGAATTTGGTCCCCTTTCCTCTTCTGGCCATCTCCCTCCACCGGGATCTACTGGGCGGTTTCTTGGCAGGCTTCATCTCCTCGTTTGCTCCTTCTCTCCCCACTGACCGTATCCTTTGAGGAGCGCTTCAGCAGACCCGCGCAAAAATGGTCTTTTTGGGGCGAACCTGCCAAACCCTTCCCAGCCAGTCATCACCGTCTGGAGCGATTTGCCGCCTTCTGAGGTGGCAGCATTTTACATTGTGTGTTTAAAGTGAAGCTTATAGATAATTTTAATATTCAGGGGAATTGTATTTGTTACCTGAGCCACTTAAATGGGCAAAGGAGCAGCCGTTTTTAGTCAGAGCTGCTGCCTAGCTAGGGGAGGGTCAGATCTTCGTTGAGATGCCTAATTTTTGCACGTTGTTGGATGCTATTTTCTGGCACACTTCATTTGCGTGAGTGATGGAGATGGCAGGCTCCTTTGGGCAGCAATCTTGGATGAAATCCTACACTGGTGTCTCTCAGATGACATTATTTACTTTAGTTTCACCCATTCCATCATCTTTTGCTAGATGTTTTCACATTGAGTACAGCTTGTACTGAAAAAGAAATGCTGCTGAAGGAGGTCTGCTTCAACTCCTGGCAAGTGGTGATGAGACAAAAGCTCTTAGATGTGTTAATCTAAACAGCCACAGTATCCCTGCCCCAGAAAGGACTGTTTCCTTGGCAGGTACTGAATCTGCCTTTTTCAAAGGAGAGGGGAGTTTCTGGAAACGAATCTGTTGCGGGAAAGGCCAATAAGAGGAACTGTGTAATTTTGTCCTCAAAGCAACTTCTAGCATATTACTCCTTCAACATTGCACACTCCCTTCTGCCTACGCTGACACGCTCAGGGTGCGTTTTCAGCAGCAGAAGAAAAAGTGGGATCCCTAAATCGAGTATCACCAACAGAAACTGCCTTTCTCCTGGTCTCAACAGACAGAAACATTGTCTAAACCAGACTTTTTTTGGCATTTACTGGCATTACTAAGAAAGAGTTGGCAAGGAAAGCTGGCAGGAGGAGATGAGTTGGATAAGCTTTAAAGATTTTTTTTTTTTCTATAAAATGAATATCCAGAAGCTGCGTAAATGTATTTTTTCAGTTTAAAAAGTGTATGGAAGGACAACATATACACATTTTTGACTGAAATAACATCTAAGCTGGCTGTGCCCTCCAAATTCTTTTCCCTCAATTAAAAAGATGGGGGGGGGGGGGAGACAAAACAAAACAACACCTCAGGAAATCCCTAGAATGTTTATTCGGGAACAGACCAGCCTGTTACAGTCATTAGTTTGCAAAGGTATTTCTGTTATAGTCAGAGGGCAAAGTGAATTTTAACCTTTTATTGCCAAGAGATGTCATGTTTGTTAGTGAAGTAGCTATTGAGATACATTGAAGCATGTAACTTACTGTGAATAAGTGAGTGGCATGTGTAAGAAACAAAACCAAACCCGCAAAGTACGCCCTGCAGAGAGAAATTAAAATCAGCTTAAATGCCCATAATTAAACATAAATTACTGTATTTCATACTTTACTGAGTTTCTATTTTTTACTTTAACATTTCTGGTTGTAAAAGGCTTCAATTGCAACAAAAAGATATTTCAGAATATTGACCTCCTTTTTTCATTGCAAGTTTAGTGCAGAATTGCTTACTGCCATAGATTATAAAGGAAAAAAGGGAATAGGGCTGGCCTGGTTTAAACTGTGATCTGTGGGAGCCCTCCAGACCAAAGTGGTTGTTTCCCAGGATCCCCATAGGAGGGAGAGAGGAAAGGAAACCGCTAGCCCATGGAGACCAAGCATCAAGAGCCTGGGAACACTGCAAGTCACAGAGGGCAAATTTAAGATACGGATAGAAACAGTTGGGGGTTTTTTGAGATGGAAACCTAAATTGTTTTCTTTGTACAGTCAAACATCTCCCCTTTCATTGTCTTGCCCTTTTCCATTTATAAAATGGGAATAAAGTTTAATCCAAGCCATGGGACATCAGTTTGAGTTTGGTAGTGGCCTTTTCAGATTAGAAGCGTTATTTGTATTTGTACTCTTGCTGTACAACTTTTAGGGAGCAAGGATTTGCTGCTCTGGGGGTAAGAGGGATGTCTTGCATGTGTGGATAAATCACGCATGTGTTGTCAGAACAAGGGAACAAATATTTTCAAGATTTTAGTTCTCAAAGAATTAAAGAGGAGGAGTGTTTGCAATGCTGCGTACATGGATTTTCACTGTTGCAATCTTGGAGGCACTTTAAGAGCAGCTTGTAAGTACTATGAAGAACATTAATTGGGATTTTTATAGTGCGTGATGAGCCGTATTGATCTCCCAAGTTTAGCGTGATCACCTTTCTTTGAAGGAGATTAACACTGACGTGAAAACATTTTATTTTAAACAACATTTTGAGAAATAGTATTTTAGTGTATTATGTATTTTTCTTTCATGGGAACATTTTTACTGCTCTCAAATATGCAAGTTAATCATCAAGCATCAATTTATTTTAAAAATTGAATGTATTAGTTTTTAACGCACTTCCATCCATCTTTTTATTAACTAATTTAAAAAGAAATCTCTATGTGTAGTATTGAAATCAACTCTATTTTCAGCCTTCACAGAATTAGTATTTAGCAATTTCTCCAAATCTGTGTGTTTGAGATGGAGAGAATGACAGCTAGCTTTGTGCCATTTCTTTAAAAGAGATTCCTGAGGCCTCCCCACCGCATTGCTGAATTTCTCAGTAGGTATATCTGTATCAATATAGTAGGTATATCGATATCTATATTGCTATCTATATCTAAATCATCTGTATCTACACATACATACAGATACTCTGTTTCCAACCTTGTCTCAGAATTCAGCTGTTAAATCATGGTTTGAAAATTTTTTGTGACAATATGTGAGGAAAAAATGGCTGAATAAGGTTACAGCAAGATTGTGTGTTGAAATCAAACCATAAAACCAAGTATTTGAGAGGGAAGATATATACCATTGAGTGAAATTCCTATCAATGTTTCCGCTTTGCTAGGACGTGTTATTAGGAAGGAATTACATTTAGAAGCAGCGAGCTTATCAGTGTGTCCTTGTAACATACTTGCCAATGTCATGAACTTCATACATGTAGATAGTGTCATTCTAATTTTAGGACTAGCCAGTGGGGAAAAAAAAAAAGAGCATATTGTAAAAAAAAAAAAACAAAAAAACAACAAAAACCACCAGTATTCAGTCATTGGAAGTGTGGATATTTTCTGTGTCATCATTAAAGAGCTTAAAAATTGCAACAGGAACAGCTGCCACAGACATTTTGGCTGATGTATGTGAAATAAGTGCCTTGTGGGGGTCCTCCATTATTGTGTGTTAGAGCTGAACAGTATTTCCTATAATTCTAATAATATGGGGCAAGTAACAGAGGGAAATTGAATTTTTTTTTTCACAGAAAAATAACAAAAATTCTTTACAGCCTTCATTACTAAACAATTTAGATGAAGAGTTGAGTCTCTGCTTCAAGTCTTCAAAGGCAATGTTGGTTTGTTTTTCCAGCAAAATCTTTATCTTTCTCAGTGAAAGACGAATCACTATATCACTGGTAAAACACAAAGCTGTGTCTCGCCAAGGTATATTACTTAAGCTGAATGCGAATTCTTACATTAGCCATCACAATCAAGCCAAATGATTTGGAAATACCAGGGTATGCTTTGTTTTTTCAGCAGCCACCATGCCATTTTCCATTTTGACATTCTATATTTTTATATTTTATGTGTATATTTTCTTGTCATAGCAGTGAGAGTTTCAAAAGTTCCTCAAGAGCAATAGTGAAACTACTTTCATGGTCTGTTCTTTTGGTGTGCTGTCTGGCACCTGACAGTCTACCATGAGTTAGTGAGAAATTTATTCAGCATAAAATAAAGTCATATGGCAATTTATTGCTGTCTTTACCTACCCCACAAAATCATTCCTCTGCATCTCTCGGAATGTGCAAATTTGCATCTTCAATTTTAGGGAGCTGTATCTTGTCTGTTGATGCAATGTCACCGTCACAGCCTTAATACATGGAAAGGAAATAACTTTATTTCCCACATATTTAGCCTCAGGTAAAGTTTGTATGTGCAAGGGATTCTTATCTGTGAATTTTGATTTGCAAACTAAAATTTGATTGAGTTGGGGGGGGGGCAGTTGATATATACTTTCTTTATCAAAGGTATCATGAAATTTAGGGGGTTTTAAAAGCAGTCTCTATGTAAAAGCTAATAACTGTTGTCTGAGGGAATAATGCAGCATCCCTCAGCTAAGGCAGTCCAGAGTCGGTTGCTCAGGCGTCCCTCAGGGGACAAGTACACACGTGGCATCTTTGCTCTTCCTAATTCTTTGTCCAAGTGTAAGCAGTTCATTCAGTCCTTAAGTGTTATTTTCTTGTGCATCTCGAGTTGTCCACCCGAGTTCCTCTCTGAACCTCTTCAGTCTTCTGGTGAGCAGGACTTCGTGTTTAAGCTTTGTGATAAGGCTCTAAACTGCTTCTTCCCGCGTCATCTCGGGCAATCAGCACAGTAGGGGGAACCCCTGCAGAGCCCTTCTCTATTTATACGTTGATAAGCCTGGGTGAAAATTTCCAAAAAGACTATATATACTTTTAAACATGCCAGAAGACTCTGGCTTGTTCCTGTGCTTCAAAGTCCCGCTCTAACTGTACTGTGTTTGCTGACACTTGGCGATACAATGGAGTGGTACCCATATCTGGCAAACACTCGCTATTTATAGAGACACTAATGAACCTTTCAAGAAGCCTTCGTCTTTGCGTTCTGCTAACTTGTATGACTCAAGAGTACAAACCCCAGAAGTCTGGTGCAATATGTCATGTTTTAACAGGCAAAGTTTCATGCACTCGTGTTGTTGAATTTCATTTAAATATGAAACACTGTGCAGCATTAAGACTTTTTTTTTTTTTTAAAGGGCTGTAAAGGAGTGGTAATTCAGTAGTTTAGGTGCATACCTCAATGAAAGGTTGGACTTCTCGCTTTCTGAAAAAAAAAACCAAAAGTGTTGAATGGCTCAAGTGCAAGAGTGGGGTTCAACTAATAATCTAGTGGTTGGAGTACTCATGAGTGTGGGCAGGAGGCTGTGGATGGGGATCAGACCACTGAGGCATTGAACCTCACTGGACACAGCAGCCCTGGAGACTGTACGTGTTTCGTACTAGATCCTCACGGAATGATTGCCGGGAAGGAGAACGGCCATTAAAATAAACGAGGGGAGAACGCAGGAAGGAGAGCAGGGAGTGGTTGGAGGTGTGAAACCGTGGCCCACGGTGGGGACCCAAGAACTGGGACCATCAGTCGAGGGAGGAAGAGGCTGGGAGGAGACATGATAAATCTTCCAGTATGTAAACGGCTGCAGGAAAGTAAGAGGGAGTAATTAGTTTCTGTGTCACTGTTAGATATGCTCCCTGTCTCGCAGGGACAAGAAGAATGGCCTTACAAGGCAGCAAGTAAGAGCTCAGTAATGAAGATAATGAGAAAAGGATGTATTTACATGCATATAGTGAGGAAGGGAAGCTTTGAAGTCTCTCAGAGTGCGCTTGATTTTCAGAAAAGCCAGAGAAACAGCTGCTAATGAGAGAGGTAGAATTGATCCTGACATGGGGCAGGAACCTCTGAGGTCCCATAAGCCCCATTTTCTATGATTTGATGTACAGTGGAGACCATTATTTCTCCTTTATAAAGACCTGCTTCGCAAACTTTTGCCATCTCTACTTTTCAAAGTATAAGATTTTTTTTTTTCTTCTGAGTTTTTGAATACCTAAAACTTCAGAGGGAACACTTGGATTTCTTGCCTAGGACTTTGTTGCCCCATAGCTTTTCTTTCTCTTCTAATTTTTAGTTTTGCACAACTTAGAATCTGACTCTAAATAATACATAGACAACTAAAACATAAACTATAATCCTGTCTCAACTGGCCAAAGAGAAAATGCCCTCACAGAAGTTGAGCCTTCTGTTTGTTCTTTTAAATTTTATTATTAATTCAAGGATGGACACTGAAATCATGGAGGCGGATCAGGATGCCATGGAGATTGGGATATTTATAACCTGAAGAGGTTTGGTTTAGGGAGGAAGTAGTTACGGCTCTGGAAAGACTTGTTAAATTTTGTGCTGTGCTGCAGAGTTCCCATGTAATCATGGACAAATCAATTAGCTTCTCCGTGCTGTAGCTGCTCACCTGCAAATGGAGATAGTGGCACATCTCTGCCTCATATGTCCTTGTCTGTAGCAGTGAGAGAGGCTCTTGTGAAAATGCAAGATGGTTTTAGAAAACAGTAGTAGACAGCCTGAGGAAATCCTTTCTTTGAGGAATTTTGGAGGCTCAAGAAGGAGATGTATAAGCCATTCTGTTGAGACAGGTTATGAAAAAAGACAGTGTCCATGTGAACTGTTGACTGTGTCCTGTAGTAGCACTTTCCTTATCGCCTCTTTCCAAAGTGTATGCTATAAAATGATGCAAACAAACCTTGCATGGGGAGATTAATCTTTTGAAAGCTGGGTGAAGTCCCTTTTGTATCTCTTTCTGGATTTTATGGAAAACTTATTACACAAAAATAATCGGGCTTCACCAGAGATCCTTCCATGGTTTTCTGGGAGTCTAGTGCCATAAACAGTGTTGGGTGGCAGCAGCAGACTCGGATCTGTGTCATCTGCTACTTTGAGAAGCATCAAAGCTTCAAAAGATTTTCAGGAAGGGGGAAGGGAGGAGAGGATTTAACTGCCATGCATCATAAATAGACCAAATCCTGAGATGACAATTTCAACTGTTTACAATAAGCATGAAGTAATTCAAAACATATTCTGGGACATTCGGGTAGTAAAGTCCTGGTAGATCACTTGGGCTGTGTTGCAGAGCTGTCTTATTTTTAATTGGCAGTGAACAGAGACATGGTGATGGATCTGGGGTTTTTTTGGTGTTTGTTTTTTTTTTGAAGGATCATCTGAATGAAAACATGTTCCGTCCAGAACTGGTTGTAAGTCTTTTTTTTTTCCTTTCAGTACCTTTTCTGCAGTTTTGTGTCAGTAGCTATGAAGGAAGTAGACGGGATGCAGAGCCTGATGTGTTTGGGGCAGATAATGCTGTGGTTGGCTTATTGTTAGAAATTTTCAGGTGTTCAACAGATTTTTTCACTCAGTGCTCCTCAGTAATATATCTGTTTTGTGGTTACCCACTCTTCCCAATGCTAAGCTGGAAAATATGATTTTTCTGTTTCCATTTTATCTTTCCTTTTTTTTTTTTTTTTTTTTCCCCAAAAAGGATAGTTTGTTTGTAGGTCTAGGTCTAAAAGGAAGGCTCCCCTGTGTCTAAAAGTGAGAATTTTCCCTCAGAAGACAATAAATCTCCAAAGCTGATGGGAATTCAACAGCATATGGCACACAATTCATCTAGTGCAAATACCTAAATACTCTCTGTATCATAGACCATCCCTGGGGAAACTCTTGTATTTAAATATCCATTGGGGTCTAGTCCTGGGGGAAAAAAATTCTCTGAAACTGAAATAAGAAACAGAGAATTTGAGATTATCACCAACATTTAAATCAGTGTGTTGTCAGAGCTTTACTGTGTTTGCTCAGGCAAAACCACATAAAACAGACTTGCTCAGACAATCTTTATTATTCTGTCTTACCTGTGCTAATCCACTGGCTTCTGCTGTTGGGGAAGGCATGCAAAATAGAGCAGGACTCATACCAGTAATGGAGTGACAAGAAGAGAGGGAAACATTGTAA
This sequence comes from Haliaeetus albicilla, assembly GCF_947461875.1. NCBI lineage: Eukaryota > Metazoa > Chordata > Aves > Accipitriformes > Accipitridae > Haliaeetus > Haliaeetus albicilla. The sequence goes on along the minus strand of NC_091493.1, from coordinate 38,388,100 downwards.
AAACATGCTGGAATGGTATGTTAACATAAAAGCAACTGAAAGCTGTCCAGAAAGGCAGATAGACAGTCTTCTCCCGTGATGGGATGCTCTGGCAGCCTGGGGTTTGCACAGGCAGATCCTGGGAAGAGGTTCAAGATCTTGGAAGATCTTGAAATAGAGTTTGCAGCATATAACTCCACTTGTTCCTCATCTTTCAGCTGCACAAACAACTGCTGCTTTCCTCCATACTTTCAAAGCTACCTAGATAAGGTCTATTTTCCCACAGTCCGTATGGGTATTTGACTCCAGCATCCACTAGCTGAACTGAAAAATATTCTTGCTTGTTCTGTTTTGCTGCATTGGTCCATGAGACTGAAGCTGGGTAATTGCAATATTTTACGAGCCTTCTGCAAAATTTTCGTTTTTCTGTTTTCTAACCCTGTGCAGTCAGTTCAGCAAAGAAACAGGAATATTTTTGTTCATTTACAATGTATGGTAGAGCAGCTGAAGGTGACAGCAGACTTTTCTTTATGCTTTTATCACACGTTGCAAATGCCTTTGAGATGTTTCTTTCTTTGTTATCTCAAAATACTGTGCTATATTGATTTTTGTTTTTTTCTCTAAGGGGCTGAAAATTTCAGCACTAAACCTGAAGCCAACTGAAATAATTGATTATCTGTTTTTACCTCCTCTTCAGTTATTTACCTCATGCCCTTCAATGGAGAAAGGGTGTGCTATTTCTAGACAATTTAGTGTAAAGCAGATCTTTGCTGAGCTTTAATATCAGTTTCTACAACCTCGATACAGGGGTTATTTTTTAGACCCACAAGTTTATCTGATATGTCATGAGAGAGCTTGTTCTAGAAATATAATTTTATAGCTTGTTCTTACTGAACCTATGAGTAAGAAGAAATGAGACAGATTTTCTATAAGCTCAGTTAGCAATTGAAAATACTTCAGCAAATTATCTGCAGGAGGAATTAGATGCGTATTGGCCTTCTATAATCTAGTTAGATATCTTTTAATATGCATTTTATAATTAATAGATACATTTTGTTTACAAGGTTTTGTTTATATATTAACGGCAATGGCATTTTCATTTGTGTTTTGTCTTTGCCTTTGTGGCAGGAAATAATGCTGGTCATTAAAACTTTGAACCTCTGGGTATCATTCAGAATAAAACATATGTTTTTGTTCTAGGGAGTACTTTCTTAGATAAGTTTTCTGAGCTTTCCACACTACTTTTTGTCATTTATTTTCTATGAGAATGTAAATGTATAGATGGGGTATCTGTAAGTAAGTCTCTAATTAAGCAGAAAAATGTGAGATGCTGCACACAGGTTTGCAATATCATTTGCTTTACTAGGAAATCTTCAGATCCTTCTTTCTCTTAGGGCACATTCCAGAATATAAAAATGATTCATGTGTCTTGGAAGTACAGCTTTGGAAAGTTTGTCAAGTTATCTTGAGTAGCCCAAGAGTGGGGTGAAATCGCCCCTTCCATTAGTTTAAAAAGTATTAATATTTTATCTGTCTTTGTATAACTCATTCATCATCTTCAAAAGATCATCAGAGACAAATTACAGTTTGAAAGACTGGAAATTAGATACCGACTCCTCACTTCTGGTTTGCATTCCAGTATTTGTGATGCAAAAGGGAACTTGAATCCAGAAGCACATCTGTGATTGCAATAACAAATTAGCGAAGAAGATTTAATCTGAGCCACATAATATGAAAAGATGTTTAGAGAGAATGAAGTCTGAGCTCAGAGATCTTGGCACAGGCCTGGTGCAGTGGAGCACTGTGATTAGAGGGGAGCGGGAAGGATCTGAAAGTGAAGAACAGCATGTGAATTAAGCCAAATAATTAAGTGATTTAAGCATTAATCTAGCCAACCCTCCGAGTTCATTCAGAGAAGCAAAACATATATCATTGCTTCTCTGGAGATTGTTGCGTTGTCAAGGATTCGGTTCAGCCAGGACATTTAGACCTAGCCTTTACTTGCATTAAAAAAAATTCTTAAATTTCTCATTGTCTGAAACTGATTGTATCTTTTTGCCTTTCAATAAGTTTCATTTAGTTGCAATTACTCTGGCTTCAAAATCTTGAAATCAAATGAATTAATGAAAATGGAAAATCAGAACTCTTTCCTAATTAAGAACTGAGCTTTTCAAGGAATATGAAAGGATCTAATTTAGAGAAAGATGTTTGGAGAGCATGAAATGTGGCTTGAAGGAGATACATGTGCATTTAATATAATTTACTGAGCCCAGCCAGATTTGTATTGACGGGAAACAAAAAGCATCTGAAATCCTCTTTCAGTGATAGAATAATTTATGGGCTTTCTTGAAGCATTCTGAGTTGACTTTCAGTTCAGTGAAATGGGTGGCCACCTCAGTTTGCTTCTTGGTGGACACAGTCACTACTGTATTTTTCATTATTTCTTTCCATGTTACTTAGCTGAACCATGGAAATACTGGGAGGGAGCTGACTATGGTTTTCGTTTTTGCTCTTCAAGGGCTTTGTAACCCTTCTGTATGGATGTGGAGAAACCTCCATCCTGGGACTGTTGCAGTCGCAGGGTGCTCTGAGGATGCAGGTGACGCTGAAGGGACGTAAGGAGTAGGCAGGTGGCTCAGATAATGTCTCTAATGGGCACGGTTCAGAATGGACTTCATTTGCTATTGGCCCTGAAACACAGTTCTTTTGACCTGCTGCTTCCCCAGCACACACAAATATGTTGTGCAGACAGTCCCCATGCAGAATCCGTGGAGCTCATCTGCTTGCGTCCTCCTCAGCGTGCCAGACAACTCCCACTGTGGAGAACATATTCAGATATGATCTGGAGGACGTGTCATTTCTTATCATTGGGAACTTAGAAGTAATTATCATCATAATTCTTATCTCCCACAGCGCACAGCACATTGTGGGTTCCCCGCAAATGTACGCTGCAATAATTACGTGCACAGAAGAAGAGATGTTTCTGGAGGGTCATGTTTGCTGCTCAGCTCCAGTTCTGTTGTAACACAGTGGATGTGTGAGTGGTAAAATGTAGAGCTATGAGATGGGAATACTCACAGAAAGTATAGCAGGAAAAAGGGAATAAGGTACGTAAAATATAATGACAGTGGGTAGCCAGTTGACCTGCAGTCTTTGACACAGTCCACGCTTGACCTTGATTTTTTGAGTACATGGGAAGAATATGATGTTGTAATCAAACTTCCAGTAAAAGGAGGTCACAGTCCCCAGTGTCCTTACATGAGCAGGAATTTTACTTTTAAAGCTATGCGTAGTTTTAAACCCAAATGGCTTCTACTAAATTTACATGGCATAGCCCTCAAAGAAGTTTACGTACATTTTTAAATTGGCAAATATCAACAGCTGTTCATTCATATTATAATTACCCAAATTGCAAAGGACCGTCTGCAATGAGTTCTGTTCAACAACTAAGACTACCCAGACCCACTGCAATTGCTTCCTAGCTGCCAGCTCTATTAAGTTTTGTTTTGTAACACTTTACTACGGAACAGACATGTTTGTTTTCTTTGCACAGCCTTCCACGAAGCATTGTTTAAGCAGCACATAATGTATTCCAACAATGAGGTACGTTTTGCTCCCATCTGTTTGATAGCAAAATGAACAGTTGTGATTCGTACGTACAGTGTAAATACTGTATAATGACTATGGGTTTACTTTGAGCAAATTCCAGATTATTTCATTCCTGTGCCAGGTTTTAGTCCATTTTCGAGTCAGGCAAAAATTTCTGATGTTGGGTCTGAACTTTTCAGGTGTTAAACATCCCGCTAACAGAGTGACCCACCATCGTCCAGAGGTGTTAGTAAAAGGCTGCCACGAGCAGACCTGACAGGGCAGCAGATACCAGGAGAATGAGCTGCCACGTGCTCCTCGGACCTCCAAAGCTGTGTGGTATCTAGTTGCCTTTTCTGAATATAAGGCCACGCAGACACTCCCCCAGAGACTTACAGGGCTGTGGGTATTTCTATTTTAACCTTTTTGGGCAACACAGTAAGGAAAAACGATGTAGGGAAGGATTTTTTTTTTTTTTAACCACTCTTTTAACCAGACTCTTCAACAAGTCTTTTTTTACTATTAAAAAGACCTTTATATTTGCAGGTCTTTCAAAAAGCTAAAATCTGCATTGGTGCAATCAACCTTCTGGCTGACCTCTTTGGCGAGGTCGCGGTGTGTCGGAGGACAGGCAGGGCACGGTCTTTCCAGTTTAGGGAACGGGTTGTGACAGCAAACAACACACCCCTCCATCAAACTTGGATTAAAAAGCACTACTGCTCTTGACCTGCTTCCAAGCTAAGCGCCTACCAATCGTACTGACGGTCTGGGTGGGAAGTCCCGTGCTCCATGAAGTCAGAAGCTCCATTCAGTACCTGAATGACAAAATTGGGTGGCCTTGGATAGCTTTGCGGACATAGTCCTTCAAAGGGATGGCAGGCAGCACCTTAGGCAGGGGTCTGCTTGGGATACATCACAATAAATAAGAGCTGGCTAAAAGCATACGTATTTTTTTATTATTTTTATTAGTTGTTCTTAATACAAAATTGAGTTCACAGTTTGGTGCAGTCATTTCCATTTGGTCAAAACCATATGTTGTTGCATTTTCCTTTCTTCTTTCCTTTGTGATTCGTGTATCTAACGAATGACCCGCTCCCAGATGCGGAACAGACTCCTTGCAGGTCATCAGGCACGCAGGGAAGTGTAATAAATACACACCAAGTGTTGGTTTATGTTGGTTTGCATCCACCCTGCTGCAAAGATACAGGAAGGGCTTCAATACCTCGCGTTGGCTGGTTTGTGTTACAGCACGCATCCTTCTCCCAAACCACATCCTGAGACAGAGGATAGCGGAGCTCGCTCCCGATCGGCTCTTTCAAAGTGTTGGCAACACCAGTCCCCTTTTTCATAATTCACTCGTGTTTGTTCTCTGAACTTGTTTTTAGGAATCTTTGAAAGATTTTTGTTTCAAAGTTTGTCCTGAAAAGGGAGTATTGATTTTGACCTATTTTTACCCAATATCGTTGAGCAGATAATTGGATAGCTGCTTTGAAAACCAAGGCTGCCCTATTTGCAGTGCTTAGATTTAATTAAAAAGAAAGAAAGAACACATTTTACATTTCTCTTTTTAATGTGTAAAGTTGGGAATTTTCTGTTAATCCCTGTTTAGCTGGCCAAGTGCACATAAACGTGTTTTAGTGCAGCTTCAGTGCCTGATAATGAAAATATGGTGTAAATGTTGAATTCAGCTTTCATGCCTGACTTTTTACTGACACCAAATAAATTCATAGCATAACAACCCAGCCTCAGAAGATACAGATTTCTCTAAAACATCAAACTGGTTATTTTGGATTTGCTCCTGAAATATTTGATCCATAATGTTATGGCATTTTGAACATGTTTTAGCTAGGTTATTCTTTAATTTAAAAAAAATATAAATCAGGAATACCTCACAAAAAGGATGTAGCTAAATTGTAAGCATGCTTTCCCTTTCCCAGAGTAGTCATTAGCTTTGTATTTCTGCATGGAATCCAGGAAACTGTGCGCTAGAGCTGTGTAGTTTTATTGATTTTGGTCTGGCACAATTAACTTCTCAGTTTCCTCTTTCTTGAGCGTTGTTTGCTTGAAATTTTAACTCTGGATAGGGATCCTGGGACACCAACAGTGAGCAAGGAACTGTTAGTTTAAATAGTCCTTTATAGAGATTCATAGGAGCTTCAGCAGATGTTGCCAAATAACCTGATGGCCAGAGGCTGGGACTGCCAGTGGTATAGAGGCAGTGCACCAAAACTTTTTTTTTTTTTTGGTCTATTTTAATTGAAAATCTTTTTGGCTTATGAAGAGAAGTCTGCTAAATTTGGGTCATTCCCAAGGTTGTCCCGTCACTCCTATTTTATGCGTGTCACATGAGCTCCATGGGGAGGTTTTCTATTCCTGTAAGGAAGCCAGGGAAGGGGCAGAAGAGCTGCTGCCGTTGCTGTGTCCCTGCTTTAGGACCTCATGTGTGATGGTTTTGTTATGTCGTGTGGTGGCTGCATAGAGCTGACTGGCAGTGTAGGAAGCAGGAAAAGAAAGAGGGTGGAAAAGCCTGAGTACCTCCAAGCCGCAGATTGACTCGCTATATGCCAAGGTAAGAAAAAGGAGGGGAAAAAAAAAAAAGAAATTTAGATTAGAATTATACCTTCCTTTTGGAAGAATCTTGCATCTATTTGTACAGTCAGCAAAGACAGAGAAGAGTATGATCATGCTGTTTTCAAAGAATCACTTCATTTTAAAGTTGAGAACCAACTTGGAAGTTCTTTGGTTTCCTACATTATTGGAGTGGCTCAGCCAATTTGTTAAGGGGCTGTGATTCTTTGCTACACCATTAAAAAAAAAACCTGCAAAACACTCTGTTCTCTTTGTTGCTACTCATTATATACAGCCACAGGGATACATGCTTGTCATCTGACAGTAAGGAAAGCACAGCTGAATTCACTGCCCTCAGGAACTTGCAAAACAATATGAATTAAATGTTTATACTTTTCAAGTCCGCATGAAATATCACTTGGTTTTGGAGGTGTTTGCAAGAAACATCTTGTGTTCACTTCTAAACTAAAGCCAAAAGAAAAGGAAGAAATACTTATTGATTTAAAAGCAATGCATGCAATTTATAGTATTCATTGCCGAATGTAATTATCTTAAATGAATATACTTTGTAGACAGCTTGCATTTGTTGGATTAAATTCCAGTTATCATGGTAAGATTCCCTAGGTGGCTTTATTTCTTATAGATTTCCCAGCTTTTCCCTCTTTGTGTATTACAGATAGTAGAGGAGTAATACCAGCCCAAAGATCTGATACCTATAAACATACCTTTCAGCTTGTGAAGGCACCAACACAGAATGTCAGTGTGTGATAAAGAAGGGGGGAAAAAGGTATTTTCATACAGATATCAGAAAATGGCATAGAATTTATCCCTACTGGAAATAATGTACTCTTTCCTCAGTTACGCAATTTCTAATTCCTGATGTTAGCTCTTCAGATACAAGAAAAAGCATCTAGATTTGTGTGGAATGTAACTATCTGATCTATCTCAAAAGTCCTTCATTTCCAAAGCTATGCTTAAGAGATAACATAAACTTCTGACCCTCACCTTTTTGTGTTGGAATTTCTGTTTCCAGGACCATAGAGGAGAAAGTAAATGGGTCTTATCCTTAGAGTAAATGCTGGTGGTTTTGCAGAGTTTAAGAACCTGGATTAAAAAATACCCCCAAATTATCCCCTGGTAGAGTAGTACTTTGACTATCATATCATGGAGTCTGGTTTGACATGTGTTAATGCCAGAGGAAACCAGTTAACCAAAAGGCAACAGTCCTCGTTGGCTGTCTTTGGCCTTTTGTGAGTGGGTAATTTCTGCATGGATGGGCTATGTATTTAGTTTCATTCTAAATACAAGCTGAAGTTTCAGAAACATACTCTGGTTTCTCCACGTTAAGGGGACGTCTCCTCGCTATTCCTCTCACTGTTTTCGTAAATGCACACTGATTTGCTTCTGCATCCAGCTGCCTTGTATAACACCACCGTGTTAAGCTACCATCCACAGCCATGTACATATCAGAGCCAGGCTGGCTCTGTGGTAGCTGGTCAAAATAAATGACGCTCGACTCTTGCATCTCTATGTTCTTTATGCATCCTGTGCGAAAATTATACTGTGTTCCCATGGTCTTCCACAGGGTTGACAAGCTTTGTGCAAGGCTGGAGTGGCTTCCAGGTTCTCCTGCGCTTGTCACTGATGACGTGATTTCTCTTACTTCAAACTAAAGCCCAGGCAACTAATTATTAAATGTGACAGTCTATGAGGTTTTGCTGCCTTTTCATTTTTGCTCCATGTTGAATGTCGGGACCCTTGTTGCATACAACTAGTTGCACTCCATATTTCTCCCTATAATTATTTTTTCCCTTATCATCTTGCCAGTTTTGACCCATTTTTGACTAGGAGTGTCCCACCAGAGAGCTGTCAGGACAGTTCATGCAAACCGTGGCCTGGCACGTGACGGGCACTTCGTGGGTGTTGACCAACTTGACCGCACGTGCAAACTTGGCCCTGTCACAAGGTTGGCTTTAGCAAAGTTAATAGCAGCTCTGGAGGGACTGGAAACCATTTTGTTGGATTAAACAAACCTGCCTATTTCAGTCTACCATGTTAGGATATAATTTAAAACTTTGAAACCAGAGAAGCAAAATCCTTCCTTTTTGTTCTATTTCTTGTGCTGACCTCTATTCTCAAATACTGGATTTGGACATCTGATACAGCTGAAAATGCATTTCTCTTTCCAAATGAATTAATGCTGCTGTTTTGAGTTTATTTACACTCTTTCCCTTGTCTACAGATATTTCCTTTTATTTCTATTATGTAATTGCTAGAATATTTTTTTTTTTATTTAAGTCTGTACATGCTAGTCTAACTCATGTATCTTAATCCAATAAAATCCTTCCTCTCTTATAGGGAGGAAGCTGCAAAGATATATGCATTAGGACTGTCCACTTCATCAGTTTTATGTCTCTTCAAGTGTAATAAGAAATGACTTGAAGTATTCTATCCCAATCTCAGTAGTCAGTATCAAGGGAAAAGCTCACAGCACTGCAGTGTGATCACAGTGCGTGCCAACTCCACAGCCCAAAGGAAGAGATGATCCAGCAATGATTAAGACTTTTTCCTAGATTACTGTGCAGAAAAATATGCTCAGTGACAACTACTTTATATTCAAATTCCAGAATGGGCATCCCACCAAGGTGAACAAATCTACTCCAAATGGACAGCTACTAGTATTTCAGGCATAACAACTGATTTTTTTTAATTTTTTTTTTTTTTTTACGCTGTCATACCATTATTACTAGAAAGTAGTCCCTGAAAGTATGAGGAGTTCAAAATCTGCTACTGAGAGTCTGTCTTGGTATTCATGGTGATGTGATAAAACATGAGCAGCTAAAGGAAAAAAAAAGTGTTATTGCTATTTTTGAACCACTGTTCTGGTAATGCCTTGATGCCTTCACCAGAAGGAAGGTGCCTATTCGCTCAAATCTGTGTTTAGGAATTTAAATCAGTTTATGTCTAAGTAGACAAAGACAGGAGGATGAAAACTATACCTATGTCTGTTTTGCAGAGTTGGAGGAAAGAGGTAGAAGGGGTAAGTGAAGCACAAAAAGAGTCGAGGTGTGACAGGTTGGCTCAACTGGAGGGTTTGGCTATTTCCCATAATGAAACGCAGTTGTCCCAGCCAAGACGTAAATCCGTGGTGGAGCTGGGCTCCCAACACCATCTCCAGGTTCACTGGGGAAGCCCTTAATCCCCAAACCATCCTTTCTTTTCTCTTTCTGTGTGAAGATCTGGAGATCAATGGGATTTAAAAGGGCGGAAAAAAATTAATAGTACTTGAAAAAGATATACTAGTTAAACTAGTTTTACCAGTGCATAGTGATTTTAATTCCATTGTAAGAAAACAAAAGAACTTTTCTGACTCAGAAATAGGCTACTGTCTCACCAGCTTCCAGTTGTTCAGGTAGTGCTTTATTCTTTTTTTTTTATCTGCTTTATCAGAGAGAATTCTTCCTTGGCCTTAACTTATTGTTTCACTAATTTCCTTCAGAATATTAAGTTTCACTAATGCCAATTCAAACCAACGTCTCTGAGCAAGCAAACAAGTGAGGAGCAAATTAAGGGAGGAAATACTTTTCCTTTTCTGCTGATATAATTTGATGTAGATTTTGAAAGTAAATCCTCTAAATAAGAGGGAAAGGTTACAGAGAGTACTACTTCAATCATCCTGAAGTCAGTATTGCCTCTTAGAATGTCAGAGAACAGTTTGCATGCATTGATGAAATCTCTTATGCCACAAAAAACATTGCCAAAAGGAAAGCAGCAAATTGTAGTTTAAGAGTGGAAAGAACTAGAAAGCATAACTCTATAGAGAAAAGGTAGAACCATACAAAATTATTCATTATGGTTTAAATAATGCTACTTTCATAAGGTTCACGTTACCTTCACATTTGATAATTTTAAAGGGATCAATGTGGGAATAAGTTGTGGTATCAGCATGGAAATTATTTTTTGTGGTTCTTAAGAAAGGCTTATAACAAGTGGTTCTTTATGAAATGTTCTGAGCAGAAGAGTATGTGCTCTCACAACGTGCTTTTTCGATTATTCTAAGCAGAAAATATAAAACAGCGATCTAATATCTGTATAGTAATTCCCATTTCATCTTGCAACTCAGTTTTGAAAATATTGATTGTAACGGGAGAGTATTACGGTGCTTCATGAGATTCAAAATGAGCTTTTAAGGTCTTGTAGCAGAACAGTGCAAATACTTTAGGGGAGACTCCACCACCGCTGCAAAAGAAGTAAAGTAAAAGATCCAAGTTCATTTCACAAGTGTATACATTTAAAAAAGGGAAAAAAACCCCAAACAAAAACCCCACAAACCTAAACTGCCCTTTCTGAATATTGATATTTCTTTCACATTAGAAATGTCTCATTTTAAGTGCTTATGTGTTTCCAATCACTATACCACCTGAGCAATGTGTAATTTTTACTGTATTTATGCTTATGATTGCCAGTCAGAATAAGAAAAAGTATAGTTTCATCTCCTCCCAGATGGCAAACAAGGAAATGAGCCATTCGTTTGAAAGAAAAATCTATGTTAAAGCAAGAATCTGAAGCTGGGTCTCATGCAACGCGGTCCACCACCCAAACTGGGGACATTGTTGTGCTTGATAATAAGAAGTTTCAGCTTTAGGAATTCTGTGAGAGATGTTTTTGTCTTGTAACAGTCTGTTTTATTCTGCAGCTGCTTTTTTAACTTTAGGACTCACTAACATCAATTGACTGTCAAATAAGTACCACTGTGAACTCATGAATAAACATAGTTATCATTTACATATTAGCAGAGGGCCTTTAGCTGAAAAGGATCCATTTGTGCTACTGCAATATCTTAATTATTTATTGTGTTATATCGTAATTAATTGTATTTTACTCTCTCAAAACTCTATAGTATGTATATCTTACAGGGTTTGGAACCAATGCACTAATATTAAAGTGGTAATCAACGCTGCTTCTAAATATTCATGCCAATAAATGACTCCCATGTGTTTGCTGAATGCCAAGGATAGTCTGAAGCATTTATTTAGCATTCTAGTGGGATATAGTTTCTGCAAAGTTCACATAGATGCAGAATTCCAGTATCGTAACTGTTTTGCGTGGGGAGAGGGAAAACATGTTTGAATTTGCACAAGCAGTGCGGCAGGACACTCAGAAGAAAGCAATGGCATCTCGCTCACAATCTGTGCTTAATAATGTCTGAGAGCACTGGGGAGTTGTCAGCTATTTTGTATTATAACAAAATTACAATATTGTTTAGTCTACGACAACCTCCTCATAATTTCACTTTTTAATAAACTTCTACAATTTTCCAAATCATTTAAAAATCATTGCATTTCATGGGCGGGGTGCTCTGACTGGCACGCAGCCGGGACTTCATCAAGGCACTGCTGTAGCAATTCCTCAATTTCTCAATAAATCAATTAAATACTATAACCCTAAAATTATCCTGCTTCAGTACTGCAATTGGCTGACATAAATCTTCAGAAAAGCATATTGAGTGTACAGAGGAACAACTGATTTATTGAGCTACTGTCAGAATTTCAAAACAAGGAAATAGTGTCTCACAATCCAGTAAGTTTGTTTAATGAAACGTAAGTTAAGTGTAAACAGTCTTAAAATATATGTGAGTCCAGCCTTTTGGGTTAAGAGTAACTAGCATATCGTAAGCTGTGCTTTCTCGTTTGAAGTACAGTTTCAAGAGCCTGGATGGGTGCGCTGCCCCTTTCTGCAAACGAGTGTTTGAGCCTCCGCTCCATCCCACCTCCAAGGGAGAAAGGATCATCAGACCTTTCCAATGCTCTTTCACAGCTGCCAAAAACACCCGGTGGCTTTACCTTTGGATGCTTGAGATGAAAAAGAACTTGTTTTATAATCAGGGGGACGGCAATATGAAGATTGCATGCAGTCGTGATGGTGCTGAAAATGCAATCCAGATGTCCTGATCCCTGCTCCGTGCGGGAGTGCAATTGGGATTTCCGTGTGCTCTGCCGTTGATGTCTTGTTTAGAAAATTCTCTTAAATACTTGTATATGTACAAATACTTTGTCTATTATTCTCACAGAGATGCTGGTTGATACTGTTGACCATATTCCTAATTGCTTCAACACCAATTCTTTTTTTTTATAGCTAAAATTTAATTATTCCTTATGAAAAGTATAAAATTCGTATTCAAATATTTAGCTGTTTGTAGGCAAAAACATAGTTCAGCATGACTGTACTTTATGTTTAGTTTCCATGATGGTCTTAGATCACATGTGCAGTTCTATGTGTGAATATTTAGCGTATTCAGCCTGAAGGGAAAAAGCATTTCTGTTAGAGCCACCCTGCTGACTGTGATCACAGCACTGCAGGTCTGCTCTTAATGCAGGAGGTATTGGCTTTGAACGTGGATATCTTAAACTGAAAATGGTCGTGCAAGCCCAAACCTGACTATCTGTACCTCACTTTAAAAAATAGTTCAGCAAGATTGAGCATTAATAAGAGATTATATTAGTGTTTAATGTAGTTATGCTATTATATGGAGAGGAAAAAGAGAAAATTCAAAACTGTATCAGATGTCTCCTGGAACTGATGTGTACTGCATCACTACGCTTATCTTCGCAGGAAAGATGCACTCCAATGTGCAAAGTTGCAAGCGATGCAATTGCTTAAGGGCACACCGTGGGGTCCAGCAGACCCAGGTGTGAAATCCTGCGGCCGCCTCTCCGCGTTTGCTCGTGCTCAGCTGCGGCTCAAGAGCTGCGACGCCACAAACGCTTCTCCTTGTAGCTGCTTGCTTCTCCCAAGCAGGGCCTGATCCTGCAACGGCAGACGTGTGTCCAGCTCCCCGGCGGAGCGCGGTGCAGGACGATGGGTTTTGGGTTTGGACTCAGCCAAGTCTGTTTTCCTTTTTCAGAATCACCCAGCACTGCTGCAGTTTGTAATACAAGCTGAGAATAAACATCTAGTCATCAATCTGGAGAGGAATGAGTAAGTACCCTTGTTGCATGTTCACTTTGTACTGGAGGTTCTCAGAGGAGGGTTATAATTTTAAAATTGGTAGTTTAAGAGTAACCTGGAGCCAAGTCTGCTACTGGTCCTTCATGGAACAGGCCCCTAACAAGAGAGTTTTGTTCCAGTTTGGAGTGTGTGTATTTGCACACTGCTTATGGTGTGCAATAGAATCTCAATGGTCACCTGCATTGATGTGAGACTGAAAATGGACATGTTGCCTCTCAGTGTTTTCCTGTTGATTGTTATTTTTACTTGATTTGGGTTTGTCCTCCTTTCCTGTGGTAAGCCCTTTTATTTACAGTAATGTGCAAAATCCTACAGTCTTTGGAACTTTTTTTGGAGGACTCCTCCCTCCTAACACTGCCTGTGACCGTGGTTGCCTCCGTGTAGTGGCTGTTGGCGTCTGCTCGGGGAAGATGAGTCGAGCATTTGGGCTTAACCCCTGCTGGACTTGTGAAGAGGAGCTCTCTGGGTTTGCTGGCAAGGAGCTAATGATGGGATGTTGGTGCAGTTCATGAGGCCCATAATCAAAGCGGAGCTTGAACCCTCCTTTGTGGGTTGTAAATATTGCATCTTCTTCCATGGGCTCTTGACAGCTCCTGCTCATGTCCACAAGCTTTCGGAGAGGGATACCAGGGGCTGCTGTAGAGAGGATCCCATGGGCAGAAACCCAGCAGAGTTTTTACAGAGGGGTACAGACCCATACAGAGATGAAGTTACTTCTCTGGAAGTACATGACAAATGGAACCCCAGTCATCAAAGTCTTAGTCTACCTTCTCAACTCTCCAACCGCTTTCCCTCTAAAAGCATCTCAGGGATGTATTGTGGGAACCCAGATCAGGACAACTACGTGCTGCTTGTCAAAGGAAAACCAAAGATCACTTTCAACCCAGGGAAAACTTTTTATAAATCTTAGCAAGGATCTCTGTGTTCTGTAGGTTTCCCTGCTGTGAAATAAAAGCAGCAGAGGTATTTTTTTACTGTAATAGAGAGACCATAGATGTAAGCAGTGCAGCCTTATGTGTTAAGGGGAAGGAATGTGCATGTGAAAGCAAAAGTCCGAGGGAGGCCGGGTACATGCTGCCTCAGGCTGGTGATGGACAACTTCAATGGAAAACGACGGGGCACCTCTTCAGTCCTCTGTAGTAAAACAACACAAAGCGCTTTTTATTTCCAGTCATTTGGATGAACCCTAATATTACCCAGCTGTAATAAATCCAGTTCGCTTTATTATTCAACATCAGGCCCAAATCTTGAGGGGTTTTTTACATTATTTTTAATGCTCCTTAGTTGTTCATTTCCTATCCTTGAAGGGTATGTAGATCCCCCATGCATAGGTTGCTGTTTCAGTAACTAGAGGAGGATTTAACTCCTTTTGTAAACAGGGATTTAACTTTATATTCTCTTAATCTTTGTCAAAGGGTGTGCCTTCCTTCAGGAATGGGAAGTATGCAGCAATTGAGGAAACTATTTACATTCCATGTCAGCGATTAAAAGAACATAAAACTGCTAATACAGGCCTTGCTGAACATACCAAACTCTCTGTACCTGTAGTAAAGTCAGATTTAGAAAATTGTAAGATGCAATCTCCACCTCTTTTAGAAGTAGGACTTGAAAGTACAGTAAATTAACTCTGTGAGCATCTGTCTGACTAACCAGATTTAGAGATGTTGAGATCTGCTCCTTAAGAAATACAGTGTTTATCAATGATTATTTTTTAGTCTACCTACCTCTATGGTGGTGTATCCACCAGAAGATTTGCATTCTACAAGAGTTGCGTATGGTGTTAACAACATGAGGTTCCTCATCTTAGCAGGAGCTTCTACGTAGCATACAGGGCAGTTCATAGATCCCAAACCACAGAAAAAGTCAGTCATGGTTTTGCAAAATCATTTCTCCCTTTTCTCCAGTATTACTGACTTCGATTTTCAGAAGAAATAATGGTCTGAGTGTTGCAAGTCCGTGCAGAAGTTGCATCGGGGGGTGTGTGTAGGTCTATTTGTTACCTGTTTCTGTAAATAACACAGTGCATCAGTCGGGATGACTGGTCTGTGCCCCCCAGGGCAAACAATCTCAAGGCCTCTGTGTTTGTCCGTGGAAATTTTTGGTTGCATTTCTTTTGCCTGTAATGATGTTTTGGGGCGTGTTGTCGCTGGTGTGAAGAGGCAAATGGCAGCAGAGGAGGTGAGGCGTTTAGGGCACGAAGCAAGCAGCGTGGACGCATTGCCGCTTCCAGGGGGTCCTGCAGGTTCATGGAGTTGAAAAATAACGTCCAGGAGAGAAATGAGAGAATGCATTTCTGCTGAGCAGAGAATGGGGAATAACAGCTGGTGGCAGCGGGCCAGATTGGTAGATTGTGGACTCCAGAGGTGCGAGAAGGTCCTTGCATACCTGGAGAAGGTTTCCACGCTGCAGCTCCTGCCCGTGAGTCTCCAGGGCTGCAGAGAGGACCAGCAGACGTGCATACAGACCCTGTCTCCTCCAGCCTGCTCCATCTTCCTGAGGTTGGCATGAAACATGCAGCTCAAATGCCTTGAAGGCATCGATGCTCAGCATTGGAGCAGCCATTAAATCAGCATGCTTTAGGTAGAAGTAGAGCTAAACACAAACATCTTTTCCTGACTAGTAAGTGACAACACATATCTGATGTGTGTGCTGTTATTTTACTGTAGTTTCATGTAAAGCATGTTATTCCTTGGAGAATGGTGGGGGTGGAGGTGGATGGGACCCCTAAATTACATAATTTCTGCATTGGGTTATGCAAAAAAAAACTGGATGTGATTTTCCATGGTTAGTAGAAACAGCTGCTTTGAGTAGTCTTGACATTAAACTCCATTTATTGAAAACCTTAGAGATTTTCCAAACCTTGAGTTGTATTTCAAAACATGATTCAGATGCATTAGGCAACCCCAAGTGGGGACTGATGTGTTAAACCATCTGTTATCTATGGAAATATTTAATGTCAGTTTGGTGCTTTCTGATATTTAGACTCAGCAAGATGTGTTCATATGTACTGGGCAAGATGTTAAAAGTTAGTTCTGGAAGAGTTACTGGTAC
Organism: Haliaeetus albicilla; assembly: GCF_947461875.1. Taxonomy (NCBI): domain Eukaryota; kingdom Metazoa; phylum Chordata; class Aves; order Accipitriformes; family Accipitridae; genus Haliaeetus; species Haliaeetus albicilla. Next base: position 38,371,906 of record NC_091493.1, on the reverse strand, counting down.
CTAACTTCACAGCTTAGGGTTTAAAATCTTCTCTATGGTTTCCAGCTGTTAAGATTACTTTTGTACATATTCATTAAACGCTTTAGTGATTAATTTTCAGGCATCACACATTTGCAATTGCAAAACCAAAATGATTTGCTGTGAATTCAATCTGTCAATCATAGAAAACCTGTTAGCGAGCTTATGTTGCAAGTACATTTCTTACCATGATTTAGTTGCAAAATATGATTGCACTCTTGAGAACCTTAAGCTCTGTAGTACCTTAAATGTTTTAGAAACACTTGTCATTTCCAGAGATTTCCAGAATCAGCAAATCATCAATCAGCTGCAAAATAAACCACTCTGCAGAGCAGCTGACTGTACTGGTGTGCATTACATCAATAATACTGATGCACTTCTGTTGTGCAAGGGACAGTAATGTATGCACATATAAATTCCTTTAAAGTTGATTGCAGCACGTGGGTCTTAGAGGAAAGTAGGCTTACTATTGTGTAAATGAAACAAAACCCCTGTAAGATTAAATCTGAGTTGGAGAGTGGAACGGTATGTGACTACTGGCTGTTTTTCTGCAACTGGAAACATTTTACACTCTGTCAGAAATAGGTCTGTATACAGCAAAGTACTTAAGTGTTCTTTTAACTTTAAACATATGAGTAATCCAGGTAAAGTCAGTGGAATTACTTATTTTCAAAATTAATTTCATGCTTAAATGATTTGCTGACAAAGGTCATAATTATGAATGTCAAAGAAATATAACTTTGAACAGATGTTAGAGAGCTTTTTCACTGCTGACTCATGTATATACCTGAGTCTATGGCAGATAAAGATAAAAAGCTGAGGTAAGTCGAGAGCATGTGAAGGCACGTATGGAGGTAGGATGGCTTTGACCTCAGGACATCGGCAGCATCTCAGGTGTGTCCCGGACGGTTTCCTTCTGCTGGGACTTCATTGACCACCTTTGCAGAGGGAGCAGTGAGGGTGCGATCGGTGCGGTTGTGGCTGACGGGCCATTGGCAGCGTCCAGGGGAACGTGGAAATGAAAAGAAAAAGCTCAAGTATTTTAGAGAAGCAGAGTTCGCTATTCAGTTCCCCATAACTTTACGCTCTTTTTCGTTGGGTTTGCAACACAGCCTTTAAGAAAGCAATATATAAAAGGGAATAGATGAGGTTAGATTGCTGCCTTTTATTCTCTCAGTAAAAATTTTGCTATTTTATCAGCAGGCAAAATCTACCCCAGGCCATGGTATAAGTCCCCATCTTATCCTTTAAATCCCCTAGGATCCCAGAGATCTCCAGAAGTTTAGAGCATCTCTGACCATCCCCCTTGCACATTTACCACGTCTACATGGAGACACCGTACCAGGGATGTATTGGGATGTAATGGTCCAGTATTGGAGGTGGCTTTGAATGCTTAGCTCCAGGACAGAGGAGGTTCCAGCAGTATTCCCTCAGTCTGAAAAGCAGGCAGTAGGCATCTTCATGCATAGTGCTGATGTGACCTGTTCCAATGAGGCTTTAGCGCTCAGAAATCTTCTGTATTCTTTTTTGGTTAAAAAAAAAAAAAAAAGTAGTGCGCTCTTCTTTTCTGCCTGACCTTTCTGAATAGGAGCACTGATTTGTGTGCAAGTGACATTCTAGCTGGATTAATTTAGCAGGGAAACAACCCATTTCCAGTGCCAAAGAAAATAGCTGACAAAATTTGTTAATGAATTGACATGCTTATATACAGTCGATGGCTTGAAATACAGATAGAGGAAACAAATCTAAACAAACAAATACCAAATAGAGAAATGGGACCTCTCAGAATATACTTGCTATTATAATTCTGTGCTGTAACTTAGCCAAAAAAACTGTGACCCCTGACTGTTTTATCTGCAAATGGTGGAGCTGGCAGATGTACTGCGGCATTTCAGCGTGAGCTGACAGTTGGGATTTTGCTTTAATTGAAGCAAACGTTTCATTTTAATGTCAGTAACAATTTTTCCCTTCTGTAATGGTAATAGTCAAATGGTCTAGACCGCACTGAAATGTGAAGATTCAGCTCTCGCAGCTACAGTAATGCTGATATCAATCCGTGGCTCTAAAGGTACAGGTGTTTGATGTAGCTTTGTGGTATAAGGATGGCATATTTAGTGTGGGCGTTGAGACACTGAGATTTGTTCTGGAATTGAGAGAGTATTAGCGTAGGTTGGTATTAGCAGTGGTAGTCGAGTTTGTGTGGTTGGGGCTACGTTTGGCTGTGTCGGTTTGGAGCTGTGTGTTGGAGTGAAAGGGTTCAGCTCCAGCAGGAGAGAAACTGCTGCTTTCTTGATCTGTTTTTCCTCTCCTTACATAAACACACCAACAGAAAGGAACAATGAGAGAAGGTATTTATATGCTGATACAATACGCTGGCAGCAGAGAGGATAAAAAGACTGGAATTTCTATTCCGGAGTCCTTCCTGTGGCCAAATGTCATAATCTCTACCACAGCCAAGCTTCTTCTCCCATGCCCCATAAAACAGGGGGGCAATGGGGCTGTGCCAAGCGCCCTGGAGAACAGAGAGGACCGTGTCCCCTTCACAAACCCCGGGTCTGGGGGAGTACACGGCGTCAGGAGAGCCAGTGCTGCTCTGTCCCTGCCCTGCAGCCGTGGCACGCGTGAAGGACCGGGGCACTGAACCCCTTTCTCAGGTGGGAAAACTGAGATATGGGGAAATTTACCGTTAGCTGTACGTACCGCAGAACTACAAACGCTGTTCGCGTAGCGTGCAAAAAAATTACAGCCTGATGGGTAGGACAGGTACTGTTTTCTCTGTGCAAATGTTTTCCTGAGAATAGTAGTTTCCAGAGCTGCATCAGTTGACAGCTTTGAACCAAGTTAACACAAGGTTTTGCTTGTTCAGTGTCTGTCAGTCAGAGCAACCCTAGAGCTGTACCTTCCAATTAAATACATAGCAGTAATGGAGAGGGAAATATACTTGCTGGTGCAACAAATTTCATAAAGAAGTGCCTGTGCTCTCTACATATATCGCAGCAGTAGAATGTTAGATTTTCAGAACTGTGTTTTAATCTCCCTTTGTACTGTGGAATGTGAGGTTTTCAGCATTTCATTTTGACATTGCTCAGCAGAGAGGTCGGGGAGGAGAGCTGGCTATCAGAAGACAATAGGAATGTGTGCTCCCTCCCTCCCACGGGTGGGCTGGAGTCAGCTCGATGGCAAAGATAACGAACGCACAAGCGAAATGCAATCATCTAGGACCGTAAAACAAATAATTAGGGGAGAGACAAGAGAGAAAAACAACTTTCTGGGAAGCTCGTCATCTCCCGCTGATAGTCATATGCCAGCCCACGTGGCGCAGAAGCGTTCTGCGCCCGAGGAGCGATGGCCTCGCAGCCAACACCGCGTCGTTCTGCAGGTTGGCAGGAGAAGGACGGGTGCGTCCAGCTGGACCCCGGCTTTGCTCGCAAACCTCCTGGGTGTTCCTCACGTGTTTCTGCTATCTGCTCCGAGGGCAGGTTTCAGATTGCTTTGGTTTGTTGGGGTTTTTTTTATATTTCTTTCTAACAAGAGTGAGCAGCGTTTCGATAGCAGCAAAGGGGAAGCACGGAATTCTGCTTTGCATCGTCACGTGCCCAGTCATTACCCGGGATTTACGGTCTCCTTTTCAGAACACATGTAAAGATACCAGGCCAAAACCAAGAGGATTCTCCTGCTTTCAGAAACATTTGTGGATATTGCTTTCTGGCTTCTGAAACACAGGGAGGACTGTAAATGAGGTTTCAAGTCAAAATTGAGGCTGAACCTGCTTTTAATGAATTTTCTATTAGATATTTTCACTTTGATGCTCAGTCCCAGGGGTCCAGTGTCTTTGAATAAGAGCAGGTATGTGACAGTATGTCCAGTGTCTCTAGAATTTGTCTTCTTTTTGCATCTAGTGGCATTTTGCTGGCACATGCTTGATTCCTAGGATCTGAAATTCTCCTGAAGGCTTTGCGGAGAGAAGGACAGTGTTGCCTTCATAAAATTCTATAGGGAAAGATGCCAGCTATTTAATTTGCTTATAGTGTTCAATGTTTCATGTATTTATTTTTAGAGGGTTAGTAAATACAGAGTACACTGAAGTACAGTTCCTCAGATGAATTCTCCATTATTTTATGTTGCATGTGGAAGTGAAGTATTCAAAAGGAACAATTCAGTTCTGCTCATAATCCCTGTCTGGCAACCTGATCAGCATCCCCACCAGGCATGGGGCTGGGCACAGCACGTGCATTCCCAAAGCACAAACTACCCATCTGCGAGGCAGAGGTACACTTTATTGTTTCCCTAAAATACCGATATTTTAATATGGTGGACTATCTGTATGTCAGATTGCTGCTGCTATGGGCACCTGTTTGTATGGTGGTGCATTCGGGAAATCATCCCTCCCCTGAGTTCGCAGTCCTAGGATTTTAGCTGGGTGGTGGATGTAACAGAAGGGAGATAGCAGGAGGAGGGTGACCCATGTCCTGGCAATACACGTCCATGTCAGTACAAGTGGAAAAAAATAAATTAAAAAAAAAAAAAAAAAAAAAAAGGGCAAGTATAACCTTCTCTTTTGTTGTGATACTTAAGATACATATCCTCAAGATTTTCTGCTCCATCATAAGTTTAAAAAAAACCCAAAACACAAACACAAAAACCCAATAAAACAAACCCCAAACCAAGCCCCTGATAATATTGTCACAGTCATGGTAAAATCCCAAGGTTTGGCAGCTTTGCCATGCTGTGGGCATGGAGTTTAGATACATGAAGTTCCAAGAAGACTTTTTTTTCTTCCCCCCGCACTCTGTCCCAAATGATTTGTGTTTTGAGGTCCTGGGACATGGTTTTACATCCCTGTAACCTTAAAAGAACAAACCTTTGTGAAGCACTGAGTGTAGGAATTTTTTTAAAGGACTAAAGAGAAATTAGTCATCCTGGTCTCGTGAAGAGTTCATACCTTAGTTTCCTTTAAAAATCTCAGTCAGGAATTGAGTGCAGCAATGGCCACATAATTTTTAATCTAATCTGGCTCTCTTTTTCCTTTCTTCCTTCTCTCTTTTTTCTTCTTTTTTTCCTCTTTTCCCTTTTTGCTGTTTTTTGCCCTTTTTTGCCCTTTTTCAAAACTCCTTTGAGAGGGATTTCCAGGTGTATATGAATTGCCATAGACAAAGTGAGGCAGTCTTCAGCATTTCAAGCTTTTCCGTTCTGCCAGGGGTGCAAGTAAGGAGGCCGGTGTACACAGACCCCCACTCTAAAAATATTTGTGTCCTCCTGTCTCACAAAATATGGGGAATGAGGAGGGGCAGCGGGAGGAAGAAATTAATGCCCCGCATCGACAGGAGAAGTGTATGATCCCTGGATGTTTCTTTGGGCACAATCTGATTCAACATCACTGATGTAACGGTTTCTTTTACATTTTTTGAGAGAGGCGTATGTGACTCAGGCAGCAGGCATGTCTGCAGAGCTGCTTGCTGCAACAGCTGTTTCTCTGCATTTACTTATGGAAGGTTTTCCTCCTCCTCCAAAAAAAAAAAAAAAGGAAAAGAAAAGAAAATGATAGAAAAAGAAGAAGAAAAAAAAGAAATTAAGAAAGAAGAGAGAAAAAGCCAGATGCAAGGTACTTAAGGACAAGAATCTTCTGTATAGGGCTGGATTCCGAGGAGAAGCAGATACTTTCCTGGACGCTAAATTTGAGACTCTTTCCAGAAAATGTCAGTTCCTGTCCAAGTGACAGAGCAGTTTCTCAGGGCTGCAGAGGATGGCAGAAACCACCGCCGAAGAAATAAATACCCGCTCACAAAGCGTGGTGGGGTGGGAGCACGCGGCCGGGAGGTGCTCCCGTTGCATCCAGCTCTGGTAGCCCCCGGCCAAGTCAGCTCACCTCCCCACCGCCGGCTGCCCAGCTGGGAAATAGGACTCACGGTATTTATTTATTTCATTTCCTTCGAGCGGAGCCTTGAGGATTAATTTGTTCACATTTTGAAGATGAAAAGCAGCATATGAGCACTAAGTATAGCAATATCGGCCAAGAGGGATGATTCAAAAAGCAGAGTCTATATGAAGAGTCTGAGTGTGGAGGAAATACATATATGGAAACATAAGCTTGGCAACAGGGCACTCTTTTTTCCCCCTCTTTGATGTCTGGCCTCAGTAATCCAGACAGATTCCTTCAAGAAATTGGTCCAATTTATTTCTGTGCTTTTATCTTACTACCTGCTACTTGTTCATTTGAAGTAGCTATGAAAAAAAAATTGAGTACCTGGCTGTGTGTAGAAGTATGCTTTTTGTATGAATAAGGTAATTTGAGTACACTGTAATACTCCCCCTAAATGGGACTGTTCTTGGCAATTTATGCTTCCCGAGTCCTCTTGGGACGAGGGCAGAGCTTGCCTGTTCCTTCATCTGACCCACATATTTGCACTCTCTCAGTGTTGTTTAGCCCAGTAAAAGCACACTGTCCTCTTCCTATCTGATGCTCTTTTTTCCCCCCCAAGGAAAAAAAAAAGAGTTATGTGCAGTTACAGCTCTAGTTACGGTTCAGTTTCAGTGCGGTCTCTATCACATTACGTATTTTATCTGACTAACATTCTGGTATCTGTGTTTTGCTAGTGATTATGTATAAAATGATCATATCTTATTACACTTCTTCTGTCGAAAGAAAGAAGAAGAGGAAGTATGTATCTCCTGCTCTCTGATCAAAATAAGTAAACTTTTGGCTTCAGAAAAGTTGCATATGACATTTAGGAATCAGTTAAAGCAGGCTTCCTAGTCAAACTTCATCAGAAATACATATATGCAGCCCACTCTGACTTCAGGGAAATGGTTGCTTATTTACATGAGAAAAGAATTTGATAGATATGAATGTTATTTTTATTCTGGATATTAGAAAAAGGAAAAAAAAACCTGAATGGGAATTAGGAGATGGAAGTAGAGATATTTTTTACAACTTAGCCTTTGCTACATCTCTGAAAACCATGGAAATAACAGTTTTCTTTACATTACATACAATACTTTACAGTCCCTCACATATAGCCTAGAATTTTTGTCTGCTTTCCTCTGTCACTTGTATTGATGCGGTTTACAGACAGGCTCTGCATTTTCTCCTCAACATAGGTCCTTGCTTGCACCTTGTGCTCTCCATCTCTTCCCATTCCAAGTGATAGGTAAAGCGAACTCCACATTCTCCTCCCCACCCCCAAAATCATTTATTCTTGTTATAATTTGATACTAAGGCAGTAAATGCCTTATCAGTTTTGAAACAGCGGTCTGGATAATTCCAAGCAGATGTGTCCCTTTCTTTAATCACAACATCAGTTATTTCTTGGTCAGTCTTGATTAGCTGATTCTTACATAATGAGAAAGTATAGTTAATGGCCACTTATATGTGGGTTGAACACGCTGAAAAGAACAGCTTAGCCCCTTGAGAACAAGAGGCTGATGAGCCAGTAAAATCAAGCTAAATGGAATGAGTCTTCATTATGAGTCATTAGAAAAGATGACGCTTTGGCTAACAGATGAAATATCTTTGATGAAGACCAGTTGTAAAAGCACAACTTAATGCTTAATAAATGTATTGGGGTGACTCATAAATTCAACATACACATTTGTTTCTTTGCAGTACGTGTCAAGTCCGGTGCAATACCGTTTCCTGTATTAGATGTGTCCCCTGGCTGGATATGGGCTTTAAAAAAGACACTCTCACAATCACTGGATGAAAGATGACTGTACAATAACTTGGCAGGGGATTCAAAATGAAAATAAGAGTGTGCAGACCCACTGCATTTGGCTGGAAAATGGGCAAATCTCCCCTTACGGACTGGCTAGTGCCTGTTAGGTGTATCATAATTTGATTAGATTTGAAACTAATCTAGTTGGAGATTGGATTGGGATGGACTGGATTGGATTGGTGGAAGCTACAATAGTTTAACTTGTTCCACAGACCCATTGGATAGCTTATGCAGTTTTAGTTGGACAAATAAAAATCTAATTTATGAAACAGCAGGGGTTTTGAATGCTACACAAGAAATGAGAAATAGAATATATCTCTTACCCCTACATAAACAGCAAACCCCCCCCCCCCCCAATACAAAGTAGATAATGTCACGTTACTTGCTGGGCGATAGTGTTGAGGTAGCATAAAAACCAGCAATGATTGTAACATAAATGCTTCCAAAACAAAATATTTGGAGAGGAGAGGACGGAATGTGATAGGAAAATTTTGTTGGTTTTGTTAAAGAAGTGGGTAGCTATTAGCGTCTTCTGAAAATAAAGCAATCAAAAGCAAGTAGCTACTATTTTCACTTTTACTTGCATTTGGGTTGAAGAATAGCACAATCTTTGTTCATAGAGGAGTTGTATCATCTTTAAAAGCCTTCATCACTTTATTTTGTGGATGTAAATTGTGGCAAACTAACATCTTTCCAAATTATTGTGTGGATAATGCTCAAGCAGGGTGTGCATTTGACTTTCTTTGAACTCAGAGGCGTAGTGATTTGGTATAATGATCTTTTTAAAAAAAAAACCCAAAGCAGTTCTTGTTAAAATATTTTTATTTAGTAGCACCTGTTTGACCTTTTTAATAATAAGCGCTGTTATTTTCAGAAAAAAAAATACAGATTTTTGTATAAATTTAGAGGAGTATCCATCAAAATTGCAAGCGACAGTTCCTTGAGAGGAGTCACAGATGCCTGAATGTAAAGATGGGTTTATCTTGACAAAGTTTGCCCAAGCGGTTCTGCAAGAAACAAGCATTTTCCCTTAGCTTAGCAATTCCTGGAAGAACAACACTCGCCATCGTATAGGCAGCATCACAGGGACTGCTTTATTTTTCGTTTTCCAGAGAATGAATTCATTTGTTTCATTTCCACACCTCCTAATAATTTAATTCAGATCAATGGTGCAGTCCCAAAGACTTTCAGTCCCTCTTGCTACAGCAAGACTGACATTGTTATGGACCCAAATCCTTCTAATAATAGGAAGAGACGTGCTTGCATCTTCAATTTTCTGCCAGTGCTTGTGGTGCCAGCCTCCCCTCGCCGCTGGACCTGCCCCAAGGGCAGCATCACTGCCCCACCAGTGAGCCCCAAGGTGTCGGGGTCCAGTGGTGAGTCACTGGGAGCAAAAGGGCCAGCAGCAGATATATATTTTTAATAAGTAATGAATTCACTTAGTAGGAAAGGGCAGAGTAGAGAATGAATTGTTTAACAGATTAATGTGAATGTCTTTTATATTTTATAAACCTCTTAAGTCCCTGGTGTGCTGAGCCAGGTTTTGTTTATGTACATGGAAACATGAAATCTTTTCCAGTCCCTGTGCAAATAACACAGAATTGGACTTCATTACATTGGCTAATTTAACAAGTCCTAGGAGGCTTTTTGTTACTCGGTAATAGAGGAGGAGCCACAAACCCCAGAACTGCTGCACCAGCACAATCTCTTTGAATGAAATAATCTTCCTTGCTTTCTAAGCACGCCGTGAAGGGTTTGCCTGCGAGGCCTGAGTTCACAACGAACAAAGATTTGGGGCGAAACCCAAGTTTTCTCCGGGGCTACCTGAACTGCTGAGCAGCGGACAAGAGCTCTAGTGGCAAGTTCCAGCCCAGGTTCCTGCTGCAGCATACTCTCGTATTAGTTTCCCAAGAACTAGTTGGAAGCATCCAATTTTGGTGAAGCTATGAGCTTTAATGAAGGGTTTGAAGAGCTTTTCTTTATAATGAAAAGCATTAACATTTTAAAACTGGGAATTTATTTATCTCTCATAACTGGTGGATAATCATGTGGTGCTGAGGAGCGAAGCATTTTAAACTGCTGATATTATTGCTACTATGCCTGTTAAATAGAACTAATGCAAGCATTGCATAAATATTTTAATAGCTTTTTACAGTATTTCTTTAGAAAATGTTTAAAGAGCCACCTAATGTCAGACAGAGATACTTCCTATGTAAACCCTTGTTAATTCTCTTTTAATGGCTTTATTAACATTATTTAATTGAATATTGATACATTTAGCAGCCCTTTAAGCATCCTATTTTATTGAAGTTTTACACTCACATATTGATAAAGTAGCACAATGTAAGAGCACTGATTAATTGCATCTTTGCTTAATTCTATTTGAACTAGTTCAACATGAAAGATGAAAAGTAGGTACGGGAGAGCTCTCTTTTTTATCAACTTTATGTATTTTATATGTGTAGTTTGTACCACTTAATTTAGGTTCATTTTGATTCCCAGTATGCCCAGTTAGTAGGAGCATGATCACACTCTCAGAGCTGGGGGGGGGTCTAAATATCTTACTCTGTGAAATGTTCTGTCTTTTATCTCTTCTGGTATGAATAATTTACTTGTTGGTACAGCTTCAGAAGTGACTCCTCTTCTGCAAAAGCATATATAGTTTACTGGAGAAAGTGAGTATTACAGTGATATTAGCTTTCTCCTTGGAAACTGTCCTTACAATATTAGAAGTCTGCAGAGAGGTGGATGCCTTGTCTTGTGTTACTTGGCTTAATAGCCAGCTGCTTTTCTTGTATGCTTCCACAAGAAGCACTGGCATTACCATACATATTTAATCCTAACATGGTTGTTTTTCTCATCTCAAATGTTCTTCATTGCTTCTTTATACACATTTTTTACAAAGTTCAAGCAAGGTGAAAATCACTTCAAGAGCAGAGGGACTGTGGGAGATCATGTAGTGTACCGAAACCACATCTCTAGGGCTTTTGATGTTGTCGGATTTTTGCACAGGTTTTCTGCACTGGAGTGAAATCTGTAGGTTTTCCTAACATTTACTCACCCATTGTTAAGACAGTTGGAGGTGTAGCATTTTTATTAAGTTAGTTTTTCATGCTTATTTTCATTCACACAGTCAGCTGAAACCATAACACCCCTTGCGTTTGAGTAGTCTTACTGGGTAGGTTTTGAATGGTCTGTCAATGTCTGAGAGTTAAAACAGAGCAGGATGTGACCTTCCCTATTTTCAGTTCAGCAGGAAAACTTTCTCACTTTTGGCAGTAGAACTGAAAGGAGAAAATCCCTCTTTTGTTGGCTTTCCCATACTCCTCTTATTAAAGGAAAAGTATAGCTTTTCCATACAGGTAGACTGTGGGGAGAGTATTCAGCCTGCAGCACAACATGTTTTGCAAGAGACTCATGTCCTGAGATCTGATCTCAGCTCTATGGATTTTGTCACGTTTCCTGAAGACCGTGCAAGGGCAAGTTTGTCTGTGAAAATTCAGCAGGTGATAACTGAAATCCCCAAGAGCTGGAGATCCTACAAGATTCCAAAATTTTGCGTTACTGTATATTTTTTAAGAAATCCATTTGTTTTGGTGATTACGGTCTACAACCTGAGCTCTTCCTTACCTTAAAAATGGAGTTAATCTTAATTCCAGCCAGATGCAATTTCTTCCTCCTTGCTTTATCTGAAGGGATCACCTAAAAGACTGCTACTGCTTGTGACAGTTGCCTTGAGCAGTACTCTGACACTGCTGTGGGGTTGTAAAACACGGTGTAGCGCTTGTGCATTATTAGAAGTGTTGGAGGAGGAATACAAGAAAGGACTTGTGTGTAGGTTACACATGAGTTGGAGTACCAAATTTTAAGCCAATGCATAAGATAGGAATGTGGGATATAGGCAGTCTCTTTAGCTGTGATTATAACTTCATATCAATACCAAAATGAAACCACTGCCACTGGGGCTGAGGCTCTTCATTGATAGTCACTGCTCAGGAATGCCATCCTTGGCTTATGTGTGAAATGTTGGATTCACGGTGCGGCGGCACAGGGGAAAATTGTCCTGATGGTGAAAGAAACAATCTAAAATTTAGTTTTTGCGTACTAAAGCATTTGGGTATTTTCACTTTGGGGAGTGTAAAGCACGTAGGGAGTAACTGAACAGAAATGCGTCTCCATTTGGATATAAATCAATAATTCACTTTAGACATGGGCTGGATCACAATCCAGTTAACTCTTCCGGAGCTCTGCATTGTTAGCAGAAATATATTTGGCAGAAGTTAACTAATGGGAATATCAGACACAGAGCAGAAACTCATTAAATGAGACTGTCATGTTCTTTGTTTAATGGTGCAGTTGAGCAAAGGTAGAGAAACAATGTGGTGGAGTAGAGACGAAAGAGTCTGAGGGAGGAACTGGATGTAGACAGAGAGCAAAATTGATATGGGTAAGTCCTTTGTGGAAGAAGGAGTAGGACTTTTACCATCATTGATGATTTAGGGGAAAAGGGGAGAAATGGAGACCCCTGTGGTAAAGGTTTAGCACTGAAATGTAGAGGTCAGTAGGAAAAAAACCCTTGATACTATTGACATGATAAAAGGGGAAAAAAAAGAGTATGTGAAAGAGAGCTGAAGGTAGTAGAGAAGTTGTGATTAACAGTCTGGAAGATCGAAGAGGCAGTGCTGGTAGTATGAGGGTAAGGAATCTGAGGGGATTCAGTCACTCCGAACGTGGATGGGTTTGCTGATGTCGCGAGATGACAGAATTAACTCACCTAGCTTTCACACAGGCATGAAATCATGCCGTGAGGTGATTCCCAAGAAGGCATGAGAGGAGGCTGTGATTGCAACCTGGTTTAGGTAACACAGCACATATGCCATGGGGTTCTCCATCCTGGACGCCACTTATAGCTGTTCACGGCAGGCCAAGGAGAGCTGGAGAGGCAGATGTATGTTTTGTGTAGGTGATGGCAGCAAAAAGAGGCTCAGGTAAGCTCTGTGCATAGGAATCATCTACGGAAGAGCTTTCTTGCACAGCAAGGTTGCACAGGAACTGCCATTAATGAAAACAAGAGTCACTGTGGTGAGCCCTAGAAGTCAGGAGGTCACCTATGCACCCAGCTGGTCTGCCGAGACTTGTTTTGGTTTTCACTCCAGGAGGGATTCTGAGAACAGAATTTATTAGGAAGGGATTATTGCAATCCAGAGATAAGGAAAAATTAAGATAATACCTCAGTCCAAGCAAAGGAAGAATGTCAAGTATGTGATTGACAGTGCAGCTATTGATAGGACCAAAATATGCAAATTACTTTAACCCTGGAAGTTGCCCACGAGGTACAAGGTAGAGTGCCCAGCTGGTATTGGAAGAGGATGTTGGGAAACTGTCTTTCCCCTTAGGAAATTATGTCAGGAATGAAGTATAAGGAAACCGACACGACGTGATAATTCCTGACTAAAAATTGTACGGGAAGAATAGGTTAGGTCAAGGGGACACATTACTCATTTAAGATCATCTTAATTTGTAAAGCCTGTAATAGTGTCAACCATGAGCAGTTCCTGTGTGTTCTCCATATCATTATTTTCAGTTGCCTAAATGAAAAGATGTTTTCAAAGAAGAGAAGAGGTAGAGAGAAAGAGAACAGATAGCAATGGGAAAGAACAAATTGGTCACAGGGTACATTCTTTGCTTTACAAAACTTATGTAAAAAGAAAACTGCTGGAAAATATGTGATAGCAGAGAAGTAAAATGAAAACTAATAACTTAAGAGACTTGAAAATATGCTGATTCTATACTAATGTGTAATTTTTAATTTTCTCTGGGATCTTGAAAAAACCATTTTATTGACATCAGAATTGGCTGTCTGATTTTGATTGTTGAAGCTTATATAGAACAGGAAGCAATCCTGTTTTCTATAGGAAAATAGAAAACCTTATATTTAGGAGGGATGGAAACATAGGATTCGGAGGCACGGGGTTTTCTCAAATGGAACACAGACAGAAGTCTTTGCATCCACTAGCAAATGAACAAACACTTGAGAACGGTGTTGAGTTGAGGTCCAGTCAAGGAAAAATTAGGAGCTTTGGGGCTTAGAAAGAAGTTTAGGATGTGACTTAAGTTTAAGTACTAAAATAACCCACTTTGGAGCTTGGGTACATTTGTGCTTTGTATCAGCTGTGTGCGTTTGGTTCAGAGGAGAATGGGAACTCCACTCAGACACGCTTAGAGAAGAGCTAATGTACTCTTCAGATATTTTAGTGAAAGTCAATTCTAATTTATGTCTGTGTATTACTAATGTCATTGCATGAATCATTGCGAAAGATATGGAGATGAGAATCAAAAAAAAAAGTTAAATTGGAAAGGCCTAGTATTTTTCATACCTTGTCAGTTATGACATTTAATCTTAATTGTGTCTGAATTTGACTGATTTTCCAATTGCCTGAGTTTAGCAAGAGTTATGTTGTTGCTAGGACACAGCTACTTCATGTGATACATCTATCTTCAAAGTAAAAGAAAGATTTCAAAGACTGATTCTTATATTTACACTCACAAGTATATTTTGTGCAGCAGTATCCTAAATGCAGAAGGACCATAACACCCTTATTCTGAAATAAAGGCATCAAGTGGTGGTTAAGGAATGTTTCATTTTTAAATCTCTCCATGGATAAATAGGAAAGAGGAGCGTGCTCTACCCTTGTTCTTGTTTCCTGTAATTCCTTAGTCATGGCTTGTTTATCATTTTCATGTTCTCAGTAGTGAATTTGATTTGTTCTGTTTCTGTTCTGTTGCATGTCAAAGGTACCTAGTACCATTCATTTCTGCCACTGATTTGTTTCTTCCTTTTGAAAATTATTCATTAATTGTTAAGAACAGTCGCAGATACTCTGCTGGTTCTGCATTCCCTCGCAAGGTATCTCTAAATTTCTTTTTTTATTATTGTCATGACATAGGGGAATTCACTGTATGTGTTCATACGGACCCTGAATCATGCATGTAGTAATTCTGTTCTATATAACAGGTACTAATTACATAGGGGTGACTTCCAAGGCCAACTTTTGTAACATTTTTATGGAAAGATTTGAGACTGTGATTTTTCAGTGGGCCTGAATGAACTGAATGCCTGTGTCAGCAGCAGCGAGTTCATTTCTGACTCTCTTACCCCTGAAAGGCCACAGTAAAATTTCTGTAATGATGTAGAATAACACCTGTGAGGTCACTGTCATGTTTGATTCACGTCCCTAAAGCTCACAGAAGCTCTGCAGGCAGCTTAGATGTAGAATTACTCCCCGTAACTATATTAAATGAACCTCTATACTGTTAATTGGTTTGAACTATTTATATCTCTGACCCAACCGTTATAGCATGTCACAGCTCAGGATGTATTTCAAGAACCAATACTTTGCTCTTGGTGACCTGACAGTTTTCTTTTTAATCCTGAGAGACAAGTAGCATGGAAATAGACTCATTAAGACTCATCTATTAATTAGGAGTCTTCCAGATTATGGCCGTGTTTGGGTCCAAGTAAGTTCACACCACAGCCTGGCCACAGGATGAACTAGCTCAGTCACATTTATGATCACTACACAGTTAGTAAATACATAGGATGGCAGCACGGTTACAGGAGCGGAGCTGGGAGATTTGGCTTCCAATTTTTCTGTTCTGAAGACAGATATTTCTGGAAAAGTCCTCTAGATCCTTTTTTTAGTTCTGAGAAAATACTTTGAAGGAAACCATTTAGCCATTCAGTCAGGAAGGAGGAGTAGGTAGTGTCATTAGTACAACAAAAATGGGATAGCTGGACAAAACCCTCAAGTTAACAAATTAATCAAAGTAGAGTGTATGAGGCTCCAAAATAATCATGAATTTGAACTGAATACAGCACACATTTTTACCTAGGAAATAAAAGGGCCATTTTAAAGCATGTTAAAACATTTAATGTCCTGACTTTATAGAGCATTTTATTTCAGAACTGCTAAAACTTCTGCTTGATATCAGCTTTTTTGTTGGAACTTACTGTTTCAGCATGGCAACACAGTGCAAGGCCAAGGCCATAGCAATGTGTTATGAGAACAGTTAGAATGTCATTCATCTTCAGAGTTCATGAAAAACTGAAAGAAGTTTGAAATTTATGGTAGTAGAAGACAATGACTATTTTACTAGGGCCATTTAGGACTGTCATTTGCATGAAATTAAAGATGGTCTCTTATAAATTTATGTATGAAGTTCTGACAATCCACATCATTTTAGAGACAAAGATTTAGAATGTGATACTGGAATAACATTTGGTAGATATATTGCTAGATCAAAGTCTGTTGATATTAATATGAAATCTCATTTTTCTTTATCTTTTACAAGGGACTTTTTTTTTTTTTTTTCCTGAAGCAGTCTCCAGTAATCAGTGGTTCAACAGGACTTTAGCATGCCCTGTGCAGGGAAGGGTAGGACACTCTTTTAGCACTCTTTGCTGCTTGATGTGTTTAAAAGGTTTCTCCAAATGGGCACTTTTGAGGTGACAATTCAGTGCAGGGGAAAAGCTTCTTTATCCAATATGAAAGCTCAATATGCCAAAAGAACAGATAGACATTTAATGATGTACAGAGAAGCTCTTGTGCTTTGAGGGTGGAGTAGCATGTAGGACCATAATACAAATTCAGATGCCATGAAAGAATGTAAGCAGTAATGTTGTATGCCAGAAAAAAATAAATGGATGATGTTCTACTAATAAAATATGCTCATGTTATCACCCTTGGCTAGAATTACTAACTTAGCTTGGGTTTTGTATTAATTATTGAAAATTGTGTGTCTTGTGCTCCCCAGAAGAGTGCTTTATTATTACAAATACAGCTGACGTCTTGCAGCTGCCAGCACCTTTCTTAAACAAATTCCATCTTCTTACTACTTCTGTGTTTTAATGTATGCATCAGCTTGCCAGAATGACACTGTGTTAGAGTATTAGACAGCATGACAGGGGCAGGCAAAGTAAGTAGCATAAGTTAGGCAAAGCTGAAAAATAAGAGCAAGGGAACCGGTAGAGTAGATCTGTCATTGACATAAAATCAATGGCCCTACACCAATTTATCTGAGCTATGTTGATTTACAGTAGCTGGTGATCTCGTACAACAGGTAGTAGAAAAAGCTTATTAGAGCAGATGTAATGACCTAGCATTCATCGTTAGGTTAATGATTAACTGACCTAATGTTCATCTTTGGTTAATAAATTTATAATCATGATTTCCAAAGGTGTCCATGATATCATTCATGGCCCGTAGCCATGATAGGCAGTGTCCTCCTGGCTGAGACCTCTCAGTATGATTGCTCTCTTCCAGTGTCTATGGCTACTAACGTGGTCTACATTTGAAGACCTTTGCATCATGCTGTGGTCAGTAAAATGTGCTCTAGACATCTAGTTTCACTCCTATAGCAATTAAAAACACAATAAATCATAGGATGTTTACACAATGTAACTATCCCTATAGTTACAGAATGTAAATATAATGAATGCTTTCCAGAACATCTGGATGGACACGGATAACAATATGCAACCGTAAACTATTTGGATGCAACTGTAACTTATCTGGATGCAACTGTACTTAGTTTAGGATTAATATTATATCTAGATGGTCATCTGTAGAAATATTGTTTGAACGTAATATTTTTTACTTTAAGACTGTCTATTTATTTTGATAGTCAGTAGCAGAGGATTTCCTCTATAATATGGAGGTAGATGGGCAAGTACAAACATCTCCAGGTAATTTAGCTGTCTGGGTGTTTTCAGCTAGCAAAAGTGTTGCTGATGGAGGGATCTAAGACAGTGGCAACACCTTTGATCTCTCCTGCTGTCCTCCTGTGGCACAGGAGTTTTATGGCTTCTAGGCTTCTTTTCTGAAGGCTTTTGTTGTATTATGAGATTCTGGGAATTTTTCAACCTGAGATGAATGGAGCTGATGTTATATACACCCTTCCAAAGTGAACATTTATTACCAGGTCATTCGTTCTAGTCCTGCATTCCTGTGATTCTTTTGCAAACTATTATGCCATGTGATTTTTATCAAGCAACAACATAATTTAGTCATTTGAGGGTGGAAATGTGAAATCAGGGACCCAGGATATTGGGGCAACATTCGTGGCCTGTTGACTTTTAATGATATCTGAGCATATAAAAGTTAGGCTCTCTGAAAGCAAAGCTACAATCCAGTTTTAATATGTAATGAGGAGGTCTTATCTGCTGAATAGAAAATATTACTTTATCAGGTACAAATTATCTATAGATGGTGCTTTAAAGATACTGCCAATATTAACATTTTGTTTTTTCAACTCATCTTGAACTTAACTTTCCAGAATGTCATTTAAGACCTCAACCTATGCTGCAAGAAAGTGTGCATGCAAGATTTGATTGATATTCCAGTATGGATCAGTGCTAATGATGTTAACACAGGAAGATAAGTCAGAAAAAAAAGTTAAATTATTTTTGTGTTTGTTCTTGTGTCCGTGCAAGCCTTGTGTAGTGCAGTGACTGATTTCTTCAGGGGAAAAATATCTTTGAACATAGTGTTGGATCGGTTCCCTGCAATCTGTCTAAGTCAAGCTTTCAATATAATTTTCAAGCATGTTTCTTTGAAGAAAATATTTGACCTAGTAGATCATCATATTTCACTGTCACAATTATCATTCCCTTGATAATTAGCCATGTTTATCCAATTTTAGATGTTCTCTTGTGCTATTCCTCACTGGTAGGAAGCTGATGCTTTGGAAATGCAGTTCTGGCAGGGGGTTATGGGACCTGGAAGGACAGACCTCCAGTTTATGCCTACCTGCCTTTCTCCAGAGGCCTTTTCTAGGGTTGACCAAGTGGACCGACGAATTGTCCTTAGTCCAGGACCATTCCCTTCCTGGGGACCACATGGGCACAGAGTGGGGAATCCAACCTACGCGCATGCGGTGCGCAGTAAATCAAAGCCTTGCAGGGAGGGCTGGTCCTTCTTTGTGCTGGTAAAGTCTGTAATTAGAGCGGGGACTGGGGTGTACGGCATTACCGAAAGGACATGGGAATCGGCATGTCACTGCATATCAGCGACGTGACGAGCCAGGCCAGAATGGAAAACTTCCATGAAGGCTTTGGAAATAGGGGCCCGATCTCCATGACGGTTTTGTTATGGCTTAGGGAGATTCAGCAATTGTGTGTGGTTGCCAATCTAAAGTGGTTTGGATTCCAGTGTTTTAATTTGTTCCTTGAGCTGAAAAGTTTGTATAACATAGCTGTAGCTGAACTCTCAAGCATGCGAAAAGGCATAGCGTGAAAAAGGCTTGGAAGAAGACCCAGCTGTTTAACAACCAGTCCGAATCATCAGCTGTGAATCCTTTCGTTTGCCTACAGAGGAAATAATATCAGATTAATAAATGAAGCATTCAGGGTCTGGGCTGGGAGGTATGCAGGATCGAATAACACATATTCTAGGCAAAGACAAACTCAGACTGTAAATGCAGCTAAGAAACCCTCTGAGTCTGAACAGTGCGGGCTGTGTTATAACCTGATTTGGTCAAGGAATTAGGAATTGATCCTTTTAGGGACTGACACTGAATTGTTGACACTCGTAGGTGTCTTCCAGCAGCCTTTACGTCTACGTGAGACTTGTTACACTGCACTCTAAAATATCTTAATCTAAAACTCTATTAATGTTGGGCTCTTTTTTTTTTTTTTTTTAAAGGAAACTTGTTACAGTGAGATGGTCTGAAAGACTGGGACAACAGCAAAGATGCATTTGCCATATATTTGCAAGCATCACAGTTAAACTCTTATGCTGTAAAGATTGCACAAAACCCCAGCTAGGGCAGTAAAACTGACTTCCCTGGTTTGCTCGTGGAGATTCAGAATTATTCCTCTTTCTCTGGGGATCACAAGGAATCAGTGACAGAATACAAAGGCTGTGCATGAGATTTTCCAGTACTGACCTACTTCTTCTCTCATTAAAATCACTTTGAGTTTTACCGTTGACTTTTCAGGCAGAGTCAGGCCAATCATGTGTGCTAATGAAACTGCTTTCCAAAAAGCTTCTTCAGTAGTTGTGTCCAATCGTTCCAAGCCATGGGTCACAATACAATTTTAAAAAATACTGAGGAGCCCGTCAGCATTGTGAAACATATTTCCTGGCGCTGGGTGGCTCAAATGTGCATCTCGTAGGCTGTGGCAAGGAGAAACCACAGAGAGGGCCCATTTCAGAAGAATCTGCTTGTGCATTTGCCTCTGTGGTCTCCCTCTTCAGGTCTGGTGGAGCAAAAGCATCGTGAGGAGGAACCTGGCAGGAATACGGAGGGGTGCTGCAATTACCCCAACGTCCTACATAGGGGTTGCATAAGACAGGTAGCCTCAGAGAATTCATTGCTTTACGATTTCTATCCTGTGAGCTTTAAACATTTAGGAAGAAATCGCCCCCCCCCCTTTTTTTTTATTATTAATTCTTTTGTAATTTGCACCATAGCTCAGTGTTTCACACTATATCTGGACGCTTGGCAGCCAAGAGAGCTCTGCCAGAGGAGCACAGGCATAATGAAAAGGATTTTCTTTGGGGTTCAATGCATATCCTTAAGAAGAAGCTTTACCTGAGTCAGGTTTTTCTCAAGTATCTAGAGGAAATGCTGAATAAGCATAACAGCCTAACTGGATAGAAGCCCAATTTTCCTAATATTAAGGGTAGAATCAGAGCCAAGGATTTGGTTTTGGTCTAAATGAACTCCAGGATATAAAGCCGAGACCAAAAGAAAAACACAATTTTAAACTGTATGCTTTAAAGTTAATGAATAGTTACACTGTCTGGAACGCTACACAGGAAATAAAAACGCTGGGGGTTTTTTTTGCTTTTTATTTTGGGGGGGGGTTAGTTTTTTTCTTGCACAATTTGGTAGTCAGAGATCTATAAAAGGAAGAATTGTGCATTCAGATAATTTAGGGAGATAATTTTTTTTTTTTTCCCAAAGGAAAAAAAGATTATCTGTCCAAAAATTTTTGTGATGAGCCTGTGAAAGCCTGAGAAAGCAGCAGCAGTGTGCCCTCCAGTGACAGGAGCTGCTACAGCAGCGAGAATGACTGTCTCTTGCAAGCTCTCTGGGGACTTTGCTGCACAGGGAAGCTCGGAAAGTTAAGATGAATTAATCAAAAATACAAAGTTAATAAAAGGCTAAGTGAAAATATCTACCTTCCACTCTCACCACCCTCCCTTCAGCAGGTGCTATCATTCAGATGTGAGGTGCCCTTAATTTGCTCTAATCTTCAGACCCTTGGACATTCATAATTGTTTTTGGCTTGTAGACTAAAATATACCAGAAAAAGAATGCAGTTTCCACATACATAAGTAGCTGTCAGTTGTAATAATTTTATATACTTTGACGAATAGTCTTTTAGGAACAAGGAGCTTTGTGCTACGTGGTACACAAGACCTTGGGTTTGCAACTGGATTCCAGAAGGAAGCCCACTGGTTTGGGACAGGGAGCTGCGACAGAGAGTGTTGGGCATACTGCTCTTCGTTGCACTGGAATTTCTCCAAGGGCTGGGCCCTGAAAGAAAATAGGCTGGCTTGCAAGAGAGGAGAGAGAACCTGGCATTTCCACTGTCCTCGGGGCAAAACACTTGTGCTGGGGGGAAACCAAAAAGACCGTTGCAAATGCAGAGGTTTGTGCGAAGTTCTGCAGTGTTTGGTGGTTGCTCTAGCACCTCCAACCTGATGTTTGTTGGTGGGGGACGAATGTTTCTTGCGTGGCATACTGCTACTTTGGTTTTACTTTTCTGCATCGAGGCAGTGTTGTCAACTTGACTGGTTTTACGGTGGGTGTCACGGCTGTGTCTTCATTTAGGATTTCAGCACTTGTGTGCCCTAAGGGCATCCCCAAAAGATGGGCAGTCCAAAGGTAAATAGAGGTGCATTTATGTAAATAGGTAGTGACTTCAAAACTGAATCTTGTCCTTCTGCATGGAGGGGATATAACCACAGAGATGACAGGTCTGAGTGGGCAAATTTTTCTGGGCCCTCTTTTGTTGTTTGAAGTGTAGGTATTGATGCAAGACTCCCTTGCCCTGCCTTTCTGTTTTTCTCATGCACATACAACTGTATGCAGAGAGAGAGAAACCCCAGAACAAATGGGAAACCAAGAAAGGAGAATGAAATCAAGAAAGCGTAACAAAAGGCAGTGGTTTTTAAGAGTCGTGTTTTGTTGATCTGGCTGATGTGAGCAGAGATTTATGAGGTTGTTTGAGCAAAAGTTGAATTGTCTGTCATCTCACACTGCTGAATAATCATATTGCACACAAGGTCTGCCTTAAACACAGGAAGAGGGAAATCCTTGCTCTCCAGTGAAGTGAACTGATCATATGGAGAACTGCTGTAATTGAACGAGATCTTGATTTAATAAAATATTACTAGTAGTGACACTACTTTACATTGTCATGGCAACTCTTTGGAGTGGCACTCAAAGTAGTTGCCAGGTGGGAATCACTGACTTTTTAACTATTATTTCGTGGCTTTTTTTCTGCTCTACTTTTTCAGAAGGGGAGAAGTACAAAAAGACCTCAGCTTACATAGACTTAAGCAATTACCTTTTGCACAAAAAGAGATATTTTGATAAAAAACATATTTTGATGAGATCACTGTAATACATCAACTTCTTAACTAATATTTCTTAGAGCTTTAGAGTGCAGCTGTTTGCACGTTGTTTCCATACCTCATGTAATTTTGAACAGGAATAGTTGGTTTACAGAGTAGAAGAAATTGTTGGTTTGCAATAACTATGTCATTGAAGAGCAGATGCAAGTACACAAAACCACCTTGGGTTCCCAGATGGTGGGAATAATAGGGTTCCCTTCACTTAAACACTTCTTAAAGAATTAAATAATTTGATTTTTAAAGGATGTCCTACAGTGTGCAAGTTCTCTTTGGTGTCTATAATTGGTCTACTTTTTAATGGGAGTCTTCTATGATAAAGAAATAATGCTCAGAGATACTGATGGAAAGCTCTGTGGGACTCTTAGTTTAGTTTGTTTAGCACCAAGGAGAAAACTATTTTACATGTAGTCCAGGTTCCTTGACTTTATTTTCAAAGTAATAATTAGTGATAGTAGACTAACATAAGCAAATTTCTGTAAAGCAGAAAAAAAGTCAGTATTTTACTCTATTCCAGTCCACAGTACCATATCCTGTTCCAAGTCTGCAGCTTGTGCAAACCCTGAATATGTGAATGATGTTGATTTCAGCGGTACTTTTCCCACACTCATAGGTGTGCACACAAGTATCTAGTTGGAGAAAGTAGGCCTAATATGAAAAAAATTTCTGTGCACTCTTCCACAACCAGATTGGTTGATGACATCAGCAGGTACGACCTGCAAAGCTCAGAGAAGTTCAGCTTCTGCATATCTGTGTGCTTATATTATTTAATTCCTAATCTGATTTCCTAATTTCTGCAGTCTGAATCATATAGGCAGATCTTTATTCTTTGTAATCTTAGCGTGTTGATCAAATTTTGGGTTGCTTTCAAGGTGTGTAGGTGAGGGCATGGAAGTGGAGGCATCTGCATGCACCTATTATGGATCTAAAATCTTAAAACTTACTTGGCACTGGTGAATGCATTTCATTAAGGAAGAGGAATCCCATTGCAGTGGCAGTTCAAAAGCAAAAATATTCATTTCTGTATTTGCTTTAAATTGATGGAGCCACAGTAATGTTCTCTCATTTTATTTCAAAAAATATGCAACTCTGTTTAAATGGATGCTAAAAGAAAAATATAAAAGTATGAATAAAAAATGTACCAGACATGACAGGGCTAGTAATTCCTGATTAGAAATCACTGCTACAGTTGTTACTGTTGTAGATCAAATTTACAGCTGTCTGAAGGTGTTACATTTAGAATAGTCTCATTTGGAAATCATTATCAAACTTTGAATACACTTTAGGGGTTTTGCCTTTTTTTTTTTTTTTTTACCTTATTTACAATCAGCATGTTGAAACAGTTCCTATTTCTGTTTTTCTTGTTTACTTCCTATTTAGTTATTAGGGCTGCAGACTTTTAAAAGCAAATTTATTCATTACAGGGGAGGACCATGCATAATATAGAATTCATGCTATTTATCAAAGCCTGAAAAATAATTACGGAATTTGTGCATGAAGGAATAGAATTTACACATGTTAGTAGGATGATATTGTTGTTTATCCACCAGAAAAAAATTGTTTGCCTGAGGCCAAAAAAGTGTAATATTTTGCAAGACTCACTTATCAGAAGCCTCCTAACTTTGTATGAATTCTTATGTGGATTTAACTGCGAGCTATGCTCTTCTCTGAAAGAAAACAAAATAAAAATAAAGTAAGAGCCTTCGGTAATTTTTTTCAGTGGTTTTGAGGTATTCAGCCTCATTCTGACCTTTCAAATAATTAGAGATCTTTTGGAAGTAGCTTGTCCTAGTGAAGGTGCAGCTCAGCCAGTCTGGGACTGTGCTGAGCAACTATTTTGGGTATGATGGCTATCTTGAAGAGAAATTATGCTGTCTTTGGGTACGTGGAAAATTCAAATGCACGCTAGACTTCACTTGTTTTTCAGTGGAGGTTTTTGTTATGAAAGTTTAACTACAGCTTTAATTTTATTGTCTCCATGAATCCGCCTACTGAAAGTTGTCATTCGAAGCCAAGTCATTTTTACTCAGTTGCAATTCAGCCCTGTTTTATTTATATTTGTAAATATTTCAGAAACCTAGGGTATTCCTAATTACTTAATTCACAAATTATAAAGCAGAAGGCTTTAGACCGAATCCTCCTCTCCCCCCCCAAAACCCAAGCATTCCCAAACAATAAAAACGAGCACAACCGCAGCCCATGGTTAGCCTTAAATGGGTGTTGTAGACATTGTTTATCCTTTGTAAACCAGAATTTCAGTAGTGTTCATTCAGTAGGAAAAAGTAAAAAGAGAGGAGAGAGTCGTGTACCCGAATGAAGCCCCTTCCCCTGCAAAACTACCTGATCAATTTCCATCTGCGTTAAATCTCTGTAGACTTTGGTCATGACAGACATCATCCCAAGTATAAGACATTATCCCAAGTATACCCCTGAAGGCATGAAAATAAACCACCAAACCCTCTGCCTTCAAATACTGTCACCAGCAAGGGACCTTAAAACTTCAATCCAAATGTTTGCATTTCTTCGAGACAAAATATATATGTACACAATCTTCTAGTTGCACAACAGCTAAACTAAAATGAATGCAAAATGCTATTTTATGACTTAGGTAACCTCCGGCTGTTTAACTGAAAAATATATGCTATTTTATGCAATAGCAATTTGGAATGCTATAAAAATAATTACTTTTAAAATCTATACTGCACATATGCAGATGGTTAACAAACTGGCTCACTCACCAGATGAAAATGATATTGGGAAAATCCATGCTCTAGAGATAGTGCCATTCCATTATAAATGTGCAAAGTATGCAAAAACATTACATCTATATTGTTTTCCAGAACAGACTGTATCTTAATGCCAGATGTTTTATTCTTTGCATATCTTGTTATAAAGTAACAATTACTGTTCTTTGAGTTTGTCCAGACTAGGAAAGGAAATGTGTATTTTAGATGCGCTAGCTAAATGCTTGTCTGGTACAGACAGAAGACGTTCTACCTAGTTAATCTATCTACCAGCTCTCTCCTGGTTATTCATATTGCCTAAATAACATATAACTCATTTTGGTTTGTCCGTGCTTGGGTTTAAAGCATGGTATTAGTTACACTGCAAAAACACAGCTCTTGCGCCAGTCAGGACAACAAAGTCCACCGGAATAAATGGGATTTTCTGTCGCCTGGAAAGAGAATGGCTTAGGCGCTAATTAGCTGGGTGAGCCACTTCTGCTGGCCTCACTAGTCTCATTGATTTGTCTTGTAGCCTTTGCCTGAATGAAAGTTCATCAGTGATAGGAAAGACCACTTGAAAATTTCCATTGTTTTATAGGTCCAAACTTAGATTTTACTGAACTGAAATTTGTAACATTTGAAATTAAACGTTTAGCCGCACTTTTAGAGAAAATTAGGATCTATGTATTCCACAAAACTACCCTTTATACACTTCCCCAAAACCTTCCCTTTATACTGGATCATTGCCAAGGGGAGCAATACCGTTTCATTCTACCTATGAGTAGCATCACGTGCATCAGACACTTACAGCTATCCCAGCAGTCACATTTTTCAGTGAAATCAAGATTTAAAAAGTCATTTGTTCAGTTAATACTGAATGATCAACAGTAAATTCCCGGTTTTCTTTTTCGAAGATGGCTTTTCCCAAA
The DNA here is from genome assembly GCF_947461875.1 of Haliaeetus albicilla. NCBI lineage: Eukaryota > Metazoa > Chordata > Aves > Accipitriformes > Accipitridae > Haliaeetus > Haliaeetus albicilla. Next base: position 38,345,876 of record NC_091493.1, on the reverse strand, counting down.
ATTTATAAAGCACAAGTATATTCTGCAGTATACAGAGGGATTTTTATCGTGAATTAAATCTATTTCAGTTGTCATCCTTTATCCTTATTACTGGGTTACTTAATTAGTAATTTCTGAGAGCAGCCATAATAACTGTCACAGATATTATAGGAGAGTCATCAACACCCTGCATGTTAATAAAACTTTAGAGTTTTGTTAGTTTTCCAAGTGTTCCTGTTAAGCACCAAATGCTATTGCCAGTGTTTTGCCCACAGTATTTCATAATTGAAGGAAATCTTTCTTTAAATAAGTATGGACTCCAATTGTAGGAGTCTTCTAAACTGCAATACATATTCTGCATAAGTATGCATTAGGAAAAGAATCTAAAATATGGTTTAACAAGCATGTGACAATAAATTAAGGAAATACATTTTGATATGTGAGAAAAATTGGTTTCCACAAAAATACTCATCTCCTCCTAGTCACAGCTGTGACTTTTGAATATGTATTAAGCTCTGCAAGGATAGCTAAGCTAGGAATTTGGCAGTAATAGTATATTCATAAATATACATGAAATGTGAAAAAATAGTTTACAGAATTGAAAGTGAACATTGGAAAGGGTAAGCATACATACCTTGAGATAAAAATTGCAATTCATTGTCAGCATATGAAGCCTTTGCTTTTAACTTATAAATGTTATAGTGTCATTAGATTTTCTCATATATGCTGCATTACTTATAATTGAATAGTGTATTAACAACTGAATGGTTGTTTAAGGGAAGAGAAAGAACCTTCTACCCAGGCAGTTTAAGTTTTAATATCTACTCTCCAACAGAAACAACTCATTTAACATTCAAAGAGAGATCTTGGCTTTTTCTCTCAACTCACTTTACCTCAACAAACCAGATGGCAAATGTCTCACTGAAAGAGCCAGTGAAAACAGTGTCTGCATCTGCCCACCCTCATGTTTTTCTTGCCAGGAAAGGGGAAACAATATTAAATTTAGGGTCTTCTATTAAACACTTGTAGCTACATTTCTAGTTTTTCCCATTTTGCATTCTGACACTTCATTGGGCCAACCTACAGACAGATTTTACTTACTCTTATGCATAGCAGGGAATGCAATGTATTTATTTCATGTGACATCTTCCAACAATGAGCAATTGTGTCTTTGACTAGTATTTGATATTTTCCTTTCAATGTTTCACTTATGTTTGTAGAGTTCTGTTCATTTCCAAGGTGATCATCTGTGACTTGAAGGCAGAGTTATCTTGTAAATAGATGGTTAATATATATATATATATATATATACACACACACACTTCCGGAAGCCTTGCATAGCACAGATACTAGCTTGATTTACCAATTTTACAACATTTAAGCTTTCATATTTAGGGTAGCCTGAAAACAACTGAGATTATTTCTTCTGTTTTTTTGTTGCTTATGTCACCACTGAGAACTTTTGAAATGAGCATCACACATTGCCTTCAGATTTCTGGGTTTTTTTTCTGTGCCCTCTCAGCTAGTAAGAGTCAAGAAACAGGAAGAATGGAGCATATGGAAAATGTTTTCATATTTCTTCCTGTGAAATCTGTTTGGCATTAATATTATCACATTAAGAATTTGATTACTGGCTGATGAAATGAAAAGGGAGGTAATAAATCATGTTTGCAATGAGTTCATGTAGGAAGAGTTGGTGTGTTTTAAAGGACACATTAAATTATGACAAAACTTACAACAGTACAAGAGTTTCTGGTCCATGTTGTTGGTAAAGGGGAGCTCTTTAGAAAGGTAGGATATTGGAAGAGGGAGGGTAATATACCAGCAAAGTAAATTAAACTATTGAGTCGGATTGCATTTAGTAAGAGCCAGTGGTTGCACCTTACTTATTTTGTATCGCACATATAGATATTTTCTTTAACTCTTTTTTATTTAACTTGCTCCTTGGTGAATTTTGCAGTGGAGAGGTATATACTGCAACACGGCTCTGTGGTTTTAAAATATTCCAAAAAACAGATAAGAAATACGTTGCCGAAATAAGCATGCTTGAAAATCACAAGTGAATTCTGAGCAAGAGTAGTGCTTTCACGGACCTTTTCCCGAAAGCACCACCACTATTTTCAGTAAGGGGAGGGCGGGGGGGGAGAAGAGGGAAATCGGATGGTTTTGATGTTTTTAGATTACACTTGAGATAGAAAATAGATGTGATCTGTTCAGAGAATCAGTGTAGATTTTGTTCGCATAAATTGTAGCTGCTCTACATACTTAACCTTGAAAGACTTAGGTCAGAGAAATGCCATTTTGTTAAAGAAGTATAAAGTCTCATGCTCTGCAATATCTCATTATACTGGAATACCTTGCATTCCCAGGCAGGCAGCAGGCCCTCTGAACACTATTATCTGCTACTTGTCCATCTCAAAAGCAATGTCTAATTTGTTTATCCAAACAAAAAATGGTGCTTGTGGTGAATTCATATTAATTTTGAGCAAAAGTCCTTACTGGAAATTAATACATGGACTAACTGACTAATCGTGGTTTCGGACCACAGTATAATTTAAAGAAATATATCTGTATTAAAAAAAAAAAATCAGCTTGTCCTGCTGTATATTTTAACATGCATCACAATAACCTGATGGATGTGTAGTAATTACAGGCAACATGTACAATAGCGGTTGAGAAGAATTCCATTAAATTCAAAGAGGAAGGATGCCTCCGAGTCGGTGCAGTCACCAGATTTATTGCCAGCAATGCTCCTCATCTTTGTGTTCTCTGCATAAGAAATTTGTAGCTTTCAGAAGGTCAGGTATGACACAGAAGTTGAGATCTCACTATTATGAGCTTTAGTTTAAAACATTGGTACTTAGTAGTGTCATAAGCGCCTTGGTATCCTCCAAGCCACTTAAAATGCTGCTGCCTGTCCCCTCCATGGGTACAGTAAAAAAAGGCCAGAGCATCCTATATCCACGATTCCTAATTCATGCTGCGTTGCCCTGGGAGATGCTTTCCCAGCAGCCTCTTTCTCCTTGAAATATTTTTGCATCTAATCTCTTTGTTCTCCTTCTGCCTCCATGTTGGACATTTACACACAAACATGTACAGAACATGACGTCCAACTGTTGTATTCTCTAGTCTGACCTTTTATTTATTCCAGACCACTGGATGCTATTCAGTTATGCCTGTGCTGGAGGGGTTGGCAGAGTCAGCTACCTGGGACATGCTTTTAAGTTGGCAGCGCAGTGCAGATCTCCCTCGGCTGCCGCAGAGCTCCCTGACATGCCTGGTGAGATAACTCAGACCTTCCAGAGAATCCCAGTCTAGATCAGAAGAATCTTCCTTCAATATTTTTCTCTTTTTTTTTTTTTTTTTCCCTTTATGAAGCCCTCAGAGCTGTTAAGCTGCCTCTCTCTCTCCTCTTTGCTGTATTCTTAAAGGTCCTCTAATTATAGTTTGAACTACTCACCAAATTGTCTCTGTCTTCTGCTATTTGGGGGCACTTTTCCTGATTCTCTCAGTTTTGGGTCATTCTTTCACTTGGCCACTTTTTCTCACATCCAGAGACTTGGATGGCTGATGTTGTTACATACGACCCTGTATTCTTCTACAGTGAGTGCTTTTCGAGAAAAACCTCCTCTCTTCTTTCTCGCTACTCTGTGGGTATATGCTGCGTCGTACTTGTTTAAGAAAATCAAACCCACCACTGATGTGGAGATGTTTCTAATGGATCAATGCCTTTGTATTTTGCTGCAGTAATAGACAACTTCCTTGAAGTGGCCCAATTAACAGCGTAGTGCTTTCTTTCTTATCATATGAAATTCCTTCCAAGTTTGAGTAAGCTGCATATTTTATGTTTACTTCAAAGTTGTTGATCGCAGTGCGGAATAACACAGTGCCTGCTACAAAAGCCTGTGGAATCCCACCAGGAACTGAATAAGGGCATTCTTCACTGACACTCATTTTTTTAATTTTCCTGCTTCGTTAATCCCTGTTTTATTTAGCATGTCTTGTACATGGATCTTTAGTCAGTACACTGTACAGTACTAGGTCAAATGCTTTACAGCAGTTTAAAACATGTAATCATCTTTATAAAAACAAACATGTAATCATATCAATATATGAAATCAGGATTCCTTGACACGACCTATTTTCCTCCAACAGTGCTGACAAAGATTCAGTTACAAAACTTCCTTTTGCTTATTATTGTTTTATAGGTCTCAGCCTTTTTAAAATGCTAGTTCAGTGGCTTTCTTGCTGAATCCAGGTTAAACTCTTACATTCTTGATACTGAGAGTAGCTCATAGTGAAAACCCCACAGGCGTACTATTATAATATTGCTCCATAAAGTGGCATGGGTGAGCTGGAAGTCACTCTTGGTTCGGTGTTTTCTGCAGCCATCTGATAATGGGGGAAAGAAAGGAAGGGTGATTAGAGGTATGAAATATGCCCCAAGAAAAATAAAGCACATGGAAGCCTCTGTTACTCTGCTTTAAGAAATTATATGCAAGGACATGTTCTTAAGTTAATGAAGGCTGGGGTATTAAACATCCTGGATTTAATATAGCCCCATCTAAATTTCTCCTGCTTGTTGGATTAGACTCATTAACATGTTTGACATTTGAAATACTATTGTATTATTATCATTATTATTTACCTGTAACTTTTAGCCTGCTGAGTAGTGCTCACTGGCTCAGTTTAGGATTTTAAGTTGTACTCAGCAGTTGATCAAACTCTGAGCCCTTTGGTATCGGTGACAGAACTTCCATCACGTATTCCCTTTTAAAATCTCAGTTTCCTAAAATGTGAAGCAAATGGATGCCATTCAGGTAGACACAATAGTGAATATGTGAATGGAAGAAAGGCTGGAATACAGCTGAGGAGAGTAAAATGCTGAAGTTACGAGATGGAGAGTACAATGGGAAGCTGAAGAGGTCTCTTCAGAAAGATGTAGCCAAGACGATAAGATCACAGAGTCTGTGACTGCAAGAACAGGCAAAGTCACTTTCTATAGAATCATTGCAAAATTTAGAGCTGGAGAAATAGCCATTAAACGTGTCAGAATCCAGGTTTGGCTGCTTTGTATTGCCTTTGTATTGCACATGTCTGCACCTTACAAACCACTTGAAAGCCTTCTCCTCCTGAAGAACAGGGTATGATTTTAAACATGTATTAAAAATACATAAGATAGGAAAGGTGAGTTATAATTTTAATGTATTTTAGCTGGTTATGCTGAATTCTTCTCTAGGTTCTCCTTCCACCTAGATGTTAAAACTAGCAGCTTAGGCATTATATCTTTGAAAAATAAATGACTTTGCAAGATTTTTTTATATTTTTTAATACTTTATGTAAAAATAGTTTTTACACTTGAAAGAAGTTGTAATTGTTATTTACCTGTAACTCATCCCATAAATCTGAGCTTTGCCTTTTGATGAACTGGGACAAAGGTGATGGATAAGATTGTGAATGCAATAATAACCTTTTTACATGAGTGCTTGGAAACTTACTGTGACTGAGAACAAAATAGAGCTCCTTTACTGCCAGCTCTTCGTCTGTGCTCACACTATTCCTCATTGTTTCTTACTGGCTAAATAACTTTTTTAAAAGGTAATGAATACTAAGAAATTTAATAGAATATAAAACTGCTAAAACATGAATATCTGACAGCAGAACATCACAACATGTTGTTTGAAGACACATCTAACAAGATTACAGTAGAGTTTTGTTGGAAAGGTAGAGATCGATTTCCTCACCTGAGCATGGAAGTTCCTTACTTCCGTGTTTGTCCCCTAATACTGCTAGATTTTTAGTATTATTTTCATTATTCTGCTCTTGAAGTTAAGCGTCTGAATTATGCTTCAGTTTTAATTAGGAATTTTAAAGATCTTGCGTCAGAAGTCGGATGAAACTAGCCATGAAACACTTCAGATTGTGTAACCCTGGAACTATATATGTCTTTTAGCACCAGACTCCATAGGGCTACGTGATATAAATGGTGAAGATCTACAGGTACAACTGTCTAGTCTGCAGCACTGGCGCATGAGAGCATAACTGCATTTCACAGATGAGGAAATGAAGGAGTTGGACAAATGAAGAGAGTTCCTGAAGGTGCTTCAGCATAGAGGAGTTAGGTGTAGAGCCAAGAGGTTCTTGCTGCTCATTTTTCTCTTTTGTCTCCCTCATTACCATCTACTCTCGAGTATTATTTTGCATGTTTCTTTTAGTTGACCTTTAAGTATCAGATGGGGTTTTTTTCCCTTCTTCATCATATCAAGGAAGCTTCAGGGTGTGTTTCAGGGATGGTGGATAGTTATTCTTGTAAGGGATAGAAGGGTTAAGTCTATCCTAGCGCTTCTCAAAGTATAACCAAACCTCAGGAGGGACTGAGAGTTATGCCAAAAGACATACTCTTCAATTTCCTTAGCAGTCTTCCCGTAAAACAGCAAAACTCATTCACCTTCACACTGTGAGATACAATCATAGTGCAATTCCATAAATGAAAGTCTGCCAGTTCCTCTTTATACTTTAACCCTTTGACTTATTTCATTTTATAATGATGGATCAATACCTTTACAAAAGCCTTTACCTAGGATGGACGCCCTCCCCAGTCTATAGCAGTTAGACTAATGACCTTTCTTGCCATTTCCATTCTTTTTCTTTCTTTTCTCATGCTTACATTGAAAATCCTGCTCTGTTATCAGTTGATGCTTTAAATCCATTTACAGTGACTCAGCACTTTACAAACCCACACAGAAGTCTAACACTGTGTCACAGTATTATTGAAGCCTGAGATATTACCGTTAGAGTGCAAAGCGGTAAGAAATAGTAAACTAGCTGCAGTCTCACGTTTAATAAGTCATAGTGGTTAGCTTGAGCTGGTTATGAACATTTTGGAGGCCACATGGAAAAGATGCTTGTATTCTGGAAATTGTGTAACCACTGACACCTCGGAGTACAATTTGGACCACTTATATAGGATAATGATCCTCCCTCGTACTGTACCACAATTTCTATTGCTTTTCTACACTGCTTGGCTTAAGATGCTGGAAAGCCTGGATGTCATGGGGATCACTGCTGTTGCAGACTGCTTGGTTAGCTAGCGCCTGGTGTTGGCCTGAAGAAGACAGACAAGTCTGCTGTAGAAGCAACCCACCAATTTCCTGGTGCAATCTCCAAATACTTTGAAATTGCTATAAATAAACTGAGAAGATTGTAAATTGTGCTTTATCTCTAAGGCTTCTGCAGTCTTCTGATTTTTCAGAGCCATAATCCCTGTCTCTCTTCCATTTTCTCTACATGTATTGAAATTTCTCCAGTGAATTTTATTGGATTTCATTCTGCCTGGAGTACAGAAGTTGCTGATATTGGAACTGTAAATAGCATGGTGGTTTCTCTTTTCTATAGTTATCGCTTCTTTTATTTTAATGAAGATTTTTGTACTGTTTTCCAAACTCATATGGGAGTTAGTCAGATGTGAGACAGAAAACTTTTGATACTTACGGATGACCATGAATACCTGGGGGAAGCAGAAGCTGCCCTCGTGTCGTGTGCTGCAGAGATCCTGCAGCAGCACAAAGACCATTGAAACCAAACTGCTGGTGACCCATTAGCCTGATGTTCAGCAGCTCAGAGCCTGCCTGGTTTTTGGGAGGCAGGAGCCAAGTGGTCAGAGGACACTGATTTCTTAGTCACTTAGGCAAGATACCTAAGAGGTAGCTGGAGAGAGAAAAGAGGTGAAGTAGCAAGAATAGAGGTGTCTGATTGTGATTTTCTTCTAAATGTTTTTTTTTTTAATGAAAGAACTTTTTTCTTCCCTGTACCTGCTGAATGACTTTGCTAAATCATCCATCTTCCTCCATGATAGGATAGGGTGGCACTTGTCATACTCTCTTCTCTTGATGTTTGATTTGCTTTCATGCTCAGAGGAGCCAGTGTTTTCCTCTCTATTCCTGGATATAGGAGCCGCTGCAGTCTAAATTGTGGTCTCACGTTTTATAGGTACACTGAGTGCTAGTACTCTGTTGTTGCTCTTTGTGTCTTACGGACGATTTATTTGTTAAATGGGCCACAGTTAAGAGTCATACTTCTGTCTGGATGTTTTCAACAGTTACTGTACACAAAGGAGATGAAGGACAATTCATTTTTTTTCTTCCTGTTTGTTGCATGTTGGCTTTCTAGATAGAGAAACGTCTTGGCAGAAAGTGCCTTGAGCAACCTTAGGCTTACGTGCTGTACAAGTCCCAGTTAACACCTGCACACTTGAGTGCTGCTTCTCTTCTGAAGGGCTTGGTTACTTAACATTTACTTTTATCAAACAGTTAAAAAAAAACCGTAAAAAGCTTCAGCCATGTGCTTAAAGACTTCTCTGAAGAGAGCTGGAAATAAGCATGTGTTTTTACTTAAATGGGTGCTGAAATCTCAGCTGGATCCCAGCCATAATTCTGCAGTTTCCTATTTAGTTTTGGTAGGCTTTACCCATTGGGAAGAGGAGGAGATGTTTTTCAAAACAGGAAGATGAAATTGTACCCCCCCACACACAATTGGCAGGCGAATAAAGGGAAAAGAGAAAACTTGAAAATACTCTTCACTGCAATTTAAATTGACTAGACTTCATTTTCTTGGCGGCAGTCCACTGTTGGGATACTTGGTGCATGTCTACCTCTGTAGAGACACAATTTAGCTCTCCTGTGTATTATCTGATATGTTTCTGGATGTCTGTCTTAGATTGAATGCTGTCTGCTGGCTTGTTCCTTTCTTCTTCTACCTACAGATGAACCATATTGCTCTAATGATTTGAGTGAAATACTGACTCTGATGAAGACAGCTTGGGGTTTGACTCCAGCAGACAGGTTTTTATCTTGTGTGTCAGAAAGCGACTGTATGACCTGTAGCAGCATCTACACCAACCAAGTGTGAAATCAGCTGTGCTGAGCAGCTAGTACATTATAATGAGGAAATAATTTCTCTGTGGAAATAAAATATTCATGCTATGGCACACCTGTTTTTTCAACATAGAGACATACAGCGAGAAAGAGGATTTGTCAGCCTTTCTTCACTGCTACCCACAGCTGACACCTTACAATAAATACGCAGTAGGTTCAAGGCTCTGCTACAGCAAGAGCTGTGTCTTCATAAAAGAACAGGATTCCTAAACACTGATGTTTGCATAGGGAAAAAGGGGTCTGAACAGTCCACTGAGAGCTGCACCAGTGAAGGCAGGCTGACCTGTAATGTGTTTGTTACGTGTGGCAGCTTTTTCTGAATTTCCAGCCCTTAGAATGACAGTTTCCCTTCCTCCCCCACCTTGGATGGTTTTTTGTAGACGTGTTTAAATCTATATCACTGGAAGGGTATTGTTTTCTTGAGGCTTTCTCTGTAAACCGTTATGTTCTTCACCTCTGTGATTCCAGGAGCAGATAATTATTAGGAAGTAGCAAAGCTGAGAAAGAACATTGCACATTCCTAATTTTGCTGGTGGGCAAAAGTCTGCGGGTAGTCAGTCGGTCTGGACTGCAGAATGAGTCTTTCTGTTACCTTGGCATTGATGCCGTAAGCAAAAGGTTTTCTTCCTTTAGCTGTGAAGTTTTCTATAGCAACTCAGCACATAAGTGCTGTGATTTAGCAATTTTACATGAATTTGCCTTTCGGATTAATCTTTGACATGTTGAATTTGGTGTTTTATGGAAAAGATACACTGATATAGAATGAATTAGTTCTACTATTGCACTGACTGCAGTTGAGAAAATAGACTCATGGCTTTGAGAGTCCAGAAGAGGAATATTCTGGGAAGTAATTTGAACTGATATTGTTGGGAGGGTGATATTGCTTGAAATATCCGTTATGACAGCTGAAGATATGCTGAAGCACGAAATAGAAAAGGAAAAGACAGTTGTTAGGCCAATGACAAGATGAAACCATACTACTTATGACAGCTGTTGGCAGAATGATATCACTGTCCTCAAGCTTTCTACTGATCTGGAGTATTAGAAACTTCAAGATCATGTTCGTTGTGTGTTTCTAGAGATCTTGTTAGGGGTAATGCTCTCTGACAGCAGCCAACTGTAATTGGCAATGGGGATTCTTCAAATACAAACAAACATACAAAACGTCAACATTTTCTTGCTGATCCTTTCACAGGGTGATTGGTCATTGCTTTCCTACTGGAACCATTCGCAGCTCAAAAAGTTGTAAGGCTTTCTTGCTTCTAGACCATCAAAGAAAAAATATATGAAGAAATATAAACAAAATCAAGCTCAGTGAGATGCAGAGGGGCATTTGGGGAAGTGGGGGAAGCTTTGCCTTCTGTTTGTTGAGGTGTAGAGTCACAAGCCAAGCTGATATGTTTAGAAAAGCTTTCAAGTAAACAATATCTTTAAAACTCTGTAGATATCAGCAAACTGTCCAGCAGTGAAACCTCACGGACAACTGATGTTCCTGTGTCCTCCCACTTCCAGACACACTCCTGCCTATTTTTCTGCCACCTAGACTTTCCAGGTATTTTTGCTGAGGATCTGCTACCTTTCCAGCTTTTAACCATCAGGAAGCTGAGACAAGCCAAATAGTCTCCGGTCAGGTCTTGTTAAAGTTTAAAATGCCTTTTTGGCAGCACTCTCTGTATCTTGGCAGGTTTGGGTTTCTGTAGCTGCAGTTACTTTCCTGTTTCAGTGACACTGTACTTTGAGCCTCTCATCCATCAGAAAGGATAAGAAAAATTTCCTCTTAGGAGAGCAGATTTCTAGAATTCCAGTGCTGTGATGGTTTTTTTTCTTCCTTCATAAACTACAATTACTGTCTTGCATTGAGTTCAAAACTCAGCTTCATTTGTTTGCTGCCTGATTTTAATCGAAAGACCCAGTCTCTTTTGCATTCTATTTTTTATTGTCATATCTCTTTCAGCTGATATGAATCACCATAGCTCAGCAGGAGATAATAAGGTTCTGCTGATTTGCACTAACATTTATGAAATACTGCTTCCTGTGCATTTTCTAGGTGTGTCCAAAATACACGTATGAAACCAAGTATGTACATTCATCAGTTGATGCACTTTTTAAGAGTAAAGATTTCTATCAGATCAAGGTAAAGAAATGAACTGCTGCACTGAGGACCATCTTCCAAGGAAAACTTCCTCATAGTTCTTGATGCTGAAAAAAACCCCCAGTATCTTGGGCTGCAGACCAAAGCTCATCTCTCTTGGTGTGTTATGATATGGGGAAACAGCATGTTGTAGAAGGTCATGCAAATTGCAGGGCATTGCACTTTCTGAAGTACAGCTGGAATATTCATCCTCCCTGGAGCATGACAAATTGGAGCAGTCCAAGGGGAAATCCAGGACCAAGCAGTTTAGTCTTAAAGGGCAGAATCAAGTAGCAGTACTTCATTAATGGTATCTAAAAATGTTAGAGCTATGATAACAGTGGTTACCATAAAAACTTCTACCCTGCCTAAATGCATGGCAGGGTACATGTGGTTTATTACTGAAGTGAAGGGCCTGACTCCTATGTGGAAAATTAGGCCAAAATGCGAGTGCAATCAAGGTGGTTTTTTAAGAAAAAATAACCACTTCCCATAAAAAATAGTCAGGAGGTAGGGAAGAAAAGCATTCAAAGCAGTAGAAGTGTCCCAAAGCATTACTGACACCTGGACAATGCCTACTAATGTTAAGGAAAAATGCTACATACTTCTTTGGTGGTTGTTGCTTTGATTTTCCTAGGTGCTTATCTTTATTTCTGTTTTTCTTTTGTTCCTTTTATTGCATTAGTTAGCTGTCTGAGATGCTGGACTAACATCCCTGGGATTGAGGAGTTTTGCATGCAGAACATGTAAGCCAGTTTTACTGCACCCGCCGATACCCTGCCCACTTCATCCACCTTGGTCGTGCTCTGCCTCCTGTCTCCTAATAGCAAGAGAATAGTTGGGAATTTATACGGTATCTCCTTCCTGCTCAGACTGATAACAAAAGAGGCAGTTGGCAGAATTGAGAGGGGAAAGGGGAATGTGGCTAGGTTGAGTGTATTGTACTATGATATCGCTATCTAATCTCAGACCAGCTCATTTTTTGCAATCTACACATCAGCCATCAGTTGCTAAAAACCTTTCCATTATTTTGGACAAGGATCTAATTAAAACCAGAAGTCTGGAGGGGAAAGGCTCAGTATCCCATTACACGTGTCCCAAATTGTTGAATTCCCCGCTTTTTTGTTAGTAGCTGTGATTGTGTCTTCTCTTCCCTCACCTAACTGAGCTGGGTTAGAGCTTTTTTGTTCAGTATTATCTAGATCTCCCTGACAACCTGGCATCTCTTCTGTAATATGTGCTTTCTCTTTAACCTTTATCGACAACGCTGCTGTAGGCTTGTCCGGCTTTGGGCAGCAGACAGACACACGAGTGGTAGAAAGCCTCCGTGCACCTTCAGTGCGTGCTGCGTTGTTTGGGCAGCTGGCACGGCGCTGATAAAATTTTATCTCCTGCTTTTTGCTATGGAAGCGTTGCAGCTAATTCCTACGGTGCAGCACAGTGTAACATCTCTCGTCAAGTAAAACAGCCTCATGGTTTCCCTGCTAGTATTGACCTAATGGCAGAGCTCAGCTTAAATTATAAAAAAACCCACCCTTTATTTTAGGTAGGACAATCAACAATAAAATATCGTATGTATTTTTTTTGGACATAAATAAATTTAAAGAGTAAAAATTCAGCAATGTGCAAGAAAGCAAACAGAATTTTTTCGTGTTTGCAATGCAGTGGACAGTTATGCATTGATTACCTCGAGCCTTTTGTAGTGTCTCAACGGTTCTCCTTTGGAGAACTCTTTTGCCGGGATTTACTCTAGGGGTTTTGTTGTTTCAGTTCTCTGTTGTTAAAAACAATCTCTTGCCTTATCCGATACTATCCAACACTAAAACATGGAGGAACATGTCCTGGCTTGAGTGTAACTCAAATAAAATAAAGATAATTCTGACTGGTTTGGAAATAACCAGGAGATACAGCAAAAAAATCCTATCTTTTCATGTAATTAACCTTTCTTTTGATATTCCAGATGTGAAAGTTGCAAAATTTTCCTTTTGGATATGGACTGGCATTAATGTATGTCTCCACATTCTTCGGGTTTAGGTTTCTCCAGTTTGCAATGTGCTGTTCTGGGCAGAGGTTTCTGTACTGCTAGCACAGCCTGATCCAAGGCACTGCTTTCTCCTCTTGTTGTCAGGAGGAGGCAAATTTAAGGGATAGGGTAATAGAGTCTGATCTTTTCCATGCCACAGTCTAGTCTTAAGCCTGTTGGCAAAACTTTTACCCTTATGAATTCCTTGGTGATGAGTGCTGTTTCTTTGACTGATATGCATAGGCAGGGGAACATTTCTACATCACTACCCAAACTTTCTAAAACATACTTAAATAATTTACATAAAATCCAAATCTGTATGTGAAATATTCTCATGAGTCAAGGGCTTATTCACTGTGAATTCATTCTGTGAGTGGGAGGAAACCTGAACTGTCTTGGATAAAATGGCCTTTATAAAATATAGATCTATTTCCTAATATTTATGTCAGATTCTACTCATTATATTTTTTTTTTTCCTCTTTCTTACCTCAGTCTGAAACTACCTCACCAACCTCTTTGCTAGCACTGCTTCACATGGATGTTAATACTAAATGATTAGAGTTTCTTCTGTGCCTGTGTCATTAAATAGTCTCTCTCTGATTTACCAGAATGCAGATTATAATAGAGGCATTAAAAAGGCATGTATCTGTAATTGCTTTTTAATGCCATTGCTATTTATGGGTAATTTTAGTTTCAAAGTAACCTGGAAAGTCATGTAAAAAAGCATTTGATGATAAAGGTGGGCCAAGGAAAATCCATCATACATGATGTTATTTAATTGAAGTACTGTTATGGATCCTAGAATGAAGCAGGTTTCTAGGTGCAATGTATTATACTTATGCAAGTCAAACTCAGCGTTGTACTAATTATTGCAAACTCATAAACAGTTAAAAAATATCACATGTATGTTTTCTGTGAGCATTATTAACAATTATCGTAGCAGTTTCAGGTATGACAGACATAGCCTGATCCATGAATAGCAGAAAAAAATATTTAAACTGATGTTAATTCAGTGCTGTGTGGAAATGCATGCCCTACATTTATACAGCAATCCAGCTTTTTATATGTGAATGACATAGTTCCCAATGCAGAGGAAGCTGAGTTAGCTCAGAGGTCTCCCCATGGGCTTTACATCACTAAACAACTTTCAATATATCACTTAAATCTTAGGTCAGGAAGGATGGCTCTCCAGAATCCTGTTGAACAGTTTCTCAACAGATTTGTTTCTTCAGTCTGGGCATCTTCTAAGTCAGTAACACCTAGACAAAATAAAGCAATGTGCTGCCAAGACTGCTCCACTCATGTCTGAAGTAGTAGCGTCCATATGCTTTAAGTGTTGAATAATTCTGTGCGGTGTAAGACGATGGGGCATCATGTGCATCTGTTTCATATAGGTAACAGATAAATATAAGTATGACAAACATTTTCTAGAGGGATTTTGCTTGTCCAACTAGACCAAGTGCCTTAGAGAAGATTGATTTTCAGAGGATGGTTACCCAAGTGTCTGAAGCTGTGTATCTGAAATAGCCATTCACTTTTAAGACTATTTTACATATGTGCAAATGCATATAGTGCTCCAGAGTATATATGTGTGTGTGTGTGTGCGCGCTCATATCATTTCTGCATGTTTGACTCATGTCCGTATATATGAATAGTTTGTATATAATCCTGTGGAACTTTGTTTTCTGGCAAAGGAGTCTACGTTAATTCCTAAAACCCTGAGCAACAACAGAATTACTTTGCAGTGTTAGGGGGGAAAACATTACAATAAAAATGAAGCATACTTTTAATTATCTGTAGTCATTTGGATGAAATCTATAATGAGCTTGATAAATGCTGATGCTCTAGGCATCAATTTTTCAAATGACAGTAGAACCAAAAATATCTGGAAAGGCATTGTTAGCTTAGACTACACAATATTTTTGAGGTCTTGGTTAGTAGGAATAATTAAAATGACTTATGTAAGATAAGTGTCATATCTCTGTCAGCAACTAAATGTTAAATGTTATTATAAACTAATTACTTCCTTGAATTGAAAAGAAAATTATAATTCTGTGTCTTAACTGTTAAAAGACAGTGTCTGATCTTCTCTCACCCAAGCTGTTTACCAGCACATCTTCAGTGACTTCAGTGCAATGAGATGCCCTTGAAGTGGGTGAGAAGCAAGTTTGGACCCCTGGGCCAGCAAAAATCTTACGGTAGCAAGAAGTCAGAATCTGTTTCTGACATTAACCTATTCCTAAAGAAGTAAAAACAGAAGCAGCTGATGTTGTGGGGTTTTTCATTGTGTTTCTGACCACAGGTTTGCTCTGGAGTGGGGAGGGGGGATCCTCATGCCCCAGCCCCACTGCCTGCCCTTCCTTCCCACGGCCGGCTGCTGCAGCTCTGCCACGCTCACCTAGCTAAGGCCACATGTTTTCCTGCAGTCATTTGCTGTTGAATTAATGTGTTTAATTGGTTCAGAAAGGGTTCTGACACATGGCAGGGTCAAGGAATTAGATACAGTGGAAGCGTGCAGCAGAGAGAGGTGAAAAAACAAAGAAAAATCTAAAAACCTAGTTTACCGTTACCCCAGTGTCCTGATATCACTGGCCATTCTTCCTTTCCTGCCTGAAAAACATGAACATGGAGCCTGATGTGACAAACAGGGATGATGGTCTGTGTTACCTCCATTAGAGGTCCCACTGAAGTCACATCTTGTAGAGTTGGTTACCTGGTGCCCTGGCAACTGGCAGCCTCATATACCATGTTGTGGATTTGAAATTTATTTAAGAAAAGCACCAGTGTGGTTGTCTCGCTTTTTTGTGTCTTGCTTATTAAGAAAAATATATCTCCTCTTTAACAGTGTAATAATAAACATAGGCATGTAAGAGGTGATGAAAGGAGGGCTATGGAGGAATAATGTGAGGAAAAGGAGAGAGAATGGAAAGGTGATGAAGAATGGCTAAGGTAAAATGCAGGGAATGTAGGAAAGTAATTAATGGGTAAGAAAGAAGAAAGGAAGGAGGAATATTTCAGCCCCTGTCCTTTCTCTCAGATACCTCCGCCCTATAAACTCACTCATTGCTTGATACCTCAGGCCCATGCTTTTGTTCTGCAAACACCTGAATCGCCTCATCCCAATTTCAAGTCATATGTTGAAGCAGAGTTAGTTGGAAATGAGCCATCATCCTCTGAGAGTATAGCCTAATGTTACTTGAAAAATCACTCCAGGCTTTCCCAAGTCACCTGAAGTGCCATATGCCAACAGCTGATGCGGTGTTTGGGATGCGCTCCCCTGTTGCAGGGGCTGAGGCAGTCGGTACAGGGCAGGAGCAGCCCACCATCTTCAAGCCTGAACGGTGGAGGATGTGCTTGTTTCAGAAGTGGTTTAGAAAATGCGCAGTTACACCTTCATGCAAGAAATGATGCTGCATAGCAAAGCCAGGAAGCGATTGTATTTTTATTGGATCAGAGTAGTGTTAACAGGAGTTGGTGATCTCATGCAGCTTTGCTTGCTCCGGTAAGAATAACCCTTACAGACTTGAAAACCACGCAAGCATTCATAGTCACCCTCCAAACAAAAGCATACAGGTTACTGAGACAGTGGGTATCTTGCTGTTTTTCTATCCCAGTAAAATTGTGCTAGGCACCGAAGTCAACGCCTTACCCACTGACTTCCATGGGAGCTGACTTTCAAGCACACCATGCTGTAATTGCTGCCATTAGCCTTAACTCGTTGCCTGAAATCTGCAGCTGCAGTCTTGTTGTGTTACCAAATTAATTGATCTTCATGGAAGTCACTGCTTTAATTGGAAAGGAAGAGTGTCAGCAGAGAGTGAGCTCTTGCTTAATCTCAGCCTCCACCCCACGTTTGTCCCTGGCTCATAAAGGATCTCGAGGCAGAGCGGGAGCGGTATTTTGGAGAAATGTGGCACACGTGTCCTCTTCACGAGTTATTTCCCTAGTATTGACCACTGCTAGAGACAGAATATAGGACTAGGTAGACCTTTGGTCTGACAACCTGCAGCCAACCTTACGGCTTTTGCACCTACTTAGCTTTAAATGAGTGTGTGTACCAGATTTGTAGGCTTGAGACTTAAACACAGATTTTGCACAAAGGTATCCTTACACATCTCTGCCCTCTTCATCCAGAATTTTAAAAGCTTAGTGAGAGAGACAGTGAGGCGTAGGGCAAAATGAAGGCGTATCTGTAAAAGTCAATGGTGTTCTGCAAGTGAAATATGAGTAAAGCCTACTTAGAGCAAATGGCTCATTCTTGTGGCAAGGAAAAAATTGTAGGTTTAAGTAAAACAAAAATACTATTTTATGTTTCAACAAACTGGCAGAAATGGCAAGACAGCTTCATTTGAATTAAAACTGCAAATGCAAACCTACAGGCACACACTCAAAAGCAAGAATAAGCTACAGAGAGGATGTGATTGTTGGTTACAGTCTAAGAATAAACCTAGGCTCAGTGACTTTTCATTAATGTAAGAGCCTGGCTTTCTAAAAGTATAGCATATGCTTGCATATAATCTTTTGTAATCCCACAGCACTATTTATATTTTGTTAGTTATATTTTAATAAGTTCTGATTTTTCATTGGAATTGCTTAAATTTCTATGTTTATAAATTTTCCATGTTAGGACTAGTTTTCTTGGATGTTTTAAATAGAATTCTGAACTAGTCTGAAAATGTTCAGATGAAAGTACAGTTAGACAATTTGCCCAATGACATCTGTTCAGCAGCGTAATTTTACTCAGCTACAAATGGCATATTTAATTGAATGAAACATTTCAAATAGAATTTGACAGCTTTCCAGCCCAGTATCTCTGAACTTAACTATTTAATGAAAATAGGCCATCCTAGAAGTGTTACAGGGACTATAAAGCATTTGTTTTATGAAAGGCAGTACTGTGATGTTAGAAAACAATGCATTAAAATATTATGTCTGCCACTTGTGATATATGTACTTCTTAGCTTCTGAAACATCTCAATGTTTTCTAGTCAATCTTTTGAGCCATGATTTTACAGTACTGTCTGCATTGCCTACATCTGTAATTCTAATGCTGTATTCTGCATGCAAGATCACAGTGTTAAAAAAAAGCCCCTAGATTATCTTGTACAAGTTTTAGTGGAAGCATTATAATAGGAAGTATGCATTTCATCAGAAACCACAGTATTGTCATCTGAGGAACAGATCCATGGAAGGGGAGCCAGACGTTTCAGAGCTGTG
Organism: Haliaeetus albicilla; assembly: GCF_947461875.1. Taxonomy (NCBI): domain Eukaryota; kingdom Metazoa; phylum Chordata; class Aves; order Accipitriformes; family Accipitridae; genus Haliaeetus; species Haliaeetus albicilla. The sequence goes on along the minus strand of NC_091493.1, from coordinate 38,327,593 downwards.
TTAGTCTTTAGCCAAAGCCATTTTGGAATACTGAGTTGTGTAAATTTGTCTGGGTTCAGCCTGCAGCGTAGCAGTGCACATTACTTTTGATCTTTGCCATAGATACTTCAGAGGTGTAGTAGTTCTGTGGTTATTTCCAGCATAATGCTTTACTTTTGACATGTTGCTTCAGGGTTTCACAGCCACTTCCATTACTCTAAGTTAAAACTACTTAGTACAGCTCACACAAGTAAAGTATCTCAAAAGCAGTCAGCCTCCATAGTTTGCCTAAATGTGCAGAACTGTATTTTTTCCATCAGAAATCAGTTCGTTAGCCCATAAGCGCTGTCACCTCTCTGTAGCAGACAACAGTTTGTGGGCAGTGTTACTCTGGAGCCTTTACTGAAGGTGTTTGTTTTTCATGGCATACTGCCCAGCTGAACCGATAACATGATTTCTGTTATTCTGCTACACAGGGAAGCTCAAGGAGGTAATATAAAATATTCCTCACAAGGAGCTCTCCTAGGACAATTTTGTGAGACAGATGCTGAAAACCGTCAAATGCTGCTCTGGTATGTTGGAGCTGGCTGGTGAACAACAAGGTCAGAACATCTTTGAGGTTAACATGGGCGGGATGCTGGGAAACCTGTTCCGAATTTGACTTTCGGTGCGCGGGATGAGCAGTTTTAGTCAAAGCTCACAGAAGTAAACGATGCCATTTCGTCTTGTGCCGGAGAAGTTTTGCTGTGTCTCCGAGCTCCCTTGCGGAGATGGAGCGAGCCTTGCTGGTATTCTTCTCATTCCCCCACACACGCCGTGTGAGTTGCTTCCTCCCTTAATGACCACCTGAGGTGCAGGGTACCTAACGCTGTCCCATTATGACTACCCTGAGGGGTTTGGCCTAGCTTAAGCCATTTTAGGGAGAGAACTTGTTTTTACCCATCTGCTTTGTTGGAAAACGTTGTTAATCTTGTTCCAAGGGAGAACATGCTTTCCCCGCAACAGTGGTTAGCAGTAGTCTCTTCATTAACGTTTTGGAATTAGAATGGTAAAATGCATGCTACAGTTTTGGCAAGTAGATGTTTGCCGTAAACATTACAATGAGTGATGGAAGCAGGGTGTGCAGCCGAGAGCCTGGAACAGCATGGGAGGCCACTGACGTGCTTAATTTCATTTCAATCTTTTTCTATTGAAGTTTGGGGAGGTGAGGTTTATGGTTTATTTTCCAAGCAGTCAGGAAACAAGAAAGCTCTCAATCACTCAGTGATTGCTAGCTGGGGAGGTGGTTTTCTCCCTTAGTTGTTAAGATTTGTTTGCTTAGACTGTTCTTTGCTGTGTTCTATACACTGAAACCTCATGCAGTGACTAGTTCTGATGACGGGATGCTTGTAGGCTTTAAATGCTGTGCTTGTCCCTCTTGTTTCCCTAGTCCCAGCACACCAGAGAGCAGCTATCGCTGAGAGTACCCGTGTTTCAACACACTGTCTAGGGACAACGCAGAGCGTGGCTCTCGCTTTTGGCATTGTAGCTTGTGTTTACGGAAATTTGCTCTTTGTGCCAGATACTGTTCCGCTCGTGCAAGGGGATGGGAGTGGGATTTTAACATGGACTCCAGTAAACACAGCATTATATAAACTTCTGCATTAAAAGAACTGGGTAGAAGTAGAGGGACCTATTTTTCAAACGTAGTGTATGATCAACTCAAATCGTCTATCTACAGACCATGTGAAATAGGCCAGAGGCTACTACCATGGAGTTTATACTGAAACTTTGGATGCTTGGTTGATTTCCTAGCTATTATAGTTTTATTTTGCTCCCTTCTTTTCCTCAGAATTGTTGTGCTAATTAAGCTCTGCAAATTTCAATCTCTCAGGTTCTTCAATTATGACATTGCAGTCCCTCTATGGCAGCACACTGGAGTGTAGCAGATAGGATATTATGAAGTGGAGACATTCAATGGGAAAATGTCCAAAAGCATTTCAAATCACTTAAGATAATTAAACAAGGGGAAAGAATGTGGCGTGTTTAAAGAATATGTGGTAGTTTTGCGAATAGGATGATGTTAGGTGCCTGTGCATGGGAAACTCATTACCCATGCTTCACTCATTCGTTATATTGTAATGAGAAAGAAGAATTGAAAAACGCCTCTCTGAATATCGCCTTCGTGAATATCAGGAGGTACTTGCACTGAGACCACCACCGCAGAAGCAGCAGGCTTAACAGACTTGTTTATTGCTCTGGATATACCTGCGAAGAAATACGGCAATTGAAGAAATAACAACTAATTCCAGTCTAAAGGTCAAACTGACCTGAATTGAGATGCTTAAGAATTAATGGAGTATGCTGGTGTCAGCAGGCAGAGGTTTAGATGACATTTTTTTCTAACCGCCAATATGCCATCCTGTTTCACCCTCCTCGCCTCCCCCGTTTGTAGGCAAGGTTTAAAATGCATAGCTGGAGGGCTTTTAATACGAATTTGTCTAACAGAGTGAGGCAGTACTTGGATGGGGGAAAAAACAGACACTTTATCATTCGGAAGGAGGAGAAAGAGTAACAAGTATAAGTAAAGGTCAGATGTCTGTCTGAGCTGCAGGCAGCGTATCTGAGGAGCAGGGAAGCACCACAGCCTTGCACTACCACTGGCTTGTTATGATCAATGCTCCCACAGAGTAGGTAGAGCAGCTGACTGTTATCATTTAAGAAGTCACAGGAATATTTAATGTTCTTCCTAAAACACCGGTTCTTAAAGTAGAGTAACTACACTGACAAGTTAATCAAAACCAAAGGGAAGCAGAAGAGCAAACTTAAGGGTGTGAAAAGTGTGTGTTCGTCTCCAAAGCTCAATAGGTTCACAGCACCTTCTCTGTATCATTAAAAGCAATCTGTGCAACCTCCTAACCAAAGAGCACACCGCTGTGATGTTGGACCCCAGAACACAGATGTCCGTGTGTGACCGTATTTGAAACAAGATTTAAGGGGAAGATCAGGGGCTGCATTTCCAAACTTTTCTACAGGATAAGGAGTTGCATAAACTAAAATCAGATCACACGCCTCAGTGCTGTGAGTCTTGCAGTGTATATGCAGATTACCCAAGATTCATTCCTAGGCATGTCAGACCTCAGAATCAAACAGTTGACAACGTTCTAGCTCGGATTTGAGGCTGCTTTACACCTCCATGAGATCCAAAAGAAAACACAGTGCTGCTTTTAGAAATTGCTCATGGTGTTTCTGTTTCAGGCGTTTATTTTAGCTAAGTGTCCGGTTCCTGCTTCACTTTACCCCATCTCAAAGTCCTCGTTAATGCTTGATGGTAGTAGGCAGATGACGCCACATCCCTGGGAGTGCTGGTGGGTTTGGGCTATATGCCACAGAGCGCCTGGCCAGGAGAAGCAGCCCAGGTCTCTGCTCATTCACTAGCACTAACAATCAGACAGTGCTAGCAGAAGCAGGGATTTATTATTGTAAAAACTTGAGTGTCTTCTGCCAGCCCTGATTCCCTACTGAAGCAAAGGTCAAGTTTTATGCTCCATGTCAGGCCAGAGCAAGGCATGGTGCTTCTGAGATGTGTAACGGCGAGCCACATACCACCCAGGATATGTTGAAGAAATGCGTACCAGACCATCCAGACATCGTTTCGTTTGGCTTTAAAGCAGTGCTGTTGAATCTCCGTTGCTGGATGTCACCAGTCTCACAGAGCAGCTTTGAGAGATTTGTAGATCATTTGGATGGATAACAATGTTGGTGTCTTCCCCCAGATGTATTGCAGGGGGATGACCTGGAACAGGGAGGGCAACCAAAGAAGTTTCATCCTAAAAGGCAGATCGAAAAACAAGCCTGTGTACTGTTAGAAAGAGATTTGCTCCTTAGGCTTTTGTCTACTGGTTTCTCCTATATCACCAAGGGAAACCCTGGTGTCTGCTCCTACTGTGATGATGCTTAGATTTTTCCTGAGTAACACTAACAGGAACAGTACACAGTTCTTGTCATTTTTTATACCCTGATATTCTATACTTGGCATGTGGATGGTTAAGGGAGAATTTGATAATAATCTGCACCTAACCGACTGCTATATGTACCAGAAAGGAAAAAAATTGTTTCAGCTACTGAAAGAAGTGTAACTAGGAAAAACTAGAAAAGGCTGAATATCAGGAAATGCATCATGACAGTAACAGCTGTTGGAATGCAAAGTAATCTCCCCTTGAAAGTGGTGGGATCAGCATTGCTTCTGACATTTGGAGCTCGACGAGACAGAATCTAATTTGATCTACAGCACAGTTGGCTTTCAGGGAGACCATCTGTATGATCCACTAGATTTTTTGCCATCTCTAACTTCTGCGACTCTGTCTTTCTGACTCTCCCTGGGTGATGAAATATCATTATAACCTTTTAAAATAATATATTGGTGCCAGGAGAGCAGAGACTGATTTTCTCATTTGCAAGTGAGAGGCGGTGCATTAAATTACTATTCCTGTCATTAAATGGATTGAGTAAAAAATGTGATGTGTTTGAAACAGGGCATTTTCCCCCTCCCCAAACAAACCACCTAAGACTTCACACTGTGGGCGGCCAGGAAGGTGAGAGTTAGAAGTTTAAATAATGTTCATCATATTCCCTGAGGCTTAGGTTAGTGGAAGCTACTTGACACCTGAAAATGTTTCAGCAAATCTGATGGGTAAGCTTCCTACTGATTTACAGAGGATGATGAAGCCTGTGCTGTGTCTGTCATAGATCAGGAGGGATAAAACTTGTCCTTCTGGGCCATCGAAGCTTCTACATGTTAATTTGGCTCTGGGAAATGTGAAAAAATCCACGGTGCTGACAAACACAGCAACTAAGTACATAAGTAATTTAACTCAAGAATTGCACTTTTGCATCTTCAGAGACTAAATGAGAAAGTTGTGGTGTTGCTTCAACTGATTTTTTTTTAATCGTATCCAGCAGTTGATCTGGTTCTCAAAACCATTTGTTTCTGCTTCTTCATGCAGTGCAAAAAACTGATAATCATCTGGTACTGTTGAGCGTTGTAGCTGACAACATTTGAAACTCCAGACATGGTGATGAATTGCACTGTGATATATTAATGTTATTTTGATCCCTGCTCTTTCAAAACTACATTGATCCAATTAGGTTAAGTAGCTTGCCATCTAAATTAATTTACTTTCCTCTATTAATCTCCTTTACTGTGGGTCAAAAACAGAAAAGTAAATCAATCTGTTACTTTGCATATCTTTGGGGGGTGGGGGGGGTAATTAAATTACCTAATAGACACATATGTTGAATTCATTGTTTGGTATGTTAAAAATTATTGCCATAAGTGGAAAGTGAAGTGGTGCACACTCGGTTGTGGAATTTGAGTGCTTGTTACACTTAGTTTTCATAGCCTTTCAAGACATGCCTTTACATGACTTGCTGTCCCTGGATACTAATGCTGTGTGCTTATAAGGCTATACAGCTTTTAAGCTATTAGGCATTTTGAAAGTGGGGATAACAGCTTCTTTCTCTCCCAGAAATTGTTGGACTCCCCAGCAACATGTCTCGTAGAGGTCCCCAGCCTCTACAGTGCAGAGAAAACCTTTCCTCTGTCTTGCTCTCAAACTAGTACTGGCACCGTACGTGGCAGGAAAACAGAAGTCTCAGCAGTGATGTCTTAGTTACTAAACTGAAGGAGTGTTAATGCAGACTTCTGAAAAACTTCCTCATTTTCTTAAAAAGGTCCTTCAGTGGTACACGAAATTTCCATGTTTTGAAATCGTACTTTAGCTTCTACATTGGGGCATGCTTTTTATTTTATTAGGTTAGTCCAATAGTGGGACTTCATCAGCTTGGTGCTCTTACCAGTCTTTTACTACTCATACTGGGAATTCTTATGTTCAGCCGGTATTTCATCAGGGTAGACAGCAAACTTCCATCCTGATAGGGAGACTGAGGACAGCTACACCAGGAATTTGTTTCCCTGCAATATTCCCTCGCTTTGGTAAGTAGAACTGTCCATGAAAGATTCAAATGAAAATGAAGCAGTGATGGAAGGGAATGAGATCCAGTGGCTGGAAACTGAATGTTGATACAGTCAATCTAGATACAAAGTGGAGTGTTTTTACATTGAGCTTAATTAACTGTTAAAAACTTATCAGGCTTGTGATAGCTTCTTCATCATGGGAGGTCCAGACAAGGGCTTTATACAGTAAGAAAATGGATGTGGTTCCATCACAGTCATCGTACTAGAAGAATAATTCGAGTCAAATGGCCTATGTAATGCGGCAGGTGGGATTGCTGATCACAGCGCTCCCTTCTGGTATTAAAATCTATGAATCTATGAAATATTTTCTAACTCTGTGCCTGAGGGTAGAATGAACAGAAGCAGAAAGGTCACCTTTATCATCACTGCTGTCAAACACTTTGGAAATAGCAGAGCACAAAGCAAGTATATTGCTCAATCATTTTGCCCTTATGCTACATCTGTTACCATATCCCTTGCCTGTATTTTGTCCCATTAAATAAAAATCGCTCTGGTATCCTATATAAAATCCCATTTCCAAAAAGTGCACAGCAGAACTCTGCTGGCTTCAGCAAAGATGGAATCTTACCTTTTGCCTTTACAAAGGTAATTAATGCCTGCTAAGCGCAGAACTTAGCATTGTTGTTATATAAATAATAATGATAATTAAGAAAGCAGCTGCTCTTTGTGATAATGAGACAGTAGGAAACATGGACACAGCACACTTTCTTTCAGGCACAAGAGGGGAGATAAACATTGGTGTCAAGTGCCCTCCAAGACACCACAGGGGGTTGAGGTGTCCCTACAGAGCTGGTTGGTGAAATATAGAGAGTATCTAAATCAACACTAGGTGCTTGGCTGGGCAACCAAATCCTGCTCTAGGTGTGGTGGTTGGCTGAGATCCAGAGCAGTTCCTCTACAACCCACCAAATGCTGGAGTGTTTTAACATTCGGTATCTATTAATATACTAACATTTCCCACAAGCTGAAAAACGTAAAGTGAGAAACTGCTCTTGAATACTCATTGTGTTGGGGCTTTGCTATCTTCACCTTTTTACATTGCCGTTTCCTCCCTTTTTTTTCCCTTTTTTTGTTTTGGTCTTCTTTCATCTTTTTTTTCCTTCTACCTTAAGATAGAAGCTTTTAAAGATGGGTTTTCTCTCTAATAAGTGTTAGTACAGTTCCTAGCACAGGCAGGTCCTGATCGTGACTGAGCCATTGGATATTAATGGGATTCAAATAAATCAATAATGAAAATTAAATGTTTGTTCATGTTCTAGTTTTAATGTTTATATAAAGTGCAAGAAATGTGCACTGAGACTGTGTGCTAGTTCACACTAATATATATGCAAGAGCGCAGCATTAACCAGCTTTAAATAAAAGGGTCCGGTTTGTTCAAATCAACAACCCAAGGGAGAAATGCGTCTTTGAAGTGGAACAGAAAGAACACTGTGAAACACTGTGCCAAAGATTTTCAGTAGTCCAAACTCTCCAGTTTTCTGAAGGTGATGCTGGCATTTATGTTTGGTTTCTTCCATATCGTGCTTTTGCATTTCACTAGCATATTTGTCAAAACTCAAGCACGTTTGTGTTGAGGAGCATAGCTTAAGACCTATGTTAGGAGTAAATGTGGAAATGTATTCTTCCTTCTGGCCTTGTTAGAAATGCTCTTTAGATAAGGAGTTGAAAAACAGATCAATAGCAAGATTTCTTTTTTTTTCTTTTTTTTTTAAAGGTAGATGCTGCTTTCCCTGTTCCATGAGTTTACTACAAAAAAAAAAGTTTTCATAGCTGTCATGCACATGCCCTTCTCTGGAGATTTCTGGAAAATGGCAACTGCAGGTCAAAATTTTTTATATCATTGCCAAAGGCAGGAGTGGAAGTGTGGAGAGAATGAGAACAAAATATCTCATCACAGACATGGTCTTCTACCAAATCCTGATCCATTATTTCAAGTTGTTAGATTTCCATTCATGAATATCCTTTTCAGATGATCGGAATAAATCCAGTTCTCTAACTTCTGTAAAGTTCTCAGAGTGTTTTTCCTCGAGAGTCAATGAAAGAATTTTTTTTCATTTACCAAGAGCTAAACTAGTCTCTGGGTGGTCACTTGCTGATGAATACAATACATTATATAGTAAAATAAGTAACACAGGGAAAACATTTTCCTTTTCCACAAACCACCATTACTTAACAATACTCCAAATGTCTAGATTTCAGAATGTGTTGAAAATTACATAGAAGGTTCAATACTAAAATATGCTGGCATGCAGTCCTCATTTGGAAGAGAAAGCAGTCTGGAAACTTGTAGTCTTTTTACAATTAATGAAGGAAGTGTTCATGCACTGCAGCTTCAGTATTTGGAGTTATATTTTCATTTATTTCGCACACAGCCCCAGTAGTCATTGTATCGTTAATGCTTGGCTTTGATCGCTATCTCAAACGGAACCACTAAAGGACAAAGTCAAGGTGACGTGGCCTTAATATTACGTGTGCTCTATTTTTTTCAGGGGCCTGTTAGCCAGCAGCTTCACAGAAACACATTATTTGAAAGACGGCACTGATGTGGTTCTCGCACGCAATTACACGGTAAGGTTGGTGTTTCGTGGGTACATGATGCTTCATCGTTAAAACCCAAAGTGCTCTCTGCCGGGATCTGAGCCATGGGATGAAACAGCTCAATGTGTGATCTTTTTTTATTGTTGCCTTCAGTACCTTTTGACTGCTGTGATCCTACACATGAATTTTTAGAGAGAGACTTTAAAGGCAAGCTTTGGGGTTTCAGCCAGGTGACTTCTAAAATCTGTACGATTTATTCAGCTTCTTGGAAATATACCCATTAAAATTTTGTAATAAATGCAGTCATTGTTGATCAGTTATGAAGGAAAGTCCTGGTTCAGTTAGGAAGAAAGCCCTAAATATCTGATTTCTATAGTGCAGAAGCTCACATCAGAGGTTTTGAAGGCTCGGGTGTCTTTCCACATTGGGCAAGCCATGGCTGAGGTTTGGGAGAGACGGTTCATTGTTTGGGTTTATTTTTTAAACCAGACCTTAAGACTGTTATGGATGTACTTTATACATACACATATGTATATATGTATGTATGTGTATGTTTATGTTTATATAAAAAAATATGGCTACTATGATCCGTGTTAAAGTCAGTAGTAAAAAACTGCTTTTTATAAATAAAAAAGGCTTTAAGGCAGTAAGGTTTTTGTCCTCTGACAGTATGAACGCCTTAATTAGAAACAATGCGGCAAGCGATTTTAATTACAAAGTTTATCTTTTATCTGCCTAAGTGCTGCAAAGTATCTGCTATGTTATGTTATTTATTTATTGACACTGTCAGAAGAGTCATCGTGCTTTGTGTTCCTATCCATAATGGGCTTTGTTGGTATCAGTGAAAGGCATTATTTTTATGCATAACTTCTTTCTTCTGAAAAACCATCTTCATTATAGCTCCAGACCTCCCAAGTAAAGCAATCATTGTGAAAGCTTTCAGTGTTTTCTTTTTTGCTGGATGCTCATATCTTCTTCAAAATCAGCTTAGTAGAAAATAGTCATTTGTTTTAGAAACAGGAAGGCTGTATAGACACCTAAAGGAAATAAAAGGAAAGAAATGAAGCACACGAGTCTTTGACAGATTAACTTACGTTAACATGAATATGTGTACAGCTAATGATAGCTAGGCTTTCCCTTACTAAAAAAAAAATATCTGTTTTCGTAATGGCAGTAAGTCATGATTAAACTGACAGTGCATTTTGCTGCCTAAAAGATTTTTTTTGAGAGATCAGTGAATTCATTTTTCATTAAATGCTGCAATATGGCTTAAAAAAGATAAGTCTCTGTGATTTTATTTTTATATCTCTTCTTCACTGAGGACATCAATATAGTCTGTAGTTGAAACCAAATCCAATTTCCCGTTGAAAAGTTGCTTAGTCAAATTCTGCTTGGAGGTCAAACCAAGTCAGGTTGGTGGAGCTGTCATTTGGGGAGTTTCTCTAGCATGCGAGTCAGTGTCTAGGTTATTTTTCTGGTTTATAGCACTTGAAAAATTTGCAGTTGTCAAAAGCTGTTTTTTATTAAATGATCTCAAGTAAGGGTAGAGTACTGTTTTAAGTATGAGAAATCAGCCATGGTAATTATTTGTTTTTAGGGGGCCATCCATTTTATATATTAGTTTACAGGTATAAAAAGATGTGATAGGAAAAAAAAAAATAATCCTGCAGTTCAGTGGAGTTACTGAGCTAGAAATCAATTTTCTACCAGTCCAATTGCAGGCCATGGTCTGATAAGTTTACATTTTCGGTATTGAACTTTGGCATCACATAGCATGTGGATCTCAGAGAAGTTGTGAAATGGGCCACAACAAGGAGCTCAAAGTTAATAAAATGACAAGTTGTGTGTGGAGAGGGAAAGAAATCAGGACCTTTGCCATAATTCACTCTTTGATAAAGACAGCTAGACCGCAGCAGCAGCCTGTGTGGGACGAGATATCAGCTTTCCCTTCCCCTTTTAACTGAGAACTGTGCTTAACACTGGTGATGCTAAACCCCAAAGACTGCCCTCGTAAGAGCTCTGAACTACGAAGTGAAATAGTACACTTACACTGAAAACTTTGACATCCACAGCAATCGTGACCGAAGCAATCAACCCCCAAAAATGCAGTCTGTGACTTCCTCCCTTCTATTGTGGCTTTATCCTTGCTAATGTGTTACTGACTCTTTATGAGTAGTGATGATAAAAATGCCCAAGAGTAAAACACTATTACACTGCTTCTGTCATTTCTTTCACTGAGAAAAGCTATTGAGATGTGTATTTAGAAAGTCAGATGTTGCTGTTCTGTGTTCAGTTGCTCATGTTGGAAACACAAATGCTCTGAATAAATATTTTTCATGGTATAACCTTATTTGCAGAAAATTAATATTTGAATTACTCCATCTTGCCTAGCATTTTCATGGCTATTGCTTTCTTTAACAAAATCAAGGTGGTCTTTAGCAGTCTGCTATGTGAGGCTTTGTAAGTCAAAGCCATGCCCCAAAACTGAAAAGGTTAATTAATGCAGCTAGATGGATGTGAATGAACCAAATAATAAAAAGGCACGGTGAGATGACTGTCAGGTTGAAGCATGAGTGATAACTTTCCTTTGCGCTAATAAGATAGGAACCTTTTACAACAGTGTTTTCAGTTTCCAGGTGGCATTCAAAGGAGCCATGAGAAAAGAAATGCTGGACGTGACACAGGCATTGCTTTCCAGCCAGTCATAATTGGGAATGTAATATAACCTTTAGTCAACAATAAAATTAACCTTGATTCCAGACAGATATGTATATGTGCTGAGAAAGTATCTCTATTGTGGGTGCCTTTTGCAAGCAGGAGATTATTAAGGAAATACAATAACCTAGCCACAAAATGAAATTGGATTATTGCCTCTCAAAATAGAAGACCCTCTTATTCTTGGTTGTTCTTAATAACATGCAGCCACTCGGTTGGGTAATTCAATAAAAGGTTTCCTTTCCAACCTGTTTCCCTTTCCCTTCATCTGCTCTGTGATTTTTTTCAAACTGTAGGGTTAGGACTGGCTTTTTTATATTTCTCTTTATACACAGCTACCTCTTATAGACATACATAGATGTGAATGACCTTGAATAAAAACGTGCCTCTACAGAAAGTAACAAAATGTGTTAGCTGATTTGTTCACCTGATTAATTTTATAAAATATTCCATATTGTAGCTTTAACTAAAATAACACAGAAAAAGGTGGTCAGTCATGCAATTTAAACACCATTGACCCTCTTTAAAAAAAACACAACACCAAACAAAACAAAACAAAACCCCCACTCCCACACTTTGGGTTTTAAAAAACACCCAAGATTTCCATTTAGGAACCATTTGGACTGTTAAGTATGGTGAATATTTAGTGGGGCAGGAAAGGTTCTTTCAGTGTGGTTCTGAATGCTGTAGCCTGAAATTGATAATCGCTTTGAAATAAAAGGGATGGAAAACCATGAGAAAACTAGAGCGCAAAGACCATTTATGACTATTGAAATGTTTTCTCTTTTTTTGTAATCAGGGTCACTGCTATTACCATGGCAATGTACAAGGGTACCCCGACTCCTCAGTCAGTCTCAGTACCTGCTCTGGACTCAGGTGAGCCAATATTTCAGTAATACTTGAGTATTAGTAGTACTTGAGCTCCTTAAGAAAGCATCCTAGTACCCGTTGAGTTTTTGTTTTGCCTTGTAATGGAAGTATCAATATCCATTTTTCAAATGTTGGTACAATCTCTGTAAAAATGTTTTGCCTCTACTTGCTCTGAGGAGAAAAAAAGAAATAGGTAATGCAGTCTGGGGGTTTTCCATGATTTCCCTTCTCTGTTGCTGCCCACCCTTCCCTGTGCCCTTTTGCAGCAGCGCAGTGCTTGGCACGTTTTTGGGCTAGCAGTGCCCAGTGGCCCTCCAGTCCTCCTTGTCCTCAAAGCTGTTTCACCAGTGATGACTGGACTGCTTTGCAGCTGCGAACCCATGCATCAGCCAGCAGTCTCATCATTAGGAGAGATTGCTTTATAAATATGGCTGTGGAGCTCAATAAATTGTGTTCGTGGCAGGTATGATGCTCAGCATTAGGATTTTAGCTACTTATTATCAGAAGAGTAGCAGATTTACAGTGCTGAAAAGCAAACCTCTTCTAGGTTTGAGAAAGGAACAGGCTGACAATATTTTAAATACACAATGGACACGGTTCAGGAAACAATTATCTTCCTTACTTGGACAATCAGAGACGGGTATTTACTCACAGAGCTGTTCCAAATCACAGTAATTAACTGTAAATTGGCTCTAGTGTTCTCCCTGGAAAACCCAGTTTTCCTGTCAGATTTCCAGCTATCTCAACATTTTCTGGATTTGTTTAATTTTTCTGCAAACAGCACGAGTAGCTGGAGTCTTTTCCCCTTGGTTTTGCATTTTGCGCAATAATGGCATTATCAAGGCTTTTACGACGGAGCTCTGGGACAGACAGCAGCAGAGAGAGCAAACAGTTTGTTACCAGGACCCCTCTCCCTGTCGGAGGGACCCATTTGCTGTAGTGGATGGGATTGCTGTGGCTCATTCCCACACAGAGAGGGGTTTTATGGGTGCTTCGGTATGTATCTGGCATGTTCTGCAAGGTTACTCTCATTAACCCCTTGCAGGAACCATGGCAGTCTGCATTCACCAGTCGTTCTCGCAGTCTGTAAAAATATAATGCAGTGCTCTTGGTATTTTAGTTAAAGGGATTGTATTGCTGCAAGGTCCACGGGGAAGATTTGCACCCTGTGGGACAGGGTCTGCTCCAATGTCTTGTTCCAGAGCTACCTAAACATTTAAGAACTCTCAAGAGAAATTACTCTTCTCCACATTAAAAGCATTTTCTTTCTTCCCTAATGTGCTCTTTTTAGAATTGTTGAGCTCACAGAGTTGTTTCCCAGTTTTAGGTAGTCAGGTATGTCAAGGCAACATATGCTGGCAGTGACGTTTTTCTCTTATCTGGCACTATTGCAGATAAATCCCCAAAGTGCAAGCTGACAGTATTAGGCTCCTTCCCCACAGGAAAAGTGTAGCAGCATCTTTTTCAGTACCAGGTTTCATAAATTTCCCTGCCAACGCATGTTTTGCTCTAGCAGGAGAACAACTGAGGACGTATGTCAGTATCTGTGCCCATTTAATCGCTGCATTCGCTGCTGAGGTTGGTTAAGAAAGTGTCCATGAGCGAGAACGGTTTGTGATAAGGATGCCTGTTGACTTACTGCACAAAACTCATTTCACAGCCTGATAGCCAATAGTAATAACTTCCAGTCATTACCTGTGCTTGATCTGAGCCAGCAATGTCTATTTAAAAGGCTTCATAATGCACTGTCAGCTCCTTGAACCACCCAGGCCCTCTCATTAAAACTGGTTAGGAATAAAAGGCCAGGTGGTGTGAAATCCCAGGTAGCTGCACTGAGGTCCTGACGGCACTAAGCATCTTCCAGAATCAGGCCCACAGGTCACCGTATACCTCTGCCACCAAAACATTACTGTGGCAATACATCCCTTGATAATTTGAGTGGAAAGATCGAGTTGAAGATGTCTCTGCTCATTGCAGGGGCGGGTGGACTAGATGACCTTTAAAGATCCCTTTCAACCCCAACCATTCTATGATTTACTGCAGGTGATCCAGTCTGAAATAATATGAGGAGAAACAGGACAGTTAAAAACTACTTCATGGCTTACTTTGCTGGCAACTTTACTAGTATCACAGCTTGAAAGAATGGTTATGGATAGGATGGGATAGGATGGGATGGGATGGGATGATGTGCTTGCCCACCAACTTGCTAGAGTAGGGACCCTGTTCTTTCCACGGCATGACAAAGACTGCAAGCTGCAGGGGCAGAGACATAAGACATCGTGTGGCCACGGAGCCCTGGGTGAGGAGAGTCCCTGGAGCAGCCGCTTCACTTGCAGCAGCCGGTAGAAGGAAAGACTGGTCTTGTTCTCAGGGTCTGTTCTTGGCTTTGTGACAGTTTCTAAGTGAATTGGACAAATCTCTCTGTCTCAGTTTCTCCATCTGTGAAATTCATTTAATGATTCTTACCTACCTCACGCAGCTGTTGCATGGAGCTGAAGTTTCAGCGCCTGAAAAACATCTAATGAAAGGAAGTGCAAGCTGTTAGCTCACTGAAATCTCAGAGCACTAATATTCTCCCACTCCTACTAGACAGGCACCTTGGGCATTGTTCCACATGTGGATAGGTAGGGACTGCATCTTTTCCCCCAGATTAGGAGAGTTCATTAAAAGACATGAAACTAGCCATAAAGAAGAGGTTCCACATTTTAGTATGCTCTGAAGCCTGAGTGCTCAGCGGTAGTCAAAGAAGCAAAAAGGATCATAGGAATTACTGAGACAAAAATAGAGGATAGAACAAAAACCCTCATTACCACTTTATAAATCCATAGTGCACTCACATCTTGAATTCTGCATGCAGTTCTTGTTTTCCCCTCCCCATCCTCATCTCAGAAAAGGAAGCATTATATCCAGAAAAGGTACAGAGAAGGGCAAAAATTATGATCAAAGGTATGGAACAGCTTTTATCCAAGAAGAGAAAATAGACTAGGATTTGTCACTTTTGAAAGGAGATGACGGAGAAAGGGGTATGATGAAACGAAGAAGAGGGGACAATTACCGAATATTTTTCATAACCCCAAAATTAGGAGACATCAAATGAAACTGTAGAGCAAAGGAAAGTACTTTTTTATTCACCACATAATGAAGCTGTGGAGCTCACTGTCACAGGTGGGTGTCAATGTAAAAAGTTATCATTAGATTCAAAAAAGATAAGACAATTTGGGGAGGGGAGCTGGGGGAGCTTCTCCAGGGCTGTGAAACCCAAAGATGTCCCTGACACTCCTGCTGTCAGAGCTGGGGGTACCAACTGGGGGGTGCTTGATATGTTCTTATATCTTACCCCTAAGTACCTGCTGGTGGCCAGGTCCAGAGACAAGGTGCTGAGCTGGAGCAACCTTGCTCTGACCTACTGCAACCATCAAGTTCTTACTTACAGTGAGCCATATGGCTGAGCATTTGAGGTGTTATTAGCTTGTAAATATGACATGATTACTCTACGATGAGCTACAGAAAGAATCAAGAGTGAAATCTGCAAACTAAGAGAGTTTTGACTAGTTTACGTTTTTCAGGCAGATAGAGGGGGTGAGATAGAAAGATAGGTGAGAAGCCGGCTCGCCTCTCTCGTACACAGACCCTCACGTATTCCAGCTATGTTACATCCTCTCAGACATAACATTCCAGTGCCTCCCTTCACGTAGGATTACAATGGCATAAATAGTTGGATTGACACTGATAGCTGCCTAAAATGCAGGTTAGAGGAGAATATAATCATGCCATAATCTGTATCCTGCTGGCTCCTCCAGAGGAGGAAGAGCTGAATGGCAGAGAGGAGACAGTAAATGCTGAATGTGCGAAATGGGAACAATGGGTAATCAGGATTTCCGGCGCTTCCATCTGCATAAGAAAGCCAATTAGACCGTCAAAGCTTGTGGGAAGGTGAAGGTACGACAAAGTCAAGTCGTTTCCTTCCTGTCCTCAGGAAATACCCTTCTGTTTATCTAGCTCGGAGGCTCTTCAAGTTTTTAGCAAATAATTTTGGCCTGTAGCCACCACACACATCTTCTGTGATAAATTTGTATAAACTTGAATGATTTTTTTCCCCTATTACTTTCTCTGCAAATGCAGAACCCAGCAAATACACAGGAAAATGCAGCCTGAAGAAGAGCACAATCTCCATGGTCCAGGGGCTGGCAGGGGATGCTGGCGCGGGGATGTGCAGCTACAAAGGCATCCGCAGTGACCTCTCTGGAGGGGGGACCTTGAGAAGTGCTCTCAGAAATGCCTCGGTAGTTTAAGGATACAACTCTCACAGGAAGCCTTTTCTTTCTGCAACACTAAAATGCTCTTGAAAATCCTAAGAATCCCTCAGAGTTACCCAACTGTTAGATAATAAGCCCATTCTCACATACAAAAAGTATTCCGTCATTGTCCAACCTCATCAGCACTGTGTCTACAGTGACAGTGATGGGGATAAGGCCCCAGAACTGAACAGAAAGTCATTTTTAATGGGATTACATAGTTATGCTACACAAGGCTGCCAATACTACAGCCATCCATTTTTCAACTGGTCTGGCTGAACCCACTGCACCCCAGAGGCAGTCAGCTGAAGAGGGGATTTAAATATGACACTCCAGACATCAACTATTTAAAAAAGTCATGGAAGTAGGAAATCAGTGAGAAAAACATTTAAATTCCTCCTGACTCCTCAAGCATGATTTCCCCCCAGAAGGGGAGATTTCATCCAAAAAAGAAGTTAGGAGAAAATCCCAGCTGAGAAAAGCACTGGTTTCGATGTGTGCTTTTTCTCCATACTTTCTGACGAGCTTTTAGTTCATATAAACATCTCACATGGTTTGTAAGTTATCTGACCGTCAAACTACTGGAGGTTTTTGAGCTTAATGTTAGAAAGCATTCAGCTTCTGGGGTTTCATAACTTCTGTATTCTGGCTGTTCAAGTGGTCAACAGCTCCTGAATCATGATCACCTCTGTGATCTGAGATGAACATCATGTCCATTCTTTGACAATTATGTGCACGCTGTCCCCAGGTGCAGAGTAATCCCCCAAGCATCAATACCACTGCCAGGAGAAGTATGAGAGATAAACTGTACCCGGCTGTTTGAGCCTGCCCCTTCTCCATCAAGTCTGTGTCTGACAGCACTTAATTTAAAAAAAAAAAAAAACCAAAACCCCAAAAAACCAACCAAAAACCTAACCCTAAAACTATTTTTATACATTTTGTGACTTGAAAAAGCATCCTATGAGCCTCGATGTGATGTGCAAGTTTGAATCAAGCCTTCTTTTATCGCTACGCTGTTTGCTGCACAGTGCTATAAAATGTGCTCACTAAATTGTCACTGATGCTAATGCCTCTTTCCTTCTTCATTTTTCTCTGCTTCCCTTGGTCTGTCTGTCTTGTCACCCCCCCAGTTGAGCTCGCATGTGACACTTTCTCTGATAACACAATTACTGTTTCTTGCAACCCAAATGCTGGACATGAAATTGCATTATTGCTTCCAATTCAAGTAACTCCCTGCTTAAATTCCAGGCATCAAAGTTGCAGACCAATATGCATTCTCTCTGGACAAATCTGTCTTGCACTGAGAAAGGATTAAGTGCGTGCTACAGTAGTCTCTGGGTATGACTAAATTTTAGACACTGTGCTATAGAATATATTTTCAGGTTAATGAAAGGCATTGCTTGGAATAAAACATATTTGACTAATGATGTGTCTGCATGAGAACACCTCTACCACTACTGCAATATGTAAAACCAATAATGCTACTACTTTAACCTCCCTTTGAGATGTTGCCCTTTGTTGATTTGGGTCAGACTTGATATTTTAATGGAATCCTGATGTGCAGTATAGTAGGATAATGGCATTACTTGGGTCTTGTGTGATGCTTTTCATCAACAGATAATTATTGTCTGTGGTTACTAAAATTTACCTCATTTTAAAGGTGGGGAACTGATGCAGAAAGAGGTGAATCGCCTGTCCAAGGCTGCCCAGAGGCGGTGGTGGTGAAGGGAGTGCTTCTGCCTCTGGAGTCCAGCTCCCATTCTCTGTATTTGCCAGTCCTTTAAGTTAAAGAATGACCAAACCATTTTGAGAATATCTAAAGATCACCTAGCCCATTAGAAAAACAGTTGGTAGATCATCTTGTTCATTTATCCCAATAGTATTCATCTGCAACTTATTAAAACAGACTAAAAGTGAAGTTTTCATTCACTACTCCATTATTTTTCCTCCTTTTTTTTTGGTTGCCTGCTTACTTGCCTGGGAATTTGTTATACAAAGTCCTGAAAATGTAGAATATATAAGAAAAAGAAACAAAAATGCCCTATTACTTTATGGATTACCTTCTGATATCATGTACGTTGAGACACACTGCAGTGAGTAACTGCTATACCTCTATCACAAGCATCATGAGAACAACAATCCAGGGCCACAAGGCTCCAATTCTGTTATCTATTCACTTACGATTCTCACTGAAATCGGTAGTACAGCTGTGGGATCAGACCCTTTACTTTTGAAGCTGTAGCGTTAATTATGAGATGAAGGTTCTGTGGGTTTTTAGGTGGCACATGAGTACTGCGCAGTCTTTCGCTGTGTCTGTGGGCAGAGACAGACTTAATGTGAATATGTGGTATGTAAGCATGACAGCCCTCTATAGACTAATTAATTTCTTACAAACTGAAAACATCTACATTCCTCTTCCAGTGGTAATAGAGCTTTTTATTATTATTGTTTAGAAATGAGTATAACTTTGAGCTTCATTAAAACCAAATGTTTAATTGCTTTCATGGATATCAGATTTATTGATTTACTTAACTTTCCCTGTATAGTACAGCAGAATAATATATAACAGTTTCATATAATGCTGTCCTAGCCAAGTTTTACTTCAGCATCACAATTTCTCAGACAAGTATGCATTGATGGTTTATGTTGGCAGGGCCTTTGCTTCTGCTGACAAGCTGGAAAAGAAAAATCCCATTTATATTTTGAGATTTCCTAAAGCCTGTTGATTTATGAAATACGACTGGTCTTGCATTAGGTTTTGTTTTGGTTTTTCTTTTTAAGAGAAAAAAAAATCATATTTTACTTTATCGACAATGTAAATAGTGGAATTATTCCACCAAATTGCATTTCCCTAATTGAGAGATTCCTGGCAAGTTAACCAGCTATTAATAACCAATTAATTATTTAAGTTATGTTTAAATTTCTTTTTCTTTGAGATGGAGAGAGTTCTCCCATCATAGGCCATCTCATGTACACATTCCCCATGTGTCCATATGGCATATAATGCTATACGGTAGGTAAATACCAATGAGTTGCTCATGTTTAGAGCTGATTAGCAGCAATGTGGCTGTGGTTTATATGGTGCTGACCACCAGACACGAGTAGGGTTCAAACCCTGTTGAGAGGTAGAGTAAAATATGAGCTTAGGCTCAAGACCACACTGAAGCTGCTTCCAGTTGGCTTGGAGCCTGTGAACTGATCTCTGGACATGCTGTATGGTATAGATTATTTTTTTTTCTCCTCCCTCTCTTCTACCAGTGATGAAAAGGACAGCCCGATAGTTTTAGAGCTTGAATTGTCTCTTGTCTTTGCTGCCTGGCTCATTTGCAAGATCTTTCTGACTTCCCAGCATCAGTATGGTTTGGGACTGGGGAAAATACACATGCCATGAATTAGATACCTGGCGATCAAAAACCGTATATTTTATATTGCATTTTTCCCAAACGTTTATAAGCTTGGGAATTCTGGTAGTCTTTTGCCTGGTAGAGGTAATGGTAGAAATCCCACAGATTTCAGGAGAAGTTGGTCTTAAAGAATAGCCACTTCTGGAGTACTCGCAGAGTTGCTGAAATCCCTTTGGAGTTCCTTGTATAATTTTTGGCTGGGGATCTGTAGTTGAATATACTGTCTATTTGCCACATTGGAAAACATTATATTATTTAACACTAATGTCTCCTGAAAAATTGAAAAGTTGCACCATCTTGTTCTTTGGGGAACGTAGGCTGTCTCAGGAATGTGGGAGAACCATGTTCAGGAGAATGACACAGAAACGGTGTAGGAGTAATGGAGGCTTTTTGAAACACGTGACAAAAGTGGATGGAAAAAGTAGTTATGGATTTATTTTATTTGCATCAAATTCTTAGTACTGAATGACTGGTAGGTATTGTTCATCTAGTTCTGCCACACCAAAAATGAAAGAAACCATAGCTTTTGACTGGTTACATTTTTAAGGTGCTGTGCTTGGCACTGATCGATGGGAGAAAAATGCAATTGTAGGAAAAGAAAATTAGTCAAAACCAGGGATCTGGCCAAGAAAATTCATATTTGATATTCATTATCTTATTACAGATGGTCACAAGCCAAGTGCTGATATCCTGTAGGCAGCACTCAAAGGATAAGTGTGCATAAAATGAAAAGTATATTTTCCTTTATGCCGAATCTGCGGATTTTTTTTACCATGGGATTACTTCATATGCAGAGGTGGAACTGTTCTTAAAGGCTCATGCTGTCACTTGGGCTGGGAGTCTGAGTGGCAAGTTGAATAGGCTGCCCCCGCTCTGGCGTGCTCAGTACAAAACAAAATTAATCACTCTGGTATCTGACCATTTGTCCATGTCTCTGCAGCTAAAGAAAATGAGGGCTAAAGAAATGGTTATTTAGTTATTTTAGACAGTTGCTGGGTATACAAGGGGTACGTTGGAAACCTGGCATGGATGTGGCATGTTTTGGCTATGAGCTCTTGACAACAAGATGCTGGCTTCTGAAAAAATTATTTAAGTCTATATTTTTTTAAGTTAATGTTCTAAGCATGATAATGTTTAACGTTAAAATTAAAACCCTTCATGGTTTTACGTTGGTTTTGAATTGTCAGTAAAGGGAGATGGTCAGGCTGGCCCATTTCAAACAGTGACTGATGGACTTCTGCCTCCATTTATGGATCCAGCTGCCTCCAAAATTAAATGATTAATTGCACAAGGGAAAGACAACAATCCTTATTTGATTGTGCTGATTACAGAGCCGCTGATTATCGGACTAAAGGGAATATGTTGTCCTAGTTTCCTAAAGTCTTCAAGGAATAAGGCAGATCTGAAAATAATTTAGAACTGTAGGGTGTAAGGTTACTCAAATCATGGGGTGACCTGCTCGGAGGTCTCTCATATGTCATGCAGCCTATAGTGTATCCTGGCTGGAGCTACAAGGGTTGCTGTGATAAATCAGTCCTGCTTTTCTAACTGTGATCCATCATACACAGCATGCCTGTGCGATGGGTAAATAATAGATCTTACCTGATTTGCCAAGGGTACTAAGGAAGCTACAAATGAATTATCTGACCCTGATTCTTGGTTCAGATCAGTAACGCAGGCACTCTTCTGTGAATGCTTTTGCACAGCCTTGAATATCACGGGTTTCCAGTCTTTTTTTTTTTTTTTTTTTTTTTCCTCTGGGACTTCTAGCTCTTCTAGTTAACAGTAAAATGGTCATCTGTTGCCTTGGCTGAACTGATGCTAATGATGTTTTGTAGCAAAACTGTGCAGTCAGCTTGGAATGAAAATTTCAGTTAACTGGTTAAGAAGCCAAAAACTTTGAGCTGCTTCATCATATCTTGCTAAGAATAGAATAGCTAGGGCAGCTTTTTCCTAATAATTTTACTTTTTATTTTTAAATCAGTCTTTATGGTGTCATTAACCTGCTTCTGGGTCCTTCCCCTTCTTCCTTTTTTTCTTTTTTTCTTTTTTCTTTTTTTAGCTTTCTGCAGAAGAATTGTATAGAGACATGTATCAGTCTCACAATGGTTGTAGTACCTTACCTTTGTAACGGTACAGACAGAAATAAAAAGAGCAGACACTTCCTATACACCAAAAAGACACGCTAACAAAATATAGCCAGCTTTGGGCTGAAAATGATTGCTCTTTAATAGCATATATAGACAGTATAGAGCAGTTTAGAGGAGGAATTGAGGAAGAAAGCCTTTGCCAATTAGAAGTTTCATGGAATTCCAGGTAGGAAGATTGTATTTATTGTTGCTGAACCCTTGCCAGTGCTTAAGGATTAATGCCTTCATCATTTAAAGACAGGAAGAAATTAGTAATGCAGTGCACTATTCAGTGTAGTGGTTAATAGACGAATGCTTACAATACCCCATAAGCAAATCCTTATCCTTAGTTTAGAAAAAAGAGATGGGTTTTAAAGGGTACCTTTCTCTGGTCACACAGTTACGTGACAAAACCTGGTGTCCAGCTCGATGTAGGAATTATGTAGGACTCTCCTGTGTGCTTGGCAGTATGTGCTCAGGATGCAAGTTATACATTCGCAAGTTAGGCACAGAATAATAAATTCCTTTCTCTTACAGTAATTTCTACCTGACCCCTGTCTGTAAACCTACTTCATGCCTTCTTATGCTGTGCCAGTCCTGACGTACAGTAGAGCAGTCTTCTTACTCTGTGGTCCTACAGTTGCGGTTATAATTACTAATTCCAGCAGTATTGTTGGAGATCATCCTAGTTTATGGCATATAGTACCAGAAATCCTATTCCAGCATGGGCAGACCATGGACACCCGTACCACACTGCCTATATTTCCTGTGCTGAGCTGAAAGAACAGCCTTATTGGAAAGATATTCAACCTTTTGTCAACTTTGTTTTACTATAGCAGCTCAGAATAATTGGGCAGGACCCAGCACAACAACCCAAGCATGGCTTTTATTTGGTGAGTTGTCTGCAGTATATAGGGGGACAGGTTTTTGGTTAAGAGGCAGCACCTGAAGCCCAGAATTGGCTACATATCCTAGGTTCTTCCACATGTTTCTTGGAGCAAGGTAGCGTATCTCTTCCTAAACCCCTCTTTCCTCTTTGCATACTGTAGCTTCAAGTAGTGCAACAAGAGTGCTTTCATTGATGGAAAATCTTTGAGATCCTCAGAGAGCAGGTGGTATTGCTGTAAAAATTATTATTTGGGGTAGTAAAATGAGTTAAACAGGAATCCACCGGTTCATGTATCTGAGCTTCGGTCTGCTGCCCTACTGTGCAGTATTTAATAATCCATTTTGATACTGCAACGGCTCTTTCATCTGGCAGAATTGATGCTTGCATCAGCATTTGGCTTAAAAGGTGTAATGTACACTGCAGATCACAATGAATACTTTCACTCTGTAGCTTTTCTTACAAAAGCATTTCACCATGCTTTTGTTCATTACTGTTTGCCATGGGTCCTCAGAAGCACACACATCGTGACTCCACTCAGCAATGGCAATGCATCACTGGGAGAATGGAAAACACATAAAACACAAATATAATTTTGCTCTGCAGTACAGCACTTCAGAAGAGGAAAATTTTCTTTGAGCCATTGCTTCTTTTAAAGTATAGTGTACTGCAATGACAAATATACAGCTTTGATGTTTCATGCTCCACTCGACCATGACATTGTAAATCAGCATTTTGCTTTTTCATACTCCGTCATTATTAAAACTTGTTATAACTTTGTTGTAGACAAACATACATTAGCTCTTGAAAACCATGTATCTTACTCTGCTCTCTTCTGTAACAGGGGAATTATTGTATTTGAAAACAAAAGCTACATTCTGGAGCCATTAGAAGGTGCTACAAGTGAACACAAGATCTACCGAGCAGAGAATCTGAAAATAGCCCCAGGATCTTGTGGCCACCAGCTGGACGTCTCTGCCATGAGAGCTGGTGACAATGACACATCACACCATTCTCAAGCTGGCAGGGTAGGTGGACAACGCACTTTTATGTTTGTGGTTTGCCGAGTACATCTCTGGTAGCATTTCCATATTACTGCCTGCTGTAACTCTTTGATACAAAGAGTCCCTACTGAGCAAAACTTTAAACCATGTAGTCAACTTATGTTGACATCATGTGCTTAGGTGCATGCTTAAAATTAAGCATATACTTACTTGATTTGCTAAAGCTTTATTACTTTTTCTTGATCCTGCATGCATAGCTTGCTTTTTATTTTCTTTTTGGTAATGAGATGACACAGAAAAGTTTATGGTTTCATATTGTGGTAATATATTTTGGTTCATGTATGATTATAGCCAGAATTTAAGACCCCATAAAAACACTGAGCAATGTTTGGTAAAGTTCTTGCCCACCCAAAATGGAAGAGAGCATGATAACTGTGATGTTTTGCTAATATTGGGTTTTGAACCTTTACATTCTACTAAGAAAGTATCTTATGCAGACAAAACAAATTCTCACTGTATTATTTTACAGATGTTATTATTGTAGTTGGTTTTATGTAGGAAGACATGCACTTAACATGAGATGCATCTAGCTAATGGAAACTGTAGAAAATTAAATGAGCTAAAAATCAGGAAGAGGAAATACTGTAATAAGTTCATCTGCATATTGGATGAGGATTGTAGAAAAGACTGGTTTAGGTGTTTGGAAATTATACAAGGATACAAATCTGCCCCAGCATTTATTAAATGTCACATATTGGGATTTATACTTGCATATACTACTAAGCCTTTGCATCAAGTTAATTGTTAAGGAAAGCAACCTAAATGGCATCCCTAGATGTTATTTATGTAGCAGAATTATGTTATTTTACATTTTAGGAATAATAAATATTACATCTAATGCATTAGCTTTTGCATATAGCATTTTATGGGCTAAGCATATTTCTAAAAATGTGTGTAGGTTGAAAGCATTGCAAAAGTGCTTTTCACAGCTTTATTAAGGTTCCCCCAAAATCTTTCTGACTTTTGACTGAATTTCACTGAAGTAATCAAGGTAACACTAGGAAACTGAAATAAAACGTGTGCATGCAACTAGCTGATACAATCAAAGCAATTTTACTATTACCCTCATGGTTCTCACATTTTGTTGATGGCTTCAACTACGAGCCAGAATACACCTTAAATATCAGAAAAATATTTTTGCTGTGGTTCAGTGGACATAATTATAGAACCTGTCAACAGCCACATCATATGGATAGGTACAATATATATAATGAGTATGTTGGATACGCTTCTAATGTATGAATTTTGAAAGTTGTCAAATGTAATGTGTGGAGTAAGTTTTCACATTTCAATCTTGTCATCAGCTAAGTAGGCTGTCAGGACATACTGAATAAAGATGACCTGCAAAGTGTGGAGACATAAGGCTGCTCCAAATTACACTGGGTGACAGAAGCAAGCAGAAATCTCAGGTTCAGGGCATGATGAAAATTTTTGGTTTCTTGACAGGTTTGGGAGAGTTTTTTGTTTGTTTTTTTTTCCCCTGACCCTTCACTCAACTACCTACACTAAATTCTTACTGAGCAGAGCTGAGATGTGAGATCAATATATCACAAAGTTAGACTAGCCTTCGGGTTAGATTTAAATACAGATAAATGATGGGACAAACAATAGCCTCGGCTTCCTGGATCCAAACATGAGATTTAATAGAGCAAGTCAGACAATGTAGCAGATGTGTGCAGACATGTTTTGCCCCATTGGAGCTGGGTCTCCATAAATACTGGGTCATTTCATAACTCAGTGGACCCTCAAATTGCAGCAGGGAGTGTGTTTGTCAGTTGAGCTCCGTTGAGGCAGGATCCTACAGAAAGCAAGCCTGATGCGTAAGACAGCCCTATAGTATGGCTTTTTCTCTGTAGCCACACAAAAAAAAGCCATTTTGGTGGTGCTGGTGGACCATGGATCAAGCAGGTGAGCTGTTCTGGGCAAGTGGATCACAGAGAAAGAGAGGCTGCAACATTGCAGTGTGAATCCAAGCCATGCCAATTCCCAGGCAGGGAAGCATGAGGAAGGGCTACAGCAGCATGGGACAGCAGTTTTGTGATAGGATCAGGTGTGGCAGGAGCAGGGGAGAAAGACAACGGTCAGCGGAGCAAAGCATATTGTCTCCCATTGTGTATATCTATCACGGCTGTATTATTGACTCTTCATTTTAATTCTGAAGGATTAACTCAGCCAATGGATTGTGCGTTGATGTAGTTGGTTGCAGAAAGCAAGCTGAAAGAAGTCATAATTAGGTATATTTTATAAATAAATATTGTATCCAAGGAATGCACATAGCCTTTGGGCAAATCACAGGAATGGATTTGTTATGCAAGTTAGTCACCAGAGGCTTACATGATTATAGCCTGCTAGCCAATTTCTCTCAGGCTAACTCTCTCCAGCCCAAACAGTTTTACTCTTGGTAAAAAGTAAATGGTTTAAACTGACTGATGTAACAGAGCTCTTCTTATATCTTTGTACCTGGATTTTCATGTCTCATCTTTTACCCTTCATTTGGAAGAAGACTTGAGGCACCTTGGGGGTACATCTCTGGTCAGGACTGCATAATAAATTTCAGGTTTATGTAAGACTTTTAGTGTCCGAGAGATCAATTCCATCACAAACACCACCCACATGGTCATTTGCCTTATGTGGCATCTCACTCATGTCTGATATATTTTGCAGAGAGGTAAATCGAGCTCTGCCAGAGCACTGTAGGTTCTGTTGAAGTCTACCGAGACATGGCAGGCCCTTTGATATTGCATCTGCTGCTGTTCCAGGAGGGGAGATGCTGTCTCCTTGGTGTCCTGGTTCCCAGCCAGCATATCACCAGGCACTGCCGATGACCTGTGTGGCAGATGAAGCATGGGCACGTGCGCCAAATCTGTGCACACACCGTGACCCCATGCCGGTGACGGTTGCCTCCAGTAGAGCACAAGAAGGTGACAGAGAACCCCAATACCAGGAGAAGGTGTAAGAATATCTACCTGAGCTCATTTGCGAGACCCCCTAATAAGTGTACGCCCGTGAAGTGTTTGTAACGTTGGTGTTTAGTTCATTAAAGATAGCTTATATTGCTTTCTCAGTTGATAAATGCTGTCCAAATGGAACTTAACTATTTTCCAGTTATTGTGGTTTGAAGGCTGTGTAACACTATTAAATATCAGTTTAAAAGTCAGAGTTACTAAAGGTTACATCTGTCACTTTCCTCTAAACACAGTGCTGCTTGCAAAACATACAAAATCATTAATCTGCAGATAACAAAGAGGAACACTTTGGTAATGTGAAGAAAACTTTGTGAAATTTGGCTGGAAGGTGATGTCCAGCACTGATTTAGCTTAGGGGAGCACACAGTTTGCCTTGGAGCGGTTTACTTTGGAAAGCTTTAGTCATGTTTTAGGTTATAGATCGCTGGGATAGTTCAAGACATCGTGGTCATTAGTAGGTCATACACTTGCTTAAGCTCCTTAAGTTCTGGCATGAAGATCAGATATACCGCTGAGCCCTCTTTTCCCTGTCTTATTCCAGAAACAAGGGAGGAATGACAGAATAGATGCTCAGCTGCTGTAAATCACAGAACTTTTACAGGCATTATAGGTCACTTAAATTCAGGGTAGCAGAGGAACTGTGCTATGATTAGTACTATTACAGAATAATTTCATTTTCTTCAGTGATCTTTTTGCAGCTAAGCATGATTCTTTTAGACCTGCATTTAGAGCTGCAAGTAGCATGACCAGCTGTTTTATATGAATATACAGATAGAAAATGAAGTGTATGCCTTCTGTTTTTAGAGTCTTAGTTTTCTTCCCCAGACACTGACAGTTCATTCCATTTTTTTCTGCAGTTTTTGTTCTTGGGTTTTTCTTCCTACATAATTTATCAGTTGACCACTTGATCTCTTCTCTGCTTCACTCAATATCCCTTTATCTCTCATTTTTCTTAGTTGCCAGTTTATCTATTGTGCAAAATCTTTGCTAAAAGTCATCTCATCATTTCTTTAAATGTGCCTTAGAAATAGCAAAGGTCTTTCTGCTAGAGATGATACTCTCCTGTGAGGAAAGATAACTCAAACATTTCAACTGCAGAAAGCTGAAAGGTTGAGAGAGACTTTGCACCACTTTCCTGCTTGCTGTGATTAAATCCTGGGGGTTTTTTTGTAAGTACCATGTAGACTATTTCTGTTGTAGTAGATAAAAGGAAAACTTCCATGAGGAGAAGGAATACAACAAAAATTTGTATGTAGTGAAATCTTTGGAAGTCTGAGATGTTGTGTATCTCCTCTTGCAAGCACTTTGTTGGACTGAGGCATAGCTGATTCCAAGGGTCACTTATTGCAAAACGAAAACACTATTTTCATCTTTTTTGGCAGTACAAGAGGGAGACTCTGAAGACAACGAAGTATGTGGAGCTTGTTATTGTGGCAGATAATCGTGAGGTAAGAAACTTAAAACTAAAACGTTATGGGAAGCATGGGTAGGGAACGGGTAGCTCAGTTCAGCGACGGTGGTATTGCAAGTAATGTGCTTCAGACAGTAATATGATGGTTTTCAAAAGTAAAGCTTCTTCCCTAATTAGGCCTAAGCAATGGAAGGCACTATTAAGATAGAACAACACTGGTAGTCAACTGTAAAATTTCTTGGAATACTTCATAAGGAATTTGGCTCTTAAATAACTGGGATATCTAGCAATAATTGAAGAAGAGGCAAATACGAATTCACTGCCCAGGATCTCCTTGAGCTAGTTAAGTATTTATTGCTATTGACTCTGCCCTGAGCAGGACTGTCACTGTTTGGAAGACACGGTAGGATCCTGCACTTGCTTTTGAAGCAGTACTTTACCATCACATTGCATGAAGCACGACTGCCTTCCTGATGGTTTGCAAAGAGAGCTTCAAAGCGAATAACCAGGACTGGCTGTAGAAATGTTCCAGAGTGTTGAACGGCAGCCAAAGATCTAAATCTTGGTTTGAATTATTTTGCCGCTTACATTTTTTTTGTCTCCTTGAACACTGCTAGTTAGGGAATTACAATCACTCTGCTGCAAGAGCCGAAACAGCTAACAGAAGAGCCTTTTCTTTTTCACAAAACAGCAGTCCCTGGAAGATCCTGATGTAAGACTTAGGGATTTTAAAATCTTTTAGTGAGAACCAAAATCCTATCCCATAGCCTGTGGTTATTCTGAGGCAGACCGTGGTCCCATGAAGCCAACAGGAGTCTGGCAGTGGCCTTTGGTTGCACTGTGTAATTCCCAAAGGTCACCAACCATGCTGGCAGAGTAAGGTGGCTGTTGGGGGGAAACTCTGTGATATTTGTGCTGCTAGTGCATTGATCCTTTACATTCCAAGTTTCAGAGGCAAGGCAAAGATGTGGAAAAAATTAAGCAGAGGCTGATAGAGATTGCAAACTATGTTGATAAGGTAAGAACATGAGCATTATTTCATTTTTTTTCAAACTTATTACACTTTCTGAAGGATGTTGCCGTGAAATCTATGTTTCTCTAGTAGTAAATTAAGAAAGCCGCAATGCTCAGATCCGCAGCTTTCACAACTTTCCCACATCTGCTTATCCACCCACCCTTCCAAGGAGCTAACCCTGCTGCCTTCCTAATTCTCCAGTATTTCAGAGCAATGCTCCTCTCCAACCAGTAAACCTCCAAAAAGTAAACTTAAAGTTTTCATATGCCCTTCAACATACTGAGCTGTGAGCTCTGCTCTGCTACATATGGGATGCATATATCTGTGGAAGCACTATTCCTAAGGAGAAGTACAATTTAGCCCTAGGATTTTATTAACCTGGGAAGAGGGTGGGGATAATCACATATGGAACAACCTATAGGAAAAGGATTATTTTGAGGAGGAATTTGGAGAACATAGTCCTTTGCAGCAGCAGGGGATGGTCCAATTGTAAGGCCAACAAAGGGCCTGCGAAGACACAGTCAATAAGATATATAGCCCAAGGAAGACAGCAGAATTAAAAATATGCAGTGCTTAAGGAAGCAGAAGTTGATGGCTGAGTGAGAGCAATAGGAAAGAGACACACACTGGATTTTTCTGTATTTTAAGTAATTTCTTGACAATAAACAATAAATGCTAAGCATCCTCTACAGTGTCTTTTGAAAAAAAAATAGATTTATTTTTGTTGTGCAGTATGGCCAGGAAAAATTAGGAGTCCAGTAGTGAAATTATAACTGAGGGAGTCTTAATTTAGCTGAGAACTTATCAAGTGATACTGCAAGGGCAATAACTCAAGGAGAAGCATTCTTGATTAAAAACAAGCTGCTGAAGACACCTCCACCTCTTCCATAATTGTCTTGCTGACTTATTACTGGAGGACAGGTGTTTATATGTTACCTGCTCAAAATTAATTTTACATGTTATAATATATTTATGTTTCACGCTTAATTTATGCTCAGCAAATGCCAATGTTATCCAAATGACTGTAATGCATATAAACAAGACAAAGATTTAGTATATGCTTTTCTCAGATTGTCAGCCAAATCCGAACTTGATGGATTCTTGAATCCTTCTTCGGGTTAGTCTCACATTAGAATTGTTATCTCCGCTCCATTGCTAATGCTGCTCCGTCTCCCCTCTTGCAGCAACTGTGGCATTTACCAGTGGCATAATAGTGTCTGTAGCCCACAGTGCTAGAATCACTTGTTTTTATCTGCTATGAGCAAGACTTGATGACTCTGGCTGCATTTTCAGCTACTATTTTGAGTCACAACTGTAGTACAGCACAGCTGCCTCTACCTCTTGAATGGCATCGGTGCTGGTGACAGAGGGCAGCCATGGAGGGAGTCATCTGCCCGAGCAACAAGTTTGTTCAGAAGCGAAGGACCTGTGAAGGTAGTAGCAGCGTTTCATCTTGAAGGAAGACACCAAAATTGAGTGGAACACAGAGAAGTAGCATGTCTCTGAATGTCTTTGAATGCCTTATGAGTATTTAGTCAGGTCAGAACTGTTTTCTGTAAGCCACGGAAATATTTTGGCTGAGTCAGTCCTGTCAGGTGTTCACATGTGCTCTGGAGAAGAGACCATTTAAGCCTCTGCAAGAAAGGTTCATGTGCACATTATGCTTCTGCTGAAATATTCTAATCCAATGTGGTCTAAAATGGGGTTTAGAGACGTGTTTCTATTTTTCTTTTCTCATCAGTTCTATAGGCCACTAAATATTCGAGTAGCCCTGGTCGGAGTGGAAGTATGGAATGACATGGATAAGTGCTCTATTTCTCAAGACCCTTTCACCAGCCTCCATGAGTTTCTGGACTGGAGAAAGCTAAAACTACTACCTCGTAAAGCCCATGACAATGCACAGCTGATAAGGTAGATTCACACTCTATTTAATATCGCTGGGATTTCAGTGATTTGAGAATAGCTGTACTGAATTCTTCCCCAGTTGCTAAGCTGTTGGGAGGAACATCTGTGCTCCTGAGGGTTTGTCTTTCCCCTCTGCAAACATCAAACATAAAAGCCTTTTGCAGAGCCTTTCAGCAGATGCTTCAGATTAATTTCCTTCCACAGCTCTGCAATAGCTCTATTACTTGTAGGCTTTTCCTGAATACAACTCATGTAGAAGTGTAGATGCATAATAAGCTGCTAAATACTTAGGGTATGAATTTACAAGTGGTTTAAGCTGATCTCCGTCTAAATTGTTACTGAAAAAGGCAGTCCTGCCCTCACCCCAAAAGTAGAGCTAAGGGGGCACTATGTGAAGCCTGTTTGTTAGTAGAAAGACCTCAGTAAACTTTAAAATGCAGTCTAAAGTGGACAATTCATTTGCATTTGTGACTTAAAAATTAAATCATGCACATCTTTTACCCTGCTGCTATTTCCTGGGTTAAAGTAATTGAGTAAATATGCTCAAAGTAATAGCACTCTTAAAAAAAAAAAAGTGAGTAAGAGAAGCACCTCTTTCTTGAATCAGGTATCATTTTGACCAATGAAGTATTCTTTATATTATAAAGATAAAAATACCTGACATCTTAGTAATTAAAAGGAGCTCTTTACTCGTTATATCAATATTCCTACATTAGCTGTGTAAGAATAGAGTGAGCCCTTCCAAACTGTTCCTCATGAGATATCTGAGTAGTCTCTGTGTATAATACTTTGCTTGGAATGATTACATTCTAGGCTGTATATTATAACAAGTAGCTTATAAACTTCCCACCGCCTTAAAATAACCCTTCTTTGAGCTAGAGACATTATTTTTATATTTGTACTTCTATTCCAAACTTCAGTCAGGGGAAAAAAGAAAGGAAAGAGGGGTCCTGTTGTAGTAAACCCAAAGGACGGTGATCAAATGGATCCTTCTCATAGCAGGGATGCTCTCATTGTCGGTTCAGCAAGTCGGCATGACTAATCTGTGCTTTTCATCGTTTCAAACCTGCAAATGTCTGGAGCTGACACATTTGAAATGGGATCTTTGTTTGAGATTGGCAGAAATACAAGAGTAAAAATAATAGGGCGGTATCTTGGCGCTGAATGGTGACTCTGTGATTCCTCTTCTCCTCTCCCGCTCTCCTGCAGCGGGGTGTACTTCCAAGGGACCACCATTGGCATGGCGCCCATAATGAGCATGTGCACTGCAGAGCAGTCTGGAGGGGTCGTCATGGTAAGTGGTTAAAAGCACAGGACCTGAAACTGGCCCAACTGGTGCGACACAATCTCAAGTATTGCAGTACTGTATTCTGTACCAGAACATCAGCCCCATTTGTCCCATTTTCAGCCTCAATATTATCTATACCTACATGCACATTGCTTGTAAATGATAGTTTCCATAGTGAAGAAAATCAAAATATTTCACTAAAGTATAGCATGACTTCTTTGCAAGAATCCTCTACTCCTAATTATCATTAAATCAGGTGCTGAGGTGCTGTGAAGGATGAGAACCAGAAGATGTATTTACTATGCACTTGGGTATACTAGTGTTACAGGCAACAACAGTCTATCCTGAATCTTTTATTATATTGATTTTATTCTGTATTTACAGAGTTTCCCGTGTAAGGCCTTATTTTCCATTTTTGCAGCACAGTGCTTTTATTACATTGCCAGACAACGAGAACAAACAATGGCAACATTTATTCTACCCGAGCCCCTCTCAAAGATACATTACTGGTAATGCTGTTGTTAGATGCTAGACACGATGAACATACAAGTAAACATCTTAGCCAATTTCTGGAAGTAGTTCTGGAATATTTTCTTTCAGGTTGTTTTTTTTTTAATTTTTAACTGTTTTGTGCAAAAGCAGGGGGAGAAGTTTTGTGTTAACTAAGCTTTACAGTAGAAGTACTTTAAATAAAATTAGATGTGGACTCCCAGAGCTTGCAGGCCACTTGCAGCCTCAGCTGGTGACCTCAGAGCTCAAGCCCAGAGCAGAAAACCAAGGAGCCCTAAAAACCTCTTAGATATTCTCCAAGTTCAGCCTGCACGTGCTGAAAACCTTTGTATTTCCTAGAGCTTTGTCCAGACTTCCAGCACCTTAGGTGATGCGGTAGTTCCCTCCAGCTCTGCTGGACACCTGAGCTGTAGATCCCTACATAAATGAGGTGGGAGCTCAGGAACACACAACGTTCAGAATTTGCATGGTCTCAAAGCTCCCAGTTCCTCAAAGCCCCTTGAAGCTCCTGCATCGCTTTCCTTCTTAATTAGCGTGAGGTCAGTCCGCAATGCAGGGCTCCTTTGTGGTCTCTTGGACAAGTGGGCAAGAAGCCAAGCTGGGGTGGTGTGTGCATTCATGGAAGATGATGTACAGATGGTTCAGACTGGGAGGATTTACGAGGTGAGCAGGGAAGCTGAGGTATAGGAAAGAACGGGAAAGAACAATCAAATCACATAATCTGGAGAAAGTCATGTCAGAACTGTAGAAAAGACAAAAGCTTCAGTCTCTTGGTAGCTTTAGAAGCTGAGTCTCTAATTGGTGTTACAGCTTTTCACTGGATACCTGGGGGATAGGTACAGAAGGAAAAGGAGGAAAAGAGGACGAAAAGGCTGTAGGAGTCTCCCAGTGCACTTCCAAATCTTGGCAAAAGCATATATGAGGCAGTCAGCCCCATCGTATCCATTTCACCCTCAGGCCAGCAGTCGCTGCTTTGGCTTTATCTGCAGTCAGAGATGCCCTTGATGACTTTTTTGTCCTTTAAATTTTTAGCATAAGCTTTAAAATGTGCTACAGTGTGTTTTACTGCAAAGTCAGTCCTATTCACTCTGGAAACTGTCATTTTAAACAGAAACAAAAAAAATAGTTCATTCCAGTAACAAGAAAACAAGAATCAGCATTTCTTTAAAGTAATCTCAGGGCTCTGACAGAGGAGAGACTGATTTATATGTCCAGGAGAAACCCAGTGTCTGTGTATGAATCATGGGCCAGGCTGCAGCTTCAGTCGTGCAGGGGAGCGCGATGTTTCCCAGAGACTCCCATCTCGGTGGATTGAAACTTTTGAGGTGCAAATTATCTCGAGGCTTGCACGGCATAACTAGAAATGTTTGCCAGTTCTTTAAGCAAATCCTCAAAAGGGAGCCAAATCCCAAACAAGCAAACGCTCGCCTTCAAAACCCAAATGGGCAGATGCCCAACCTTCCCCCCTACTTAACAAAGGCTAATTCAGGTGTGTACAGAAAAATTTTACACATACCAGTACCTACAGAAGAAAGCTCTAAATTTGGAAGATACACAAATGAAATAATGAATAACTGTTAAACTGGGAAGCTGTAGTGCTCAACTATCTCAACACTGGGCAACTGAACATTTGGCCATCCTCATAATTCAGCCAACCTCTTACCCATCCCACACCAAACACTCAATACCAAAAAGCTCCCAGTCTCAAAACCGACCTGAAAGAAGAGACAATGGTGAGATTGCATGAGAAATAACATTTGAATACAAAAACTGGAGTCATCCTTGCATGATCTCATTTTCCTGACTGGTTTTGTAGTTACTCAGCTCTACTATATGATCTAAATTCCTCTGTCACGCCTCCCTGAGAGCCTGCCCCTCTCTACTTTCACATAGGGCTGAATTCTCTCAGTGGTAGGTGACACCCTGTCTTCCACTAATTTTAAGAGAAACTCAAAGTGGGGAGAACAGGCATATAAGCATGAGAAGCTTTTGGTGTCTTAAAAGCATTATCATTTTACTTTACTGTGATGGTTCTGTTGTGTTGTAGAAAGACCAAACAGAATTTGACATTAAAGCAAGTCTTTGACACATGATTCAGTCTTCATTCTGTTTCAAAAGAGTGCCCACTAAATTAATGGGTTTAAAAGTAAAATATTGCTGCGTTGCTGTAATGTAATGTAGTATTCTCACTCATGCCAAATTTCTATTGACTTTAGTGGGAAGTTAGGCTAAATGACAAGTGTGGAACTGAGGCACTCACATTTCAGTGAATTGCTTAAATGAAATAGAAGTGTGTTTTAGGAAA
The DNA here is from genome assembly GCF_947461875.1 of Haliaeetus albicilla. NCBI lineage: Eukaryota > Metazoa > Chordata > Aves > Accipitriformes > Accipitridae > Haliaeetus > Haliaeetus albicilla. The sequence goes on along the minus strand of NC_091493.1, from coordinate 38,292,297 downwards.
CTTATTCTTACAACAGAGTGAATCTGCATGGAAGCACCAGGATTGGGGCATTTGCCTGTTCCAGCTGTAGGTGACAGTATTTTATTATTACGATTTGAGCTGGGTCTCAGTGGAATGAGGCAGTGTCCAGCTGAAAGCAGCTGCATGTTTTGTGCAACCGCTTATAATGTCTTAATGGTTGCTTATTCAGTGGTTGTGAAACTGTTTAGTAATGACTTTTGCTGCTCAAGTTAACTTTGTTAAAAGACCCTGATGGAATAAATCAAAGTCACATTGCTATTCATTTCTTTAGTCCTTGTGGTACTTAAATGGTCTCAATATCAATGGGACATGTCAGTGTTTGTTTTGATAATCTTCATTTATGCTGTCTTCAAATAACCTCTTTTGCTGAGAAATCACATTCCTTGTTTTAAAAACCCTCTCTAGAAACTGATGAAATTGCATTCCAAGTGGATCTGAGCAAGTAATGAGAACTGCATGGGCTGTAATAATTGTTTGCCTATTCAAGACCCAAATTACATTTCAGATCGTTTATTGCTCTAGTTCTGGAGCAGACTGTGTGAATTCTTGTTTTTATTTTTAATTGCCAGTTTTAGAGGTCTTCGGATGAGTATAATCTCTGTTCAGTAAGTAGAAGAGATATGGGCAAAATAAAGAAAAACTGAGCTCTGTCGTCTGTCTAGGTAGCTCAAAGCTTGGAGGAGATTCTGTCTTGACCACATAGCCCACATTTCAAGGCATCACTCCAATGTGTCACTGGTAAATTATATGGAATTATTTCATTGTTTTCCTGATCTTCAGTCCTGGTTTGTTTTCCAGTTGAGTGAGAGGTTGTGCTCTTTTTATGACATCAGGTTTGATTACATTGAATTCTCTAAATGTTTCATAAATTACTATAAGTATAAAGATAAATCAATCTGTATGTGACTAGTATCTAGATACCTCCTTATGTAAGCATTGTGCAGGACTATGTATTTTCTTGATTATTACAGATTATTTTGCTACATAGGTTTACTCCATTGTTTCTTTTACTAGGACAGGTTGTACAGCTTCTTTCAGCAAACAGGCATCTTAGAATATAACTGCACACAAACTGGCTGGTCTATTAGTCACAAGATTTTTATATTAAAATTTTAAAATTCAGAAAAAATGAAAAAGAAACCCTTTGTTAAACGATAAAATTCTTTTGAGTTTATTCTGAATGTAAAGGAGTAGTTTTTTTGTTTTCAGAATAGCTGTATTCTCTTTTTTATTTTGTTTTCTGTTTAAGAAATTATTTACTAAAGATATTAGCACAGGGAGATGAAAGAAGAAACTCTTAAATCTACCCCAAGTCACACATTAAGGGCGTCATTCATGTATAGCTAATGTTTTAGGCAGTTTTACCTTTCCCTTCTTTTTAGTCTGAAGGTTGGCTTAGATGATACTAAAAGAGTTATTTAAACTGAATATATTCATATACACTTTTAGAGCAGGCAGGTGTACATAGTAATTCCATTTACTGACTGATAAATAGTGGATCATGCATTTATATTACATGTTTCTGCCTTTAGGGAAAGCTTTCATATGAGTACAGTGGATTTTCTTTTCCCTCAAGGAAAATGATCAATGTGGAAAGGTCTCTTACTTGTGGTTAAGCCAAAACATCAGTCTGATCAGCAGCCTGTAATCAGATCATGCAGTGAATTTCTCAGAAATAAGTGTCCCAAAAATCAGCATTTCAATGAGGATTAATGTTAATATTTCAATTTGACACTTGCAAAATTTAGAATATTCATAGTTGTTAATAAGACGCCATCAAAGATTTCAACCTGCTTTGTCGTTTCATTTTAAAAAGGAGGTTTTTAAAGGTACTCGTTTTTTCCTACAAAGCTTTTGAGATCTTGGACTTCTTGGTATTAAAGAAACAGTCTGAAGAATATTAAATAGACCAAGTGAAGTCTCTTGCTGCATTTGTAATTTACCTCCTGACATGAAGGATCTTCTCGCTTTTCCCTCATCCCACTCATCCTCAGCCATAAGTGATTACCCTTTCCAACACTCCACACCTGGGTGACTGTGTTCTGCCATGGCCAAGTCTTGGGAGTTTGGGGGATTTATTGGGCAGGGGAATTTTAAGCCCTAAATAAACAGATGGCCCAGATGTTCAAAGCTGCCAATGGTATCAAATGTCTAATGTGCTGGGGAAACTGGATGGCCAGGACAAATAGGCTGTCCTGAAATTCCCGGTCTGCACTTGGTAAATGTGGATGAATTTAAAATTGTGTACATTTAACAACAGTGTAACTACAGCTGGTAAGTTTATAAAACATTTCAAAGGATAGGCAATGGGACCTTAGAGGGGGAGTGTGTGTTTTGAATTGGTTTTATATTTTGACTTGACTAGTTCTTTTGGGTTTTTTAAGGATCACTCAGAAAACCCTCTAGGTGCAGCAGTCACGCTGGCTCATGAACTGGGACACAATTTTGGAATGAATCACGATACATTGGAGAGAGGCTGTAACTGCAAAGCATCTACCGATAAAGGGGGTTGCATCATGAACCCGTCTACGGGGTAAGTGCGAGGGTAAGCACTAGCAAGTTACAGTTATAGTGGAAAATTTTTAGTTTCATTTGGTGTCTCAGGAACATTTAAAGGGAAAAAAGAAAAACCTTTTCAACACTTGTCAAATCTTCTCACAGTTATCCCCCTCAAGCTGAAACAATTAAACTTGTTATCAGAGCACGACATGTACCGTTGTACATTTCTATTTCCATGTTACCAGTGGGAAAGACAAAAATGCTGTAAGCAACTGGTTAATTTAAAATAAAACCAACAAACCAAACTGCATTGCAAGTGTTGAATCAGAATTTCACCTTCTCTCATCTTGCCAACTAAGTATCAGTCATAATAGGAAATGAGCAGCGTCCCAAGGCCAAGAATAAGATGACTGTGTAGGAAACAAAGTAATGCAGGAAATATATTATTAGACTCTCTGTAAAGCCTTTGTCTTGTGCAGAGAACATTTTTAGTTTTGCACAAACTTTTGCATTTCACCCCTTGTTATAAGTGTGTAGACGTTTTAGCATGAGCAAATTAGATCTGTAAGGTCAGTCAGGTTAGGGCTGTTGAGTGGCTGGAGGGAGATCTTCCAAGAAAAGATATAAGCCACTGTGGGAAATAAAGCCAGTGAACCCATGGTCATGTCTCTGAGTCAGTGCTGAATAGTCACTCTGCTGATGATAAAGGCGCTATGTTAACAGAGAAGCACAGTGGTTTTGTAGACACAAAAAGTACAGGCACCGTGACCAGGGTAACTAGTTACAGCTTTCTTCTCTGTATTTTAAAGTACTGTTAGAAACTGAACGATATAATGAATGAGTTCTCCGTGTCCATATGCAGACAAGAACTAATAGGATTAAATTGCAATAAGAGAGAGTAGATTTACCAAAGCTTTCTAATCGTAAGTGATGTGCTGGACTGCACTGCCTGCAGAAATGTTACTGCCTGTGACTGGAAGCTGGTAAGAACCAGTCGGACAAATATCTGTCAGCAGTGTCTTATAGGTGCAGCTGGATTTGTCTTAGGGCAAGAGGATGGTCTAGATGATCTTCTGATGTCTCTTCCAGCTCCAGCATTCTCTGCATGTGCTTAAACTTCAAAACTCTTCGGGGAATTGTGATCAGCTCTAACCTCTGCCTTCTCTGAGACTGCCTGTTTGTGGGAAAGAAGGAGAGCGATCTGGGAGAGGCCAGGGAGTGTTGGGCAGGATTGCTCCCTGCTGGTCAGCCTAACAGCAGCCTTGGCGTTTCTTCAAAGGCGTGCTGTCACCCTCCTTCAAGGCAGAAAAAGGGATTCTGGCCAGGGGCCAAGCACAGCAAGTTAAGAGACAAACAAAAGAGAGTTGTGTGTGTGGAGGAGAATGAGAGTGGTTTCTGCAGTTTGGAAAAGAAAAAGAACTTGGCTCTTCTAAAACAATAGGTAGTAAATATCCGTATGGAATTGCATTCTGCAGCACGTCAATGCTCATATGCACACTGTGAAAACAAACCGAAACTGGAAACAGGGCTCTGAGGTGAGGTGGTGTGATAGCTGGTAAGCAGTGGGCAGACAGGTCTGGGCTTTGAGCTCCCAAAAGATCTCAGTCATCTCAGCTGAGTTACTGGTGGGGCATCCAGTTACTCTGCTTTTGGAAATAAACACGGGAGATGCTCCCAGGAGAGAAATTTCTAGACACTTTCTGAACTCATCTTGTAAAGGTATCTCTAACGTGAGATTAGATAGCTCTTCCCTGGTCCTGCCACCTGCACCAAAGTCCTTTGGGTATATCTTTTTGCGTAGCCGCTCTGCGTATTCCTCAGACATGAGTCCAAGCAGCTCAGCTCACTTTATGTCGGGATTTCTGTCGCACTTTACGGGTTAAAGGCTGTGCTTCCTTCAGAAACACCATGCCCAACTCCAGCACCCCACAGGTTTGACAGTTTGGGGAGGGGGCCATCAGGTACACTTCAGCTTTGTAACGCTCTCTTTGGATTTTTACCAAACTTATATACAACTTGTGCCTGAGGAAGCAGTGTGGCATTCACAGAACTGAGTAGGCTGGTTTGTTTGCAGTGATTATTGATTTATAAATGGAAATTTTAACATCAGGTTTATAGCCCTAGGCTTTACCTTCATACTGTGCTGTCAATCTGTAATAAGTATTCCGGGAGAATACTTTATGCCTTAAGCCAAACTGCATTTTACCAATTTGAAATTAACACTTTGAATATTTGCCCAACATCTGACCAACGGTAGTACTCCTCTGAGCACCATTATTCAAGGAACACCGAAGAGTTTTCAGCTCTGGAAATACGTGTGTGTTAAGGGAAGGCCAAGTGAATATTCCCTACCTGAAATGCATTCTTAGACTAGCAAAAACATCAAAACAAAGAGCATCCCAGGGAAGCCGTATACATTTAGAAAGACAGCCTCCTCTCTCAGTATACTCATCGGCACTCACTCTGTGGTCTTCTAATTTCTGTTGGGTTTACGTAGATTTAACAAGCGCAAGGAAAAAAAGTCCTTGGGCTGAAGCTAGTGTAAAAAGTATGAGCCCCCAAGAAGTCCTTATCTGATATCTAAAAAGAATAGGAAATATCTGGGTTACAAGAGAAAGGCCTCTGTAAACTTAATTCTGGAGTCATTTGTGTGGTTGTGCAGCAAAAGGGAATGTTTTATGGCTTTTTACTTAAAAGTGATTTCATTAATTACTGCCACTTCTTTCAGTTCTTATGTTTCAGTCTTTGAAGAGGTCTTGGAAATTACTTCTCGGTGGAAAAAATCTCCAGGGATCAGTGTGGAATTTAAACTCTGTTGGAGCTATCCTTTAATGAGCTTCCTATAGCTTTTACTCTTAAAAGATACCGGCAAGATGTGTACCACTTGTGTGTGAGCTACAAATGCCTCCAAGACCTGCTACTTTAGCAAAATATATTTTGTGTAACATGGAATTAAGCACATAAAACCCAAAATTTGAGGCACTCCAGGCCTTTTAGAGATTCAAATATCTGCTATGGAAATCACATAAATCCCACTGTAGAAGTTTGGGGTTTTGCTGTAAAAATAGGATCAATGAGGAAATATTTAATACTAACACATTGTTGCCTTTTTTATGCATATGTTTTAATGGTATTCTTTCAATTCTTTTAGATTGTTTTGACCATAGACTGTTCCAAGAGAAAAAGAAGGATATAAGGAGTCTTAAAGAGATTTGCAAATCTTTTTACTGAGTTTGCAGTATCTGAAAACTAAGGGACTAGGCTGAGCCAGTGAGGCCATTTTAGTATTCCACTTGTTTTCCAAGTATCTCCCTAAAGTTTCCACTCCTAGGAGTGAGAATATTCTTCCTGACAGCTAAGTAAATACAGAAGAGTTCTGGTGAAACCCAAGGCATTAGTCTAGATTTATACCACTGCAACTAAAAGCAAAATTTAGCACAAACTGCGGAGCAAAATCATGCCAATTAGCAGTGCTGGTTTACTTAATAATTTTGGAAATGCACTTTGGAATGCTCCTTCATCAAAATTGAGCACAGGTATCTCCGTGGGGCTTGAAATCGGGTGAGTTGCCCCAAAGCAGTTGAAAGCTTAAGAGTTCATATATGCTTGAAATTTCTTGCCAGCCTTAAGGGAAGGAAAATTTTTATAGTTAGTCTTCTCCCCTCCTGTAGGCCCAAGGGTTTCTCCTTCCCCTCACCCGCACATCTGTGTCCTTGCCAATAGCATGCTCTTCCAGTTTATATATAGGTGATTTACACAACTAACTCGTCGTCGGGGAAGTTGAGCATACTGGAAACATGTTCTTCCTTCCCTCTTACAGAAAATATTCCTTGATGCCTTTCCATTCCCCCCCATCCTAGTTTAGGTGTTAATGAGAGACCAGGAATCCGCTAAGGACAGCTAGTTTTACCAAGGTCATTCAGATGCTGATCCTACTGTAGTCTCCATCCCTTTGTGGAGTCCCATGACTTGCTATAAGGAAAGCTTCTTTCATTGTCCTCTCCAGAAGTGTATTGCTCTTACCAGGATGATTTCTTGTTGCTGGAACATTTCTTGTTGCTGAATCATCCCAGCCACAGCTAATTGAAATGCCAGGCAGGCTCCTAGGATAGAGCCATTTGTTTCATCTCTCTTTGCACTTCTGTAGACAGAAGCAGGTTTTTCACCATGCCGATAGAAAAGAGGATGACGGGAAAGGACTGCTTTGTAGTCTCTCCTCCAGTCCCCTTTGCACCTGGCTATGGGAATAAGAGACTTGTCTCCAGCTCTGTCCTACTGCCCACAGCCCATTTCTTTCACTATCCATGTATTGTGAGATGAAATACCTCATCTTGACCTGGAAGGGTACATGCTTTAACCATAGGCTGAAAGCTATCCTGACAGCTATAAATCATGGGGACTTCTACACACCCATTCCGCAGACCCCACTTACCCCATTGCACTGCGATTACAAACGGAAAATGCAACCGGCTTGGAGTTTGTCCCTGCAAACAGGTACAATAGTAGGAAGGCAGGATGGGCTTGTGCTGAGGAACCGTGACGGTGTCTGCAAGGGCATGCCTTCAAATGCCTTTGAATTCTAGCATCAAGCACCGTCACTTTGTGCCCAGTCTTCCAAATGCTACTGCACATCAAACGCAGTCTGGCAGCAGGTCGTGTAAGTCTGCTTTGACTCTCATTTCCACCTTGGGTGTAAATTGCTTCTTCTCAGAGACCATGAATTTAAAATAACAAACCCTTTGGAAAAGAAAAATGCTGTATGGGCGATTGTTTCAAGACATGAAACAAGTGGTATATACTTAAGAAGTGCAGAAGCTGATGCGTGAGGGAGGGCATGGCCATTGCTATTTGCTCAACAGACTTTTGAATGAAAGAATATCTCTTCAGAAACTTTGATTTTAATCTAGGTCCCTAGTAGACCTGTTTTTCCTCTGTTCCAAGAGTTCCAAGGCATATGCTGGTTTGCATCCCAGTGATGGCATGAAGTTTTAGGGGCAGAAAGCCATTTGGTGCCACACAAGAAGGTCTGGGCCAGTAGCATAAACAAGGAAGCAGCTTTTCTATGATAATTTCTCTGCACAACATCTCCTCTTTGTCATGTTCCTTTTAGTGTGATGTTCCTTTTGAAAAGTCAAAGAATGAATTGAATCCCTCTATGCCTGCCTTTTTTTTTTTCCTGTTCCTATCTTGGATCTTGTGTTACCATTTCCATTTTCACAGCTAGAATTTAAAGTCAGTATTTTTTTCTGATCCAGTCAGGTTTTAAATTCAATTTACTCAGATAAATATGAATGCATATGTTACAGGGAAGTGGAGGCTGGACTTGTAACACTGTGACTTCGTGCTGGTGGAAATGCTTGTGTTTTGCCTGTGCTGCAGAATAGCTTGAGGCTCTGCTCCAGCCAAGGGACTGGGTTTTGTGTACTGATCATAAGTGAAGAAAAAGGAGAAATGGAATTGAGATCAATTATTTAAACTCTCAGCTATTGATCATTTTAGAGGATTTTTATGGAACTGTGCCTCTCGGTAGAAAATAACAGCTAATTTTGAGTAATTGCCTTTCAGTACACAATTTCACTTTAATTATTGAGGTTTTGGAGGCAGGGTTTGGGGAACACAGAAAGAGCACATAGTAGAAATCGTACAAAGTGTGTAGAAAACTACTAGTTCATTTACTATTGAAATTTGGAAAAGCCTCTTTTTTTTTAAACCAATCAAAAAAATACCCACTGTTACCAGCTTGTTTTTAAGTAAAATTGAAACCTTTATGTTAGAATTCAAACAGATAGCCAATGGGAAGATGCATATTTGTGACTAAGAGTGAGAGCAAAACGTGATCTGTTAAGAATCAGCTGACTGACAGTCCCAGATTAAACTAATTGACTCTATCTAAGTACTGCTGAGGAGAAATGGGGAAAAATTAAAGATGGGAAGGACCATCAGGTGGGCTTCTTCCAGATACTACCGAAAAAGAGCATTGATACGTACTATATTTTAATTCCCTCTAGGAACAATTAGGTCTTCTGCGCCGAACACTGAGTACATTATTTACAATTAAGGCTAAATAAAATATTTAAGTAGAAATACAGCACTTTTTCCTGAGTAACAGTACCAGATGTCTCCGGGTAGCTAAAAAGCAAGACCATGAGTGCACAGAAGATACTGTAAATGTGAACATTCCCATTTGCCTTACTGGTGATAAACTGGTCCGTAGGTTCATTATACGAGTGGCCAAGGCATTCAAGGATTAGGTTAGGAAACATCTGTTCTTTGTTGCATGTTACAGGCCAATTCCCAACTGTTTTGAAAGCGTAGTGCTGTATGATCTGGGAGAAGAAGTTATGCTTGAAAGGCAGCTGTCCTGCAAGTGAGAAACAGTTATATTTGACACTTCCCTTTTATGTGTTAAGTTCAGTGGCCAAGGGAAGGTGCAGTACACTTTAGTCTGTGTCATTTATAGCATCCGTTTCTGCTGGCAAAGAAAAATTGGTTATATTGTCTACCCTCTATTGACAGCCCTTTGAGGTGGCAAGTATATTATCAGACATCTAAAATAGCTATTTCTTTGCTTTCTCCTCTTCCCCCCGTGCCCAGTTCATGCTACTTTCACATGGTTGAAGGTCTTATTGTGTTTTGTTTCCTGATTTTCCCAGTGTAAATGCTCTGATTCAGATTCTGCAGTGCTCAGGCTTTTAAGATTTCTCCGGTGTTCATGCTCAATGGAAGGGTAGGGCTAGGAGAAGTTTTAGTACTTGCATGTAGCTGGTATTTCAGGAGTCCAGCAATCAGTACGGTCCCTCTTCCCCAAACTGCTGGGGTCTAAGGGTGCTTCTAGAAATGCTCCCCAGAGGCACTGAGGTGTCACAACTTGGATTAGGTATTTGTTCTCTCTATTAAAGTAAAATTAAATGGTAGGTCATGGGCATGTGAGTTATAGAATCTAGGTGTAGGATCTCTATCCAAAAGCCATCAGATATTTCTGATTATCACATTACACCCACAGCAAACACCACGAAATAGGGATTTGGGCAGAGAAATTGGCCTGTGGATCTAAACCCCAACCTGGTTTACTCCTGTGCTGCAGTTTAATTCCACCTCTGGTGAACTCAAATAACGTTTTGGGGGGCTACATGATAATCCAGATGATGGAAATCATCCAAGTTAAAAACAAGGCTGGTGGAGGCAGAAGAACGTATGCTAATGAGGATTATTTAGTGATCTGCCTTGCAGTTCAGGTGCACAGTTATCCCGATGCAGCCGGGGTAACTGTGAAGAGCAGGATTGGGTCAGGGTGAGGAGATGCTCAGCAGCTTCTCTGTCTGCCTTCCCCACCAAGGGCAGCGTCTGGGGGAACAGCACCCTGTCCTTAAAGTATGTTACACAACTGATGTCCTTTGATGGTGCTGCAGGTCTGTTCTTCCCTCGTGTATCACCCATTATCATTAATGAGATTTAGGACTGCACATCAAAAGAAGGCAAGTAACAGTAATGCTGATTTTATAATGCATAAATATATATTTGCATGATAAATGGGTGGCTGATGTCTCCTAGAGAACCGTTCTGCTCAGTAGGGTTGACTCTCAAAGGCTTTTGTAGGAAGCCTTGTTGTCATCTGCTTTTGTTTGATTTTTGTTTTTTAACTGCCATACAAAAAAAAAAAAAAATTAACTACATTATAAAAATGTATGTAAATAAATAAAACATAGTTAAAATCTATTAGGGACAAGTTAGGAAAGTACTAATCATATGTATCGTTTACTGTATTAAGTATTAGTTTCAATCACATTTCTTCTTTTTGAAAAATGATCTCAAGGAAGCAGGATATAAGGTCACCTTGATTTTGATTATTCAAACTCTGAACTGGAGGCTACCAAACTGGGCTATGAAAACATACACCCTCCAGAGATTTCCAGCATGCTAACTTCAGGAGACAGTCAGGTGTGCCATGCAAACAGCATTTTGGCTTTGGTACCAAATCAACTTGAAGTGAAAACCAGTTATTCCAATACTTCACAAGGAAAAAAAAAAAAAAAGGAAGAAAAGAAAAAAGCTAAGGAAAAAAAAAGGGGGGGGGAGCAAAAGGTCATGCTAGAAATGGGACAGAAATCAGAAATACAGTGTAGGAAAGGACACTTTAATTTACTGACTGGTTCTCTTTTCTTCTTTTTAGACATCTCACAGCATCTTGTAGCTGCAGAGCTGTTAAACGTTAATCAAACCATTATTAGCTAGTGCAGTATTTCCTGACCCCTCTCAGTTTGTTTTTAGCTGTGCAGACCTCACTTTGCATTTTTCAGTCTGGCAGCTTAAAGACATTAAACTGTGGAGTCAGCAGAACTATCTGGAATTACCTCTGTTACAATTTGAAGAAAATGAAATTATCTTTAAGATGTAAACAGTTTCTAATTAAACTCTGAAGCTGTTTATGTTTCCAAACCAGTCTGAGCTGAGCTCTGCACAAAGACAGACTTCTTTGTTGTCTTTTTCTTTTTTTAATAAAGTTGATATACCGATGTAATAAATTGCTTGTGACAGAGCTAGGTCTGTTGTGCCAGCAGTGCAACTGCTTTTTAAAAAAAACTTAAGCAACATATCCCTGTGCCCTAGTAATTTAGCACATTGCATTCTGGTCCTTCCTTTAGTAGGAAACAGCCATGAGATTACAGAATAGATTTATGTCAGTCTTTCACTTAACTCCAAGTAGCCCCATGTCTTAACTGCATTTGGCATTCCTTTTTGTTAATAATTTCCATACATTACAGATACATTTAATTGTTGTGGTAAATAAGATGTGCGTTGAAGAATGAGTACCGTTGGTCGAAATACATTGCACGTTTCCCAGTCCTTTATAGGAGTGGGTCACTGTTAATAATTAGCACACTGAGCTACGGGGCAGGTCTTTAAAGAAAAGATAGTGCTTTTTATTTTAGTTTAGTCTTTCACATTTCAGTAGATGTGCTGTTAGAAGTGAAAATATTTGGCTTTTCTGGTGTATTCTAGAGGAGAACTCGTACAGATTTACAGCATGCATTTTCTGTAAGTGAAGCTGACAAGGAGAGAGGTTACTTCTCAAATGAAAACACATTTTACTTCTGGTGTGATTATTTATAGCAGATACTTAAGGACAAGTCATGGTTTCTACTATGTGATGTATCCAGAATGGGTACAGTTTTACTGACTTGGATGCTGGTATGTGAGAGCTCAGCTGCGTTTTGTCTTGTCGGTGTAATATCCATAGAAAATATAGCTCTGTAAGGGACATTTTTCTCCTGCAGTACTGCTATTGCCATGACCCATGAGAACAAATCATATAAGGACATTTCCCTTTATCTTGGCTTTCTGGTTCATCAAAAAAACTTTTCAACCTGCAGGGATAAATCTGTAGTGCAGTGCATGGAGAATTAAACACACAATGTCCAGTTTTAATTGGTGTTAATGAATTCCAAATTCCCAGAGTATAAATGGAAACATACCTAAAAGGGCATATTCTTAAGGTCACATGAATGCTCCTTTTTGAACATGTGTTGTATGCCCCACAGCACTTTAAGGAATTGATGTTGACTTGGAAGGCTGAATCACTGTAATTAAATGATGCCTACAGCTGCATTTGCCACAGTTGTCATGGGAATCACAGAGTCTTTTTGTGCCTGGGATAGATGTGCAAAATGTTTAAAATTCAGTAGAAGATGTCCATTTTACCCCAACAATTGCTTCCTGCAAAGTCATTCTTTTTCTTTTCTAACGTCAAAGCCTATTACAAAGTCCCAGATGCATTTACTGTGGGATTCTTGTGGCAGAAATGCACGTAGGCTCCATTTCACCTTTTTAAAACTGAATGGCACAGCCCCAGTGGTGAGATGAAGATAAGCAACCACCTATTTTAGTGTAAAGTCACTGAAAAATAAAGAGGTGAAATAACTGGTGTCCTAGGGAGCCTTTCTGACTGCTTCTAACATAGCATGGAGATTGCGCTCATCTTCGTCACTGATGTTCTCCTGGCAGCCAACCAGCACTGGGCGTGAAATCCAGGCTCCTTCAAATTTGGTAGAAAAGCTCCTATGGACTTCAATAAGGCCAGGATTTCATTAGGATACCTATGGAGTCCTTAAGATTTCTCAGAAGCCTTTCATTCCTGTAAGTGAAAGTTTAAATTTGCTCCCTTAAGGATCTCTAAGTCTCAGGTCATGGCTGGGTCCATTCTTTCTTCATGGCTTGAAATAATGGTTACATACAATGTTGCTACTAATTAGTTTATTTTCTTTGTTTGAGCTTTGTGAAAAAGAAAAGAGAAGCTAGAAAAAGTGATTAATTGTTATTTTATACTTGTGTGTGTGTGTGAAAGAATTCCACTTTCATTTGTCTGAGGTGATTTAGGTGATATGGGATAAACTGCTTTTTGCTCAGTGTTGATCTTGTAGCAGAAGAAAGGAAGGTGGAAATGCTGGGGGAACGCAGTCTGATTTCTGGCACTTATCTTTCCTTTGGATCTTCTAAAAGAAAAAAAAAAAAATTGAGCCATGCTGCTTGCAAGTCTGATACTCCTGTCTTGATGTCCTGATTTATTAAGAGACTGGGTAGTACTGATGTTAAGTGAAATCAATACGAGCCTGTCCCCCAGGTATATATTCTTTCTAGCTTTTTGCAGGGCTCACACGTTTTTCTCTAGCACCCATGTCTCGCTGCCTGGCATTTCCACAAGCTTCATTCTCTTAGTGCTTCTGCTACTGCTTTTCCCATTGCCAGCTTCTTCACATACCTTGTCCAGAGGACTGCTTCCCAAATCTCTTCTCCCTGGCCTGGGTTCCTCCTTGTTTGGCCCTCCTCGGAGTCCTCTTCCCTTAATTTGCTGTCATTTGATCTGCTGACCTGACGTACGGGCTCATCCTCGCCCAAATCCATCTGCTAAGGCCAAGTACCCTCAGTATGGCAGGTTTTTAAATCAAGCTGGTCACAGTGATCACAACATCAGCTGGGAGGATAACCGTGTATACTTCTTTCGTTCTTTAGGGTGCAGCATATCACGAGTTGTGTTTAGGATACACATGGGCAGGACAGGAGCTTGTACTGGTGAAAGGGGGAAATGTCCATAAATAAATACCATAGGTTGATTTTTCTGTATTACAATTTGGGTTCGATATTCCCTTTTGTTTGGTCTGCTTTGGTTTTTGAAAAATTATTTTGTTCTTCCCCCTCATCCAAACATGCTCTCTATAAAGTCCTTCTCTCAAAACAGTTCCCAAAGTCAGATTTATTTATGTTTTCTCCCAGTCTGCTCCTGACCCATTTAAAAAACAATTCCAAGGTTTTTCAAGGGAGAAAATCACAACGTAACTGCCTAAAACAAAAGCTGATTGTAAAATCATGTTGGGAACGAAATGAAGTGTCATCATGATGTCGCGCTGCCCCAGCCTTTCAAGCCAGGTCAACCGGTGCCTTTTATCTAACCAGAAATCAGTAGGAAGCTGATCTTCAGCAAGGTATTTTGAGCAATGGGATGGACCATTTGTCTTTATTTGCTCGTCACGTGCTGAGGATGTTGTCTTTTGTGTGACAAACTTAAGAAGGGGGCATTCTGGTTGTGCTTCTTCTCTACCCGTTTTTTCCTTCGTTGCTGGCAACTGCTGGCAGGCAGGGTCTGCCTGCTGCCCTGCTTTTCTTTAGCCTGGGACCAGACCTGACCTGGCCTTTTCATCCCTCCCTCTGCTATTTGTTGCTTTTTCACTTTTACTGTAGTCAGCATTGGATTAACCTCAATTTCTAAGTAGTAGATTGTGAAACCTGAACTCTGGGCAATCCAGCAAATTTTTATTAATGAGGTAGTGGTCTAAAAGGAAACGGAGCAAAAGATGAGCCAGAGGCAAATTCAAACTGATTATAGCTACTTTCCTTGGCTGTCTAGTTTCCAGCAGGAAGAACAGTTGTCTGAGTTCAATCCCCATAGAGCTTTTGCAATGCAGATAACTCCAGCATATAGTCAGAATACTGTCAGGATTGATAAATTGGTTTAGTATTGCTTCACCCCCAGAACACAGAAAGGAAAGTCACAATAGGCCTCTCAACAAGAAAAAACTTCTCTGACCACACATTTGTCAAAGTAAAAGTAACTGCTAATAATGTTTTATTTGGCAGTTTTGTGACTGCAGAAATAGCAAGCCATGACAGTGTATACTGTATAAAGCCATTAAGTGTTGTTCCTTTGCAGAATGTACTTTCCTGAACCATCCAGCCGTTTGTTTCATCGCTGCTTTCTGCCCAGAAGTCCCACATTCAGTATTATAAATCTGCCTTTTTGAATATTTCAGGTAGTTAAATTTTCACCTTCAGTTTAATGGGAGAGGTCAAGTCTCAGCTGGGGCTATGGCAATCCAGTCTAGGCACCTGAAGTGAGATTACTTGAATGCATTCTGGGAATCTGCACTGTCCCCAGGGCCAAATTAAAATGAAGCTAAAGCATTTGTGTATGAAGTTTAAACATTTACT
The DNA here is from genome assembly GCF_947461875.1 of Haliaeetus albicilla. NCBI lineage: Eukaryota > Metazoa > Chordata > Aves > Accipitriformes > Accipitridae > Haliaeetus > Haliaeetus albicilla. The sequence goes on along the minus strand of NC_091493.1, from coordinate 38,277,297 downwards.
TGGAAAGACTTTCTTTTCAATAACCCTGGAAATTTCATTGTAGCACAACAAGCCATTGCCACTACATATCAATTAAATTAACCACTAGTGTGACATATTCATAGTTATTTATTGGAAGTGTAAAAACTACCATGTAGTGAACATGACAAAAGCTGTAGGAGAAATTTTTAAATCACTGACCATGAACTCAGACAGCAAGAGCTTTGATGTCATGTATAACTACATGGCCCAATTCCGTGCTCTACTTTATTGATGCTCTAGGGATTAAAACTATAAAAGAGGAGCAAGAGAGTGAAAAATAGGCTAGAAAAATAAGTATGAGTTGTCAGACATCTAGCGCCTTTTGAAGCAAACTTCCCATTTCAATACTTATATATAAAACCACTCTACATTTTTAGCTGAATCCTTCCAACACTGCTGAAAAAGATGTGGCCCATCAGCTCTGGGACTGGTGTCTTGTACAAAGCTCTATCATGTGCTGCTTGCAAGCGCCTGCGCATCTTCCAGGAGCGCAAAGAGTCCTCCAGTTTACCCCCTCCTCCCAGTTATCCTGGGTGTTTGCCATTGGCAAAAGCTTTGGGTGGGAGAGAATCTGCAGCTACCTTTAGCGTCTCCCCTTATTGTGCTTGGGGGATCTACTTTAAAACTGCGTTTGTGTCTTTCTCCCTCAGAAGTACTTACAAATGAAGACAATGTTTAAATAATAGATTAAAAAGCCCTTCCATATTATGGCACTTATCTAATTTTAAACAATTGCTATTAAAACATGAAGTGTATGAAATAAGGTGTAATGACAGAGCTTGATACACGAAGGGATGTGTAGTATTTGAACACCTATTTCAATATCAAAGAAAACTGGATTTTATCTCCTGCTTAATACCTAATTCTGTGAGGTTCTTTATGCTTACTAATTCATTAACATACTTGCTGTACAGAATAGCTGAAGTGTCAAAAAATGTCATCTAATAGCAAATTCAGTTTTATTCTAGTAGGCTCATCTCTCTTAGGAGACCATAAAAAGTTGCTTTCAAGAGATGGAAAGCAGTAATAAAGTCTAGAAGGTTAAAACCAAGGGGGCTGCCTTTTAGTGGGAAAGAATTATGTCAATTAGATCGGGAGTTAGAGGAGGCTGGAAAATTGTCACAGTTTCTTGAAATCAACACCTCACTGGGTCTAGAAACATTCATGTCGCTTAAGCTTCCACCTTCTAGAGGTTTATTCTTGTGTTACTCTCTCTACTGCTGACATTTTTTGCATGGAAAAATAACTTATACCTGAATTAACAAAAGCAACCCTATCTCTATTTTTTAAGTTAACCCCCCCCCATTTGTAGGTTCCTGTGTAAGACTGGGATATGCAACAGAAAACCTTCACATTTGTGCGTAAGTCATTCTTGTAGAGTCTGAACAAGAGGGAGCTCAAACTCACGTCTTCTGCCTCCAATAAAGGGATCTGAGTTGCTCTCCTCTTCTCCAGTTGTGAGCCACTGTGCAGCCAAAACCTAAGCATTTTGGAGAGTAAGTATTCATATTTCTGAATCTCAAAGGGTCCCAGGTTGAGACAAGACACAGAGACTCTGCAACGTTCAGTTCAGACAAGGTGTTGGCATGGAAAGTGTTGGAAATTCAGGTGCTTGACTAGTGAAATTTCCAACTCAGGGGGCTGGGACTCAGCATCCCTCTTGTCCTTGGGCACCTTCGTGCTCCTAAAAAGCACAGCTGATACAGTAGCTATTTCCAGATGTAGCCTCTCAGGCTTGATTTTTCAAGCATTCTGGACAAAGTCCGGTCCCAGTTTTCTGCACCTTTGGAAATCAGCTAGTCAACAGTTGTTTCAATAAGTATGCTCTAGAAAATCAAAATGCCCTTTTAAAATTAATATAATCTCCAATTATCATATTACCTTAGGGAGGAAGGCCTGGTGGTACTTAATAGAGCTCTTTGGGGCTGTTGTGCATTTTAATTGAGTGAATAATTGTAAAACACTTCAGGGCCTTTTGGTAAAAGGCTCTGTACAAACATTGCCATAATGCTGAATAATCAGGTTGCGATATGAACTGGAATAAATGAACCCTATAAATAGATACATAATTTATATATTCACATAATGTATGTGTGTGTATATATACCAACATTTTTGAGAGAGCAAGGTGGTTACTTTATCAAAGTCCTACAGTTCTTGAATAAGAAAAAAAAATTGAGATTGGATAGCAATAATCATAATAATCAAAATAATAGTTTTCAAGATATTATGAACCTGCAGTTTATCCTCCTGTGCAATGCATAGAGAATTGCCAGAAGCATTGATGGCATCACCACTTCAGTGATGCTTCTTAAGAAACAGCAAAATATGTTGTGTTTTATGGTGGAGGAACACAGAGGAGGTAGATCCAAGGTACTAAATGTTTAGACGCCTAAAGAAGTAGATAGACATGGTTTGGAGGAACCGAGGGAATTTCTCTTCAGCTGGCTTTCCCCAGGTATTGCTGCAATGCAGTGGTAGGGATTGGAGTGGAGCAAAGGTCTCCTGCAGCCTGAGTCAGTGCCCCTGCAGGCATTTTCCAGATGGAGCAATGGGAAAAACAGCAATGGTGAACGTGGTACACCAGCCTCAGCGCTGGTATCGGTGCTAGGTCGGTAGCTGACCTGCGTGAATCAGTAGCCACTGTTTCTCCTGAATGTTTTGGCTGTCTGATCTCTTAAGACTGTAATTTTCTGGGGCAGTGACTCTCTTGCTGTGCTTGTACTCTCTTGTAATTCAGCCCATTAGGAGGGGGAATGCCTCTGAAATGGAGATGATGGAGAGGAACTTTTATAGTTCATGCAAAAAAAAGTCTGTGCTGGGCAATGCGGTGCTAGTACAAAGAACTCTGTTCTTAAAAGGGACTTGACGCAGTGATGATGCCACTTCACTTAGTTAGTGAAAGGAGCCATCTAATACAGGCTAAATGCAAAACTACATAAAGGAAACTGGCATTTGAATGGCTTGAGTGCTTGAAATATAAATGAATGGGACAAGTCCAGACTCTGTTTCTAAAGGAATCAATTACCAGGCATCCTCTTACTACTGTGAGGCTCTCATCTGCAGGAGCAGTCAAAGCTATTTTTGCTGGGAACTAGGATATCCGTTGCTTGAGATTAAGTGCATCTTTTAAGCACCAAGAGACACTGAGGAATGCTGTGGATTCAAGAGGGTTAGAAGGACTCTGAAATTATTTTCCTTGCTGCAAACCCACTGAAGAGACTGATGTAGTGCTAGGCACAATTTGAGTTCTGTAGAGTTGTACCCACGGCCAGAATGGTTTGACAAAATGATCCATTGTGTATTAAATCTACAGATTGAAAGAGTGTAGAAAATGTGTGGGCTATTCAGCATCTTAGAATAGGAATTAGGTTGGACTAAAGTTTCCTTTCTCTTCCCAACTGTGGAAAAGTAAGGATCAGTAAAAGAAAATGTCTGGAGTGAAGGATAATGGAATATACTGATTGCTAATGAATTTTTCACCTCTGGAAGGTTGTCCAATGGCCCATATTATCTGGTAGCTGAGGGTTTTTCCAATAGGGTAAGTGTCTGAGCTACCACGGAAAGCACAAATATCCCTGTTTAGCATGTTACTGAAATCTTGGAGACAGGTCAAGGACTGACTTCACTGTGGAGACCCCATTACCTTTTCCCACCAAAGGTAGTCCTTCCAGGTGAGGTCTGAACCCTCTTAAGAGGGTAGCGCAAGGAAGCTTGCTGCATTTGTTCAGAGGACGAGTTTCTTTCACATAACCATTACTTCGTCATTTTTCCCAAGCTCCAGATTCACTTAAACATCGTGCCTAATGCTACTGACATCTGGTATCTATAGCTTCCCTTCCCATCTGCCAGGGATTTCATGCTTCTGATGAAAAAGCTTTAAAATTGCTAAGAGCGCCAAAATGTAGCCTAAAATCACAATGATCAAATGCTGTGGCTTTACATGGGATTTTTTTTTTGTCAAAAAAATGAAGAATGGTTATGTGTCAGAATATGACGGTATTAAAGATCAATTATGTTTCCAATGAAATACCAACTGGCATCAATTGATGTGGGATCTTCTCTTGCATGGTGTGGTTACCCTTCGGTTGCTCTCTGTTTCCACTTGTTGGGTTCATGTCTGGTTTTGTGTTGCTTTATTTTGGGCTTACTTGGTAAAGAAAAAGTATTTTCAGAAAATTTCATCAAATAACATGTGCTGCACTGATGTCAGCTGAGGAAATCAGCGTCAAGAGCAGGAAAAGCCAGAAGATGAATGGATCTCTTAGTTCAAAATAGGAAACAGCTTGAAGTTCCTTTGGGGGGAAACAGAAACCTCATTCATTAACAATGACATTACTTCACCTCTGGTACAGAGTAAGGATTCTGTTCTCCCGGTGATGGACAGACACATCTCACATTCATGCAAATGACCCTGAGCATTCATGGATACAAAGGAAGAGCCCTAAAATATTGACAGTTTTGACTGGTGAGCTATTCTGATGATCCATGTGCGGCTGAGACATATGGCACAGGGAAAAATGCATTATTTGTGTTCCTGAATTGATTTCAGTCTGTGTAAGGTATGCCTGTCTCCCTGTCTCATCTCAGTGGATATCAAAGTAAATCTGTGTCACTGAAGTGAAGGGTCTTGCCTGGATGATGCAGTATTCATTTATTCATACTTTGATACAAGGATCATGTCTGATCAAGCACTCATATATTTTGTGCAGGATTTATCAGTCAGATGTATCTGGGTTTCTTGAGTTTTTTTCTGGTGTTTGATGGTAGTGTACATCCATCTACTTGTTCATAGTCACGTACATGAAATTTTGAGGGTTTTTTTTCCAATCAAGCTAAGAGTAGAACAGGAGTTTGTGGTGTCCTGTTAAGAACATCTCCAATTGCTCAATATAAAATGGTCAGTAGGAAGTTTCCCAAGTGCCTTTATTTTCTATTCCATTACTCCTAGTACCTTCCCTGTTTTCCCTTGGGGCCCAGAGCTGCAGCTAGCAGCCTGACTCCTACCTCACGCTATTCTAAAATTTCTTTGTTTATCTTAGACTCTGTCATTTTGCCTAAACATTGATGTTTTCCAGAAATCAGTTTTTTAAGTGGCGATGCCTATTAACTTTCTGAAGTCATATGTCAGTGAATCACAGAACTGTTTAGTTTAACTAGACAAGCCCTATAGTGATACACAAAAATTATTTTCTTCAGAGTCCTGTTTATGTTCTTTTCCAATGGGCTGGCTGTTTTATTGCAAAAGAATCTGTAAAAGACGTAATTTTAAATAGGCACAAAATAAATTCTGTTCCGTAAGGTACCCATAATGTTTCTAGAAGATCCTAATTAACCTCCTTATGTCAGCATAGGAAGCTCTATTGCATTTGTGATTGTCAAACATTTGGTTATTTTAATAGAAACGATCCCTTTCTGATACCTATTGGCATCATCATTCACAAAGCAAGCTTTTCATTTCAGGATATTAGAAGCAACAGTAGATTAATCGAAGTCTGAAGTTCAGCAGTGCAGAACTTCCATCTATTATCTTGCTTGTCTGTAAAGATTATGCCCTAATAACGCGTGAGTGGTACAAAGCATTTAGTGAATAAAGTCCAGTCATTACCAGGTTGGCTCCCTGTGCTGCCATAGTGTTGAATTACTGCTGGACCACAGAGCAGCAGCGACGAAGGTACCAAGTCTTAGGGGAGATGCTGGTTTATGACTTAATTGTGATACAGATTTAACATAACCATGTGCACATCCCAGTGCAGAGAGGGTGCAGCAGACTTTAGGACATGACACTGATGGCCAGACCCAGGTGCCACCCAGGTGACTCATATCTGTGAGTCAAACGGCAAACATCCATTAGTAAAAATGGAATTAAGTCCTCCAACAGAAAAACACAAATTACATGGTGATATTTGTACTACACTGGATCATCTTGCTAACATTGTCCGTGTGTTTTGCAAAAGAAATCAAAGCCACTATGTACCTGCACAGCAGGGCCAAATCCTGCTCTCAGCAGTGTGAATTCAAAATATGGGTATCTTCGGTAGCGTCTTAGAGTCATCCTGATTTAAAACCAGAACTGTATTTGCTTTAATCACGCAGTTCCTAAGTTCAATTTTGATGAATTGCAGAAGCAGGCTCTTATCAAGTAACTCGGTGTTTTTCTCTGTTGTTTTTTTCCTGAAAAGAGCAGGAAGTTTGCCATACTGCAGAGCAAGATGAATGAATTTGCCATTCGAGGCTAAATTTTTCACGAAGGATTAGGATGTTTTGCAGTCCTGTAAATGCAGGAATCCTCCTTGCAAGCCCAGCATTTCTTTAGGGTGGTGATCAAAATTTGCTCTATAACTACATATGCAAAAGAGGGAGAAGGAATTCCAAATGCGAACACTTCCAATCCTTAAAAGCCACTACAAATTTAAGTGAAAAAGATGGAAATTCCCTTACTTATAGTCAGAAATTATTACAAATGTGTTCGGCTCAATCTTACCATGAATTGATGTATCTCAATCCTGTGTTAAAGGGTTAAAAAAAAATATGAATGCAATCTTCTTGTTAGTGCACAGATGTGCTAAAAGGTCACCAGCGTGACAGGAAGGAGATGTTTTCATCTGATAATACTATCTGTCTTTTTGTCGCTGTGTACTGTTCTTCTAGCTATCCATTTCCCATGGTATTCAGTAGCTGCAGTAGAAAGGACCTGGAAAACAGCCTGGAAAAAGGAGTGGGAATGTGTCTGTTTAACTTGCCTGAAGTCAAGGAGTCCTTCGGTGGACAGAAGTGTGGGAATGGCTACGTGGAAGATGGAGAGGAGTGCGACTGCGGGGAGCCTGATGTAAGACACCACCTGAGAGTTACTGCTCACCTCCTGCCTGCAGGTTTTTAACAGTAAAGAATTGGTTTGGCATGTTTAACTCTATTTAGTGTAAAAAAAAAAAAATTTCTTCCTTCTCTGCCTCTATCTTACTATCTTAAACCTCAGACTCCTCAGAAATGCGGGGAGTTTCTGCTTGACTTGCATTTGAGTTGCTAAAGTTCAGGCAGGGCTTTAGTTAAGAATGTGCTTGATTCACCGTTAGAGAACAAACTCTCTCGTGGCTTGTCCAACAGGCTAATCATGACTAACTGTCATGTTCCTAACAACAGAAATTCCTTTAAGTACTAGCTAATAAGCTAGACTCAAAATAAATTTGTTAACATTGTTGAAATTTCTCAAGATACCATGCATTAATTGAAGGTTTGTTTCCTTATATGAGAAGCCACTCGTATATTAATATTAATATAAATATAAATAGCTATATAAATATTAATATTGGCTAGGTATTTTTTTATTGCAGACAGCTTCAGTTCTTAGGTACAAGACCTTTCCCTCCTTCACTATGAGATTTTTCTTTGCCTCTAGCCAATTACCTTACTAACAGAAATAGTCTTTACTGCCTCCCAAAAAGAGTGCTACTACTTCAAAGATCGTTCCATTTAGTTTAGTGAATGTGTCAGAGGACTGCTCAGATCAGGAGGAGATAGGCAAAACCTGGGGGTCAAATAATATCTGAGCCGACATCCTTATCCCTTTGGCATCCCAAGCTCATTGGCTGTGTTGAACTCCTCTCAGATTATCTGAATTAAATACATCAGCAGATGAGGCATTTGTTTCCTGTGATAAATATGGTTCTCCAGACAAAATAGATCGGGGCAGTTAAAAGAGCGAGATACTGCTGTATCCTGTCTATACAGTGTATTGGATTTATACAAGCCATAAGGATTTTCTGACAGTTCACTCATTCTTCGGGGTAACAAGGTTGGAGGAAGAAGGCTTATCTTCTTGTTTAAAGTCAATAGAGTGCAAGCAGCTTGCAAATGTCTTTCTAACCCAGTTATCTTTCTCATTTTCACTTTTGAATGTTAGCAATACCTTTTCAAGTCAAAGCCACTTAACGTCAGCAAGCGCTGACTTGATTTGCCTCTTCTTTCTATGTTTTTCCTTTTTAATTATATTGGAAAACTGCAGCTTTGGCCCAGTGAAATTAATTTGGAATTTACTGCTATAATCTGAGTTGTACCAGAAAACCCATTAGATTAGTTAATAATTCACTGCCCAGTCATTTATACCAGCTGACTTTTGTCAATAGCGTTGCAGTATTTTATGGCATGGAGAGCTGTACAATAACATATACTAGTTTTCTTTTGTCAGTGATCAGAATTAACTATCAGTCTGAATACGTAGATGTAGGTGGTTGGTAGGGATATTTCTCCTTTACCCTAAGTCAAATATTAGCCCCGTGTTGAGGTCTGTGCTCACTGACATTCCTTAGCAGTAGGAAAGCAATGGACTCCTGAGAGTGGAGAGTCGTGACTGTAGCCCACCTCCCACCCTTCAGACAACTCTGGAAATGCTAATACCGTAGGAAATGTTTGATCACCTCCATCCGCACTACGGTCTCGTGTGCATCAGGCGCTGGTCATCTTCTTGAGTATAATGTATGCCGGCATGCCCGCCACCAGGCCAAGAGTGTAAGACCCGACCAAGGATGATATGGCCAATTAAGCTCCAACTTCATTTTGGATTATATTACCAAAAATGTCTGACGTGCTATGGTGTCTGTGGAAGGAGGGTTAAAGTAGATTACAAATGGAAAGATAGAATAAGGTGGGAAAAAAAAAAAAAAAAACTTTGGTCCCTGAGAACTGAAAGGTGACAAATGTGGCTAATTTTATAATAGGCTGCAAGGGGGAATCAGAAAACTACAAATTGGTACATCAGAAGCAGACAAATTACTTCCAAATGTAATTAAGAGCTAGTGCCTGAACAGCTGTGACATGCCAGGGACAAGTCAACACAGCTTTTGTGCCAGGAAATCTTGTCTTACAAACCTATCACAGTGCTGTGAAGGACTTAACAAGTGGATGGAAAAGGACGATGCTGCTATTGCAGCCTGTTAGGAGTTCAGGGAGGCTTTAGACCAAGGCCTTTCACCAAAGCCTCTTTAGGAGACTAAGCAGCTGTAGGACAAGAGAATATTGCATGGGTGAAAACTGGCTTAAAAGATAGGAAATACAACCAGGTATAAGTCGTCCATTTTACGCAGTGGAAGGAAATCTGCTGTGATGTATCCATGAGATGTGTCCTGGGGACTACATGATTCAGCATATTCATAAACAGTCTGGGAAGAGGAATGGTCTTGAATTTGTGGGTGATATTAGTTAGGATGGTGGAGATGAAAGCTGGCTGTGAAGAACTGCAGAGGAACCTTCTGAGACAGCTGGACTGATCATTAAGATGACGAATGGGATTCAGTGCGGAGTGATACACATCCCAAACATCACATATAAGATGATGGACTCTGAGCTGACTCTGACCATAGAGGAACAAGACTTCATATTGCAATAAATAGTCTCATGAAAATGTCAGCCCAGTGCTCAAGAGTGGTCTAAAAGGTAAATAGGCTGTTAGAAATTACTCGGGAAGAAATAGGAAAACAAAACAAAGCACCAGTAGGCCTCTATAAATCTGCAGCGTGCTGCACCTGAAACTGCATGTGCAGTTTTTTCCTACACCTCCCTGATCTCAGGAAGGATGAAGCAGAATGAAAAAGGTTGAAAGAAAAGCAATAAGGAGGTTCAAAGTTTTGGAGGGGCTCTGGCAGGAAGAGAAGAAAATGAAGGGAAATGTGAGAGAGGCTGATAAAATTGTGAGTGAAATGGAAAGAGTGAGTAGGGAGTGATTGCTCCCCAACAAGAACTGTGCATATAAAGTTAGAAAGAGGCAGGTTTCAAACAAGCAGAAGGAGCTGCTCCCCAGACTGTGTCGATTACTTGCGAGTTTCTTTCCACTGAACGTTAGAGGTGCTGAAACTGTCCGTGCAGCCAAGGGAAAGGCAGGCGACTAGGAGGGTATCATGTATGTGTGTTCACATTCTTGTCCTCAAGCATTTTCTGCCGGCTGCTGTCAGGGGGACACGAGACTAGAAGGGTTATAGGCTGGCCCAATGTGGTCTATCTTGTGTTCTTAGAAAAGAGGGGGTGAAAACAAGATGTCCTGTCTACTGCATCTGGCTTCATGTAGGTGATGCTAGAACTGCTGTTGTGTTAGTCTGTTTGAGATGCTCTGATGAGCCCAGGACACCTACACCAAGAAACCCAACTCCCATCGTTGCTGTTGTTACCAATTATAACTAATAGTAATGAACTACAGCACAGCAGTAGTTTTGGGTGGCAGCCTCCGGCCTCCAAAAGCCTTCTGAGCCTTTTCTGTTTGCTTGCCTGTTTGTGTTAAAACCATTCCTGACAATTTAATAGCCTAGGCACAAAAACTATTTACCAAGCTCAGTCCCTACAATGAGTAATAAGTGAGTGAACAATTGGAAATTTCAAAGGCTGCAGTAACATCATTCAAAGAGCTGTGTCTTTATCCCAATCTGCCTGTGGAATGCCGATTGCTTTCCATGGCTGGCTGGTGTAGGGCCAGATGACGGGGTACAGGAGCTGACTGTTTCAGAAGTACATTAATTGGACTGACAACGCTTTCCTCCACTCTGCTTTTCTCAGATTGCTATTGAGGTGAATTTACAAAATGTGCTTCTGTGCAGAGGAATGTTACTTCTTAAATACAGCAGCTGCACAGAAATATTTGCATAGCCTGCTGCCTTCCGGCATGATCAAAAATAGGTGCAGGAAGTTGTTCCACTGCATCAGAGCAGCACAATTAGCTTTGTATGTTCAGGCAGATATTATCTAAGAAAACAGTGAAGTGCTGAGAATCATTTTGCTCTTTATTTGGGAGTGCAGTGGCAGCCCTATCTTCCAGTTGGAAAGCTTTACAGAAGCCAATAAAGTAACAAGAGGCTGTGAACATCGTTCTAACCCACTTATTTTTCCTGTGTTCCCTATGTTGTTAGTGATCCCTTGTTAAATCAAACTGACTTAACACAGCTGAAGAGCAATTTTATCTGCTGCTGTTTTTGTTAGAGAGGTGAGATTCCAGCGCAGCTGATGTAACTTGCAGTTTGTGAGCATGATCTGGGAAAAACAAATCCATTATTTTCTGAAACTTCTTACCAGCTGTTCCTACTGAAAATAAAGTTTGCAAAAGCCCACACATGCCACCATCTAATCCGTAAGTGTGAAATTGGGATGTATCAGTTAGTGAGAATGCAATTCATACTCATTTCATTTCTCAAAGCTCTATTACTGGCATACCCTGATAAGAGATTACATGGAATGGTGTCATCATCTTTCTTTGTGGCAGCCACCGGTCTCCATGCGATACAGAAGCCTGGTGAGCAACTATCACAAAATAAAGAGCTGTAGTCGTGATGCTCAGTAACTGCAACACAGGCCCTGGATCCTCACTTGAGGCAATGGCATCACTCCACTGACTTTTGTGGAAATAAAACACTGTACTACTGTATCCGGATTGGTATCAGCACACTTGAGTAGTTTGTGATATTTGGGATTGGATCCATAGCTAGAATAAACCAGCCTTTCTCAATGACTTCTCTGGTTTTACTACAATTATTGCGCTTGTTGAATGTAAGGACAGACAAGACTCTTTGGATCAAGTTGTAGGATTTCATGCATAATTCATTATTTTATGCCTAGCTTTTCTTGGCGGAGCTATAGGCAGCCTCTTGATTTACAGCTCATTGTGACTGAAAGTTGTCTGCTCTAAATTTCTCCTCCATCTAGGAATGTACAAACCGGTGCTGTAATGCAACTACCTGCACTTTGAAACCGGGAGCGGTGTGTGCACATGGACTTTGCTGCGAAGACTGCCAGGTGAACCAACGGGAACGTTTCTTATCTCCGTGGGGTGGGCAGAATTCCGCAATCTTCCCAACTGCAGAGCAGTAAGCAAGGATGGAGAACAAGCAAATTGGTATCATTAAGCGTTAAGACACTTGCATTTCATGTAAGCAATTAAAAAAAATTCTCAAATTGTTAACAGTTATCGAAGGAGCAGATCGACAGACTTTTTCAATGGTGTCTGTGCTATTTGTAGCCATTTCATTTGCTCATGCAAAACCTCTTCTTTTTTAGGAACTTTTGTATGCTTTGATATTTTTTCATGCTTATATGGATGTTTTGCTCTGGCAAGCAGTCATTAAATGCTGGACCCTCTTTTTATGGGAAGACTCTTAAAGTATTGATTCTATCAACAGCCTATATATTTTTAATGCAGATCATCAGCTCTTGTGGATTCCTAACATACTATAAAAAGCCAACTTGCCACAGGCATTTACCTTCTTGAATTCTCAGACCATCTCTTGCATATGGGCTAATAAAGCATTCAGCAAGTTTCCATTGTGTCTGTGGCAACCATCTGCCTAAAAGCTCAGTAGCAGCGAGCTATCAAAACAGCTAGCAAATGCTTTTTAGCAAAATCAATCTTCATGTCTTTTTGCTTTTTACCAAAGGCGCTGTGGTGATGCAGTTAAAATTCAGTGCTGCTCCCAGAGCACACCCATCTTTTATGGTTGTTGATAAGTGAATGTTCAGATTGCCGTGTCCCACCATTACCGACTAGTTACTTTCAGCTCTGAAAAAAATGTAGTTATCCAGGGAAATCAGGACAGGAACACTTACATGGACTAGCTGTATAAATAAGTTGAAGAAGATCTTGATGCCCGTGACAAAGTGACTTTTCCATGAGGACATGCACCTCCATTCCAGGAAGCTGTCAGGGACCTGAATCCAAAGGCAGGTGGGCTGGTGGCTTCGTGAGCCATAACATAGCACTTAACATAAAGTTACGTGATCAGCTGGCTGCCCTGGTCACTGCTGTGTTGTTACGGATGAAAAAGTTTCTGGTCTGACTTTTGGTCAGTGCTACAGAGCATCCTTTGCAGTACAGCCCAAGCTGTTTCTGTGCCTGTGATTGCAGGAGGCACTCTGAAAACTTTGGTTCGTATTTGAAAACTAACAAAAGGCTGGATCTACCTTCTGACCTGAGCCACGTGAGCCATGTTTGCAGCTGCAAGTTCAGTTTGGCCCTCCTTCCTGCCAAACCCTTCGCAACGTGTGTCAAATAAATGCATGTAAAGAGCTGCATAATTCTTATACTGTCCTCTGCGGTCAGTTGGTGCAGAGCCAGTGGAAAAAGCTGTTTGTGCGCTGCATGGGTTATACCGCTGCATAACTCTGATTGATGGGAATTACAGCAGTTAAGGGGTTTTGTTTGTTTTGCAGTTAAAACCAGCGGGGATTTCTTGCAGAGAGTCAAGTAATTCCTGCGATCTGCCAGAGTTTTGCACAGGAGCCAGCCCTCACTGCCCAGCTAACGTGTACCTGCATGACGGGCACGCGTGCCATGGAGTGGACGGCTATTGCTACAACGGCATATGCCAGACCCACGAGCAGCAGTGCATCACGCTCTGGGGCCAAGGTGAGTTTGAGAACCAGGAGATCTGTTTATGAGATAGACTTGGGGAAAAAAAAGCATGGGATTTGGAGGAATTTTATACAGTACCAATCTGTAGCTATTCTTTTCTGAAACGGAGAACTGAATAATGAGGGAATCATTCCGTGATTCATTTTATCCCTGATTTGCAGTAATGTTCGTTTCTTGCAGCAGGAGGTAGAGAGCAACAGTAACTAGGTTCATTCTGCAACACTGCTGTAAATGGCTAGGTGAACTTAGACAAATCATTTAATATTGACTTTGATATGGCCTTATGTCATCCTACGAAGTGCTGAATGCTCTTGACAGGTTGAAATTGCATCCTTTTCCAGATTGGTATGTAAGCTTCTAAATTGCTCATCTGTGAAACGTGTACGCCAGTCTACATCCCAAAACAGAGTTCAGTATTTGACATTAACATCAGATTCTTGTATCATTGTGTGTGTTTTATTAATTGGTGTTACCCTGTAAGCCTACCTCCTGACAGTGCTCTTAGCACAGTACGCAGTCAAGCAGAAAGAGGTTTTATTCTCCCGTGGGAATTTACTTACTTTTTGCAAAAATGTAATAGCATGAGTTCTTGGGTTATCGGAAACATGATATCCCAGGAAAGCCGTTCACTTTTCTGTAATGTCCTATGGCCCTTCCACTGAAATACAAGCACTAACTCAGCATTTTGCTATTGCCTCCCTCATCGCTCGGGACAAGTCATGTCTCCTTCAGCATCTCACCCCCTCTCTCAAAGGGCAAAACCACTTTTACCTCTCCTGAAGAGAAGCATTGTTTAGAGCTAGATTTAAGTATTTCTTTTAAACTAACTTTTTTTCAGCTCCCTTAGCCTCTTCCAATTCAGTATCTCTCTGCCTTCAGCTCTGTTTCAAAACTTATGTATCAATATAATGACACACAGATGTTTCCCTTGGTCAAAACCCTCCTATTGAAGGATTTATTTTTTAACTTCACAGAGACTTGGACCGTTCACAATTTTTGTTTTAAAGAGCATTAAAGCATCTCAAGAAATAATGGCACTGATACACATAGCAGGTTAGCTTCGTCATGTGGGTATAAGAACAGGTTAGAGGAGTTCCAGTTCAGGATTAAACTCCCCACGTGGAACAAACCATGCATCTGATATACTCCTCCAAATCCCACTCGCGTCGTAGAGTTAATATGAGCTCATATAGGCATGTACAATTATAGCCTCCAGTCTTAGTCATACTGGGATTTTTAATCCCCTGGATACAGAGACATTTTCTCTTGCATAAAGCAAAATCTCCTTATGAACCAGTTTCCCATGCCATGGAAAGTTACTCGGTCAGACTGTTAATAATTTCAGTGGCTGAGAAAAATTCAGCTAAAGGTCAGGGAGCTGAATTGCTGCAGCTCCCTTGCCAGGTCTGTTTCCTAACACAGCGAGTCCTCCAAACCCCCCACGCTCCCCTAATTCTTTCTTGTCTTCTTTCCTGGGACTATTCAATATGGGCACTGCTGTGCATGGAGACTCCAGTGGTCAAGGCTATGGGGGGCTGCTCATGAGAAAGATGACTTTGTTAAGAACAGAGCTCAAACAGACTTTAACTGGAAGAGCCGTATTTGTCTTGGGAATAACCAAGGATAAAGGTTTTGAAAGGGAGGTTGAGACATTACCAAACCTGAACTGAAAGGCTTAATTCATTTTTGGAAGTATAGATTAGAAATAATACCAGTAAAGGAAACCTTCAAACAGTGTCAAACAGTGTAGCAGATAGGGTTCAAGCAAAAACCAAGGCCTATATTCTGGATTTAAAAACTAAGGATGTGAATATCCACCACTTGATCACACTTACATCTGGTTGGAGTATGAGCTGGCAGATGCGGGGTGGAATGGGAAGAGGGCTAGGTGGGTCGTGTAGTTGGAAAAATATCATGGCACAGATAAAAAAACATTCTTTCCACCCTTGCTTGCAGCAGAAAGAGATTTGACATTCTAAGATATCGTCTCTGGACTTCGTATCAAAAAGATACATTTGAACCTTTTACCAGATTGTTGTAACTGATTAGAATTGTTTTTAACAACTGCCTGTGTTGGAATGGAGTGAAGGAGTGGTTGTGTAGTTTCTTTTGTAAAGAAAAAACAGATCATAGTTCATTTACATTAATTCCTCTTTTCTTATTTCCAGTAGGAGAAAGCCTACATGCAGAACAAAATACAATAACTTTTCTTAAAATAATATCCAGTATATTTAATTCCTTATCAATGTCTTCTTTTGTATATCTTTCTTATTCAACAGGTTACAGATGTCCAGTAGCCCAATGATAAACATCAATCTTAATATTTTTAGATCTAGTTAAAGAAAAATGATGAGCACTGTCAGAGCTTGTTTACATTAGGCTGAGCAATAGGAACCTGTTTCCAGAAAGAAGTACTTGCATTTCCATGGGGATTTTTTTGTTACTTTCAACAGATAAATTCAAATCAAGTAGAGGAATATTTTTTGCTATTCCCGATCTGCAGTAGCATGGAAATCTTGGTGTGAAAAAGGGGAGGAGCACCTTGGGACAGTATCCGAAAACACCCATAAATTCCTTTTAAAGACCAAGTTCATTCCAGTCTGCTCCCAGAACACACAAATTTCTCTACTCTCTCTCTCGCCTTCATTCATGTCATTTTTATCCTTAAGGAGCAACATGCATGAATTGCTTGTGACCTTTTTGTTTCGTATTCAAAAATATCAAATTGCACTGATCTGACCTATTGATAGTAGTGTGACTGAAAAGTACATCGATAGTAATGCATTTGTGTGATGTCTAGTACTCCGTTGGCATTTTCCCAGAGCAACTAGCTACGCAGATAAAGCCACTTAAGAGAGAGAAATTATTGATTACTAAGGAATAGAAGGTTCTCAGCTTTAGACTCATGGCTTTTTCTACATTGACAAGAAAATGACTCTTTAAGGAAGGAAAGGAGATGTTTGTCAGTGTGTTTTCCCAAGAGGGAAAAAAAGCAATGATTTGGGGGAGCAAATGGCAGGCATTGACTTAATAATTAGAACATACTTAAACTTGTTGCATAGACATGGCCATTTGTTTAGGCAGGAACAATCTTAATTTTAGTGTCAATATATGTTACAAAGGCCTGTAACTGGTGTAAGAGGTTTGCATTTTTTTCCAGGTACAACCCTATAGGCAAAATAGATGGGCTTCACATCTAAGCTAGCTGACCAAACCATTGATAACTGTTGGTTGGTTTTGTTTCGGGTTTTTTTTGCAAAAATACTAATCTATTCAAGCACCATAAATATCTGAATTCAGTAAAATCAAACTATTTGGATCACCACACATTTATGGTCAGGTCTTTTCTTTTGGAGATGTGAAAGGCATTAAGCCATATTCTCAGAGGTAATAAGAGCTAGCATACTCCTTAAATGCAAAAAAAACCCCCCCAGCTCAACCCCATCTCGCTCTTACACAGACTTAACAAGATGAAGAGAGAGGCCAAGGGAGTGTGTGGAAAGTTTGCTTTGCATCATCAGTGCAGTAAAACAATGAAATATAAAATCCAGGTGCAAATCACATGACAGAGAACTGTATTTTTATGCTTATATTTATTTATACAGTTGTTCGTGGTGCTAGTTGGCATAGCCCGAGCAACAGAACTCCAGTCTATTACTCAAAGGTTGGGTTTTTTCCCCTCCACACCCATAAACACTGTATAATTTTTTTTTTTTTTTAAATAAGTCTTGAGACAGTGTTGGGAACTGAATTGAAATATCTTTCTTTTCCGCTGTCAGCCTGATAACGGGTGTTTCTCTGTTCTTGGAATCAGCACCATGGTCAGAAATTTCTCTCTTCTCTTTCAGGAGACTGTGACGGTATTTTCTCATTGCAGCAGGTCTTGCACTGATCTGAAATGACACAGCATTTCTGTATCGCTTCCAAAAGTGTAGAACATCTCTTTCTTTGCAGCCATATAGGGAAAGAAGTGGGCTCATCAATATACACATTTGGAGAAAAAAAAAAGTCTCAAGGCTGACAACTGCAGTGGTGAGCTTTGACCTTCTGCAGTTTGAAACGGCTGATTTAATCTCTGGAATAAGGCTTGGCGTGGAAAGGCTGACAGGACCTTAATTACAGGGTCACGATACTATAATTATCAATAGCAAAGTGAAATAAACTCTGTTTATCCAGCTCAAAGCACTTAATAACCACTGGAAATCTTTCACAAATCATTTTCCCTTTGCCTGTAGAGGTAGCAAAATAGAGAAAGACAGGACTTTCTGCTTCAGTTTATATGGTGCAGTCATGATAAATGGGTTTCCTCCAGAAACACAACATTACAATTCTGTTCCTTAAGCATCCTCTGAAAACCTCCTTTTACCTTGGTAGCTCCATCTGTTCAGCTTCTTACACTCTGATACATTTTCATCTATTAAAAAGTCCAAATATTGTGAGAAACAAGTCAGGAGAGGGAACAGCCACCTGAATCCCAAGCAACAACGTGCTTTGGTTTGATACCAAAGGCAGAAATTGAAGCTAGATTTTGGTTTCCAAGCTGCAGATGATCATTGGGTACCAGGTGTTTTCATACACAGACTGCTCCGAGCCTGGCAGGGGAGCATTTTTTTGTACTCTGTGAGATCTTTTTTCTTGTCAGGCACTATTGTTTGGAGTTATTATCGGGCTGTCTGAGCCCTGCAAGGATGCTGCAGATGTGTTCTTCCTCCTGCAGGCTTCTTCCCATCATATGTAACACACTTGATTTCTACATTCAAAAAAACCCAACCAAACAAAAATTTTTCACCAGGTGAAAGAGAAAGATAAATACCTTAAACTCTCTTAGTATTTCAGTAAGCCCTTTCTCTTTTTAACACCATTTTTTTAACAAGTCTTTGTTAGGTCACTTACAGTCAAAGCACAGGTCATGAGCATTCATTTTGCTTTTGGCCGCTTTTGGAGCCAGACAGCACTCTGGGGAAAGTGTGTCTGTGCTCGGGGCTGCTGCTGACACATCTCCAAAGAAGCCTCCAGTCATTGCGGTGATACACCATTGGCTGAACTAGTTGGGGCACAAAGCTCTTGGCCAAGAAAAAAATGAGACCCTTAGCAATTGCATAGGACTGTGGTAGGTGGGTGAGGTCTTATTCCTTTGGCGAGGTGGGTCAGAGCAAGTTGGTCTATGCAGATGTGAGAGAAAAAGCAGTTTTATTTGGCCTCTTGCTTACAGCATGGGTTTTTTTTTTCCTTCCCTCCCCTTCCCTTCTAAAGCTGGCATAGTATATGCACATGTTAATGTTTGTATCAAGCTGAATAGTTAATGTGCCTGCCCTGGAAAGACGAGGAGGAACCTACATGCTGAAAATGGAAATTTTACTTTTGCTTTTTGCACAGTGCCTTGTCTGGATGCTTTTGTTGATTTTTTTATTATTGCTTGTGGCTTAATGAAAAGAAGTGAAAGAATCCTGTGTGAGTCCTTTTTAATAGTTCCAGATTTGAGAAATATTCTGAACTCAGCAAGCTTGATTGTAATCTTCCAAAGAATTTCAAGCTCTTGTCCTGCTCTCCAGGGAACCAAGAGCTCATATTCTGTTCCTTCTGTGCCTTTCTTTCAGAGTTCTCCAGTTTCAGTATGTAAAAATGTTAGAAGGAAAAGAGAGTGCCATCTTAAGCCTCTCCAAGTTTTAATATTTTGTCCTTAATAGCATTAGATTGCTGTTCAGCAGTATATAGTATTAGTCAAGCTTCTAACTGTGAAATGCAGATAATTAATTGAGGCTTTAATCTCTGACTTATTAGTGAAAAGATCCACACTAACTGGAAGTTTTACAATCATATTTGTATTTTCTTCTCCAGGAATTTAACCCCTTTTTTAAAAAAACCTTCTTCCTCTTTGAAGGCTTTCAGATGAAATCTTCAGGTTGGTTTAAATAAATGATATGTTTTACCCACAGTTAGAGGCATACACAATTGGAAGTGGCTCAAAACATTGGGAAAAAATGTAACATTAACTCAGATATTCTGTCTCTGTTAAAGATCAGGGAACACTGTAGAAATGGTATATTCTCAGCCTTTAGGCTATCACATCATTTGCTGCCAGTTCTTTTTGTTTTTGTTTGGCTGATCTATCAAAAGTACAAAAATGTATTCAGCAGATATCTGTTAAGAGTCTTAGCCAGCGTAGCTCCTTACCACCTTGTCTCCTCAAAGCAGGTCTGCGTATTGGAGTAGTTGAAATGTTGGCAATGACGTGGTTGTGCTTTTAGTTATCTTCTGACTTGGTTGTGCTTTTAGTTATCTTCATGGAAAGAAAATATGGGGTAATAAAGGGCCCTAGCAAAGGGCCTCTTAATCGTGCAAGAAGCAGCAATTACTGGCTGGAAATAAAAGCCGCACTTCACAATAGAACAAAGGGATTAAATTCTAATAACATGGACTAATTAATTGTTGCAACAGTCAAACCAGGGAAGTAGATCCTCCACCTCTTAGACATTTCAAATGACTGTATCTATCTTCCCGTAGAAGATATTCAATAGTTGGTCATAATCTGGGGGAAAATGGACAGGAGATTGTCTGTATAAGACATTAGAATTGATGTTCTAATAGGACCTTTTAACTTCTAAAATGTAGGGATGAGTAATCTGTCTGCACAAACATTTCCAGTACTACTCCCACCAGGGAAGTTCTTTTGCTGTTATGATATGTCTCCATCACAGAAGACTACAGTAGATAAGAACCAGATGCTGCCTGTCTTCCCAGATTCCTACTTCTACCACCATGGTAGAAATGACCCTTCTTTCAAGTCAGTCCTTTCCCACAGGAGTGGATTTACTGAGGATTAAGGTGGGGATGGGTTGCCTTCCTCTCCTCAGTACATTAGCTTGAGCTAACAGCGGCGTATTCTCTTTGCCATGTCATGTGCTCATGTTTTTACAGACACTTAGCACTCTAGATTGCAACTGGATTTTTTCTGGTTTCTAGTTGTTCTGAATTTACTTAAAAAGGCCTTTCTTGAAAAGTATTTTCTTTGGCTTCAGCTCTTGGGGTCTCGCTAGAGTCACATTGACTCCTGTAAAAAGAAGGGACTTAACTTACCAGCTGGCCTTTGTCTTTCTTCACCAAACTAGATTTGGCATTTAGTAGACATTTTTGTGTCCTAGGAGGATTCACAAGAGGGATATCATCTAGAGAAATTCTGAAAAAGAATAAGTTCTGCGTTGTCTATTGCTCAGCATTGCCAAGAGAGACAAATAACAGTGGAAAACCCACATATTCGGGCTCTTCAATTAGCATGCTGATCCAGCACAACTGTTTTGTTGTGCTTCATCAATATGCAGATCACATGCTACCTTCCCCTAAAGCATTAGCGGAGCTCAAAGAAAATTATTAAAAACACCCTGTATGAGATGAAAGTTCTGATTAGGTTTTGTTTCAGGTGCGAAACCTGCTCCTGGGATCTGCTTTGAGAGAGTCAATTCTGCAGGTGATCCTTACGGCAACTGTGGCAAGGACTCCAAGAGCTCCTTTGCTAAATGTGAACCCAGGTAGGGTCTCCCTACAAACACAGGAACAGGTGCAAGGGTGGTGGGAGAGGGCTTATAACATTTAAAATTGTTTCACTAATCTATGGGTTTGTTTATTGCCTTCAGAGATGCTAAATGTGGAAAAATCCAGTGTCAAGGAGGAGCAAATCGACCTGTAATTGGTACCAATGCTGTTTCCATAGAAACTAATATCCCACTTCAGGAAGGTGGCAAGATTCTGTGTCGTGGTACCCACGTGTATTTGGGTGATGATATGCCCGATCCTGGTCTTGTGCTGTCAGGAACCAAGTGTGAAGATGGAAAAGTAAGGTTCTGAAATACTCCCAAACAAGGAGAACATCACTACCCTCATGCTGCCAAGTATTTTGTACTAAACTGCCTGTTTTCTGCTTTGGGATTTATTTTTTTTTTCCACAAAAGAATTGTTTCTCATGCTCACAGTGAGTCAGATTTTTACTCCCTTCTTCTTTTGGCCACTGTTCTGGATTACAGATTTGCAGATGCAATGCAAGTTGCTCAAGTTTATAACAGATTTTTTGAGGACAGTCCCACATATCTGTCCATGTAGGCTAGAGGTTTTCTGCAAAAGAAGCACAGAAAAACACATTACAGGCTTGTTAATGAATTTCTGAGAAGTTCAATGTATTCACTTTCCTAGTGTCTATGGCATTCCAAAATTGTCATTGACTTCACTCTAGGTTTTAATATATATTATATCTGCTGATTATGGCTCCCACCCCAACCCCTTTTTTTTTCTTGCAGGAAAAGCAATCTCTGTGTGCACTATTAGAAAAATATAAACCCAGTGATGTTCAGCCACCAAAACTGATTTTTGCAATCATATTTTGCAAACTTTGTGAGTTATCCTATGTGAATGTAGTCCAAATTTCATAGGGCTGCCTCATTCTCGGTTTTTCTTTTGTGAGAAAAGGAACAGAGAAAGATGGGAGACAGCCATGAGTTTACGGGGGGGGAGGAATGGAAAGGAGTCCAAGAACTATTGAAATGAAGGTTTCTATCCCCTCAGTGGATTACTTGCAAAAAGAAAAAAAAAAGTGCTTTGATAATTTCTGGTAAATTCAAGTAAGCCTCTGAATTTCTGAATGCTTTTGAAATATGTTGGATTATCACACTGCATTGGGAACAGGTTTAAAATATGTCCCTAGTGAAACTACAGTTCTGTTACAGGAAAACAACCCTTACAATATTTCTAAGTCAATCTGTTATAAAATGTCTTTTCAAAGCAAATTCAACGCTGGGAAAGCACCCTATTATGTTTTACTAATGAGTATTTAATCTTTCTAATCTATCTAATCATACACATACACACTATAGAATACACACGCTAATACTTACGAAATTGTATGTTTTACTTTGAGGACATTAGTGCATTTGTATTATGGATTAAGAATATGAATTTAAATATTCTTGAGTTTTCTAAGCTGAAGATACACAATTTGAAATGCAGCCATTTTAATGTGATCAAAATTCTGTGTGCTACTGCACTATGAATATTTGAATTGTGAATACTGCTGTAATCAGACCATATTCTCTACATGCGTGCATGTTGATGCCAATTCACTCTAATTTCCTTTCCATTTTTCCTTCTCCCCAGGGCATAAGTGCCCTGATTAAGCATCCCTGTCGTCTCCTTCAACACTATTCCCTGCTTAATGCTAATTATTGTGACTGACTTTTAGTACTACTGAACTGAACTGCAGTTAAACATGAGCAAAATTGTGCAGTGATTTTTTTTTTTTTTTTTTTTTTGGTCAACATAACATAGTAACAGTTATTGCAGTCCTAATTTCTTCTTTCTTCAGTTTTGAGTAGGATAACTTCTTATTACTGACATCATCATCAGTCATTTGATTGTTTGATGGTATTATTAGATGGTACCACTCTTGCTTTGCCTCAGTTTTCAGCTATATTGGCAGAGTAAAGTTTACCCGTAATGACTGGAGAAAAAAAAAATTGAATTTTATTTCTTTGCATATGATATTTGTTTATTTCCATTTCCTATAAGATCATTATTACACTTTAAATATGGTTGGTTTATATGTGACACCAAAAAAATTGTTTAGCTTGGGAAAACTCTTAGAAAGGTCTCAGTTTTGCTGAAGAACGATGATGAGCCCATATATACCAATGACCTCAGTTAAATATTCAGGCTGTCCTGAGTCCAGGTTCTGTACTGGCATGAAAAAGTATTGCACTGTTGATATAAACAGAACTGTGCTAATTTACCCCACAAGGGCACCTGAACCTCTCCTTGAGGAACCACCTGCTGCTTTGAAGACAGGAATGCAGCCAGATCAGGTACACGGAAGATTCCTGCTCAGTGCATTCCTAGTCATGAAAAAATGCAAATTACTGGGTTTTAAATTGGCTTAAAAACCCCCCAAACCCCAGCGGCTTGCCACTAGTTCCACTTCAGTGAAACTGTGAGTGTTCATTTACACGACCTCAGCATATCAACCCAAAATGAACTATGTCTGAAATTCCGTATCGGCCAGGATGCCGATCGAGATTCAGCTTCCCCAGATTTGGACCTGAAAGACTTAGAAAGGCATAAGAAGAAGACGACACCTAATTCTGGTGTCCTTATCTTTTTGTCAATGTCATGTTGTCAATGCAGCTTGTGTATTGGGAAACCTGCAACTGCTAAAAGAACCACTGATGGATGAGCAGACGTATAAAGAAGGACATGATACCTTGTCAGCACCAGCAGTTCTGTGCCTGTTAAAACTCCTTTTCTCTTATTTTGCAGATTTGCCTTAATCGCCGGTGCCAGAATACAAGTGTTTTTGGTGTCCACAAATGTGCAACAAAGTGCCATGGACGTGGAGTAAGCATTATAGGAACAGGTTTTTTACAATCAGTCAATAAACACTGGACAAGAAATCATTTTGTGTAATAGCTTTGGGATCTCTGATTGTTTGTAATGTATCAGTCAAAGTCACTGCAATACTTTTTAATTATGTATTTCCATTTTCAGTGTCCCTTATATGAACTGCAAGAATGGAATTATTTTTATTTAACAAAGAAATATTTATCAAGTAGTAATTATCTTGTTCTTAATTAACAGTCTGTGATAAAAAGGAATTTTGTCATCTTCAAAGCAATTTGAAGTCTAACCTTCCTTCGTGAAGAATTCCTATTAACATTTAAAAAAATACAGTTTCTATGTAGATACAGAGAAGTTAAAATATGCATTTGAATTAAGAGTCAAATGGAAAAGCATTTCCAAAAGTATTAAAATAAAGGAAAACCATATTGATGAGTTTCATGGTATGAAAGTGGTGCAGGATGAAAAATTTGATGATATTAGTTAATAATATCAAAGCAGTTTGAAACCTAGTTTATATTATGAAAATGTTAATTATGTCAAGCTATGCCTTATTAACCTTGATTTGCTGATGATCTATTTGTTTCTGTGAAAAGCTGTGGCAACCACATTGAAAGAGCCATAGGAAATTCTCTGTCCTCTCCTGAGAAGGGATTTTAATTTGCTTTAACTTATTTTATCATCCCGCATTTGAAAAACTGTGCAGTGTTGATGGTGCTGTGTGTTATCATCGTGCTGGAATGAGCATCAGCTTAGACTGGCGTCTTTATCTCTGTATGATGGAGAACCTCTGATGACTCCTGAGTAGCAAAAAATGACCTCGTAGAATTGTAGATGGGAACTCCTGTAGTGCTTTAATTTAAAAAATAATGTTTAACAAATGATATGTTTAATTATCTTGCTGTCTTTGAAAAGTAAATCTTTTTTTTTTTTTTCATTTTACATGACCATAGCCAGTCTAAGCTATGTGAATGATATTTTAATACTCTGCAGACACAGTCAGTATAGTCTTTCTGAAAGCCTGCCAGCTGACCTTGCCAGAAAAATGCGTATTTTCAAACTCCTGTGAACTAACTAGTATCTTACTGAGAAACCCATTTATTAATCTATTGAATGGTTTCTCCATGGTGGTGGTAGATCAGTGATGATCAATGTTAGCACAGAATTTAGGACCATATTTATAACCTAAGCCCAAAAACTTTATTTAAAAATCAATTTGTACATTCACATGAGACTGTGCCATCTCTGTCCTGTGCAACAGAATTTTTTGGCCCGTTCAGTTCATGTATTCTGTCAATACAGCACAGAGCTTTACCCTCTGTATTAGACATGTAGCCACTGCTTGGGTGGTAGCAAAAGGAAATAAAAAGCAGCCTTTTTTTTAATGGGTGTTTGGGACAGAGAGACCTCCTGAAGAAAGAGCCACGAGTCTCCCGGCTCCTTCTGCTCTGCGCAGCGGGAACAGGCTGATGTTAACGATGGGCTCCGGTTCTTTGGATCTCCCTTGTTCTGCAGGGAGCATTTGGTAAATCAGGTCTTGCTAGTTGCTCCTTAACTCATATTAAAACCAGCAGAACACTGAGGACTGGATCGTTATAGACAGCGCAGGTGTGATATCAAAGGGAGGGTTTCCTCAGCCCTGATTCCAGTTTCGCGTGTTCTTCCAGCAGCTGGTTCATCTTAGAGCTGGCGGACTTGAGCAGTGGAAAAATCAGTATGCAGCCTAGTGCAAGCCCTTGCTGGGTAGGAGTGTTCAAGTGGGCTGACAAAGCTTTACAGCCTTAAGAGCGTAGAGGGACTCTTGTTCCTATGAAGGCAGAAGGAACAGAAGTTAGAAAGCAGATAATGTTGCTGCTGGAGGCAAAGAGAGAATAAGACTTAAGAGGTGTGTGATTATCCTTATATTATTGGAGTTGTCAGCTGGTGCAAGTCAAACGATTACCTGCCAAATAAATAATGCTTTTTTTAGGATCCCTGTTACTCCGTGGTGTCTTGCACTCAGAGTCGCTCTATGCCATCTTAGTTGTGCCAATAGGCAGATACCAGTACATCTCTTTCCTCCTGTAAGTTTTATTTCTTTCAGATGTGTCACTATCTGATTAGGAGGCCTTATCAGCCAGCGCTGCTCTCAGATGTATAGGGTAATCCTTTTCATGTTAAGCCATTTGTCTTGTTTTGCAGGTCTGCAACAATAAAAAGAACTGTCACTGCGAGGCTGACTGGGCCCCCCCCTACTGTGACAAGCCAGGGTTTGGTGGCAGCATGGACAGCGGACCAATTAGGCAAGCAGGTTAGTAGTAATTCGTGCTTTACCTGTTGTTTCCGTGATAAAGAGTGGGAATACAAGTCTCGTCCTGTAAGCAATGAGCTGGCAAGCTTGGGAAATAAGTCAGTAAATCAAATGGCTTAATCCAAACGCGTTGGCACCAACCTGAAAATTTAGTGAAGTAAAACCAAGGCAGGCTGAGTGCATCAATTTTCTTGCATAACTGAAGGCACAGTGGTCCTGGTGGGTTCTTTTCTTTGCCTTTCTTTGCCTTCCTTTATTTTCAAGGTACATGGTCAAGTTTAGCAGCTCACTGCAATAAGTAGGAAATGGTATTGATTTAAGCCGAGGATGAGGAGCTAACTCCCACACTTGAGCAAATCCTGTTGCCATGGTAGATAAACGTTGCAGTACTCTTGGATTCACCTTGAGATATGCCAAGCTCCAGTGTTCTCCACTGAGTGCACCAGGATAGAAATACCTTATTGTACACACAACCTGCTTCTATAGTTATGTGCCTAATGAAGAGTGGATATTGCAATGATTATAAACGCAAAATTATTGCATAATCAAAAATCAGAAATATATTTTACATGGTTCTTCTAAGGATCTTTCGTATTGTGGAAAATAGCAGATTTCTGACCCTATCAGATTAAAACTACATCTTATAGTTAGCTTCCACACATTTACCAGAAGTTGCTCTCACGTATGACAGTAGTAGGAGACGTGCATTTTCTAGAATTTGTATTTCAATTTCTCCTTGTTCAGTCTGCAGAACATTGGCTATAGTATCTTACTTCACCTTTGGCCAACCTCAGAAGAAATTATTTCTACACATTGTGAATTTTATAGGATTTGATAATCATCACATGCCAATTTTTCTCCAGAGTACTGTAACTTTAGTGACTTCCATAGAGATGTTTCTGATTTATGTCTGACTACGTGACAGGACAAGCAGTCTATTCACATATACATATATACATATAAAAACGAAAACTTGCTGGAAAATGATCTGCATGTTTTCATATGAATAATACTATTCAAAACCAAAATGTATTCTCTACATGCCAGATCCTGCAGTGAATTGTAATACTGGATTTATGACATCACAGTCATTTCCATGACAAAGCTTCACATTGTGATTTCACTGTTGAACAATCTTTTTTTAAAATACCTACCAGTTGGTAAGATAGCAAAGAAACCATGCTCAGGCACTGAACAAGTGTGATTACTTGTGTGTTAAATGTTTTCTTTTAAGATTTGCTCTAAAGCATTATAGTCCTTTTTCAGCTTACCTGAAAGCCAAGTATCTGGGGAGCTACAAAATGTATTATAGTACAGTGCTGCATAGACAACGCTAACTGGAGAAGACAAATATAGGAAATCTTTGATAATTCTTGCATTTTGCTTTTTGGAAGCCAACATTTCAATTTAACAGAAAGTTGTTTTAACAATAGTTAAATATAGTGTGGTAGTTTCACCATTTTTCTCAAAAAAATGGTGCTACATTCAATAATACTGGGAATAAACAAATATGGAAATTGCTAAAGAGCTTAATTTTCTATCGCTAACACCTGGATTTAAATATGAACACTTGATGGGGTGGTTTGGATTACAATCCGCGTAGTTTGCACATCTCTAAATCAAATTACAGAAGGATTAGCTCAATAAAATACTTTCATCTTAGTCAAGCAAGGCACATGGTCTCATTAATATTTAGTAACTGATTTTACCCCTCCCAACCCCTTCTGCCCCCCCCCAGCCTCCTCGCTGGTGGGGTGGGGTGAGGAGCAGAAAAGCCCTTGGCTCTGGGTAAGCACTGCTCAGCAGTAATGAAAACATCCCTGAATAATCCACACTGTTTTCAGTACAAATCCAAAACCTAGCCCCATACCCACTACTATGAAGAAAATTGACTTTAGCCCAGTCAAAACCAGCACACTGACTTAGAACAAACGTGTTTGACACTATATTTTTCTTACAAAGAAGCCTTAAATATTTGTTAGGTAGAAGTTAATTAATTTAAATTGTGTAATCTTGGATTATTGATTTTTATTAATCTTTTGGAGATGGTGAGGGATTTATTATTCTGCAGCGCTCTAAGGTAAAAAGCATAGCACTTCACGCCCCATGAAGCCCCATGTGTAGTTTGTTCAGTCAGTGTTGCTGACTCTGTTCACCAGCATCGGAGTGAGCTTAGGCCAGTAGATGAGAGCCAGTTGGCTGAAAATCAATCAGGATAAGGCTGAGACAGCGATGATAGGTTACCCGAGCAAAGATTAAAGATGTTTCTCCTACTGTGGGAGTATGCATTTTTTAGGTCAGCAGTTCTGATGAATCACAACATCCTCTCTTCCAGGCAATGATCATATCACATATCCATAATGATCGGAGCTGCTGCTTACTTCTTCCTAAAAATCATAGAATCGTATGTAGAATCATAGAATCATTTAGGTTGGAAAAGACTTTTAAGATCGAGTCCAACCATCAACCCAACACCCCCATGCCCACTAAACCATGTCCTGAAGTGCCATGTCTACGTGTTTTTTGAACACCTCCAGGGATGGTGACTACAACACTTCCCTGGGCAGCCTGTTCCAATGCCTGACAAACCTTTCGGTAAAGAAATTTTTCCTAATATCCAATCTAAACCTCCCCCGGTGCAACTTGAGGCCATTTCCTCTTGTTCTATCACCAGTTACTTGATAGAAGAGACCAGCACCCACCTCACCACAACCTCCTTCCAGGCAGTTGTAGAGAGCGACCAGGTCTCCCCTCAGCCTCCTCTTCTCCAGACTAAACAACCCCAGTTCCCTCAGCTGCTTCTCATCAGACTTGTGCTCCAGACCCCTCACCACCTTCGTTGCCCTCCTCTGGACACGCTCCAGCACCTCCATGTCTTTCCTGCAGTGAGGGGCCCAAAACTGAACACAGGACTCGAGGTGCGGCCTCACCAGTGCCCAGTACAGGGGGACGGTCACCTCCCTGCTCCTGCTGGACACACTGTTTCTGATACAGGCCATCAGGCTTTCTTTCAGCTGCAAGTCATCTTGTCAGGGTTCATCTCACTATTGTGCCTCACTTAGGTCCCAGGAAGGTACTTAAAACAGCTTAAAGCACTCTGAAAACTGGAACAAGTACCGAAGGCTGCAGCCCCTCGCTAAGCAGTGCATCCCTCTGGGAGCACACAACACCATTGCTGAAGGCTTTCCTTCGGCTCCTCGCTTGCCTCCAGATTCAACTTGACAGCCATGTGGGCTGGACCACAGTAGCCCAAATTTCAGACTGTTTGCCCGGTGTTAAAGCACAATGAAACCCTTAAAATCTGGTTCTAAAGGAGCTAGGGTTACTGCTTATGTTTGAGGTTCAGAATATTTAAAAGTTTGCACTTTACCAGTGCAGTTGACAACCTAAACAGGACCTGGCCATAGATACAGAGAGAGTACATGGAGATGTTCATGTTTGGACCAGAATAGAATAGACCAATTTTTCCCCAATGTTAAAGAAAACTTCAAAACAGGCCAAAATTCAAGCATCAGGCTAGAAGAAATAAGAGTTTATTAGTCTTTAATTCATAGTTTATTCACTTCACCTGCATTGCAGTTAGAAACCCGGGCCAGGCAGCAATGTCCTCCTCCATATACACAACACATTTCAGTAAAGATGGCTCTTGATAGAAGTTAACTCAATGTGTTTTGTTGCAGATAATAAGAGTTTAACCATAGGAGTGTTGATAACCATTCTGTGCCTTATCTTTGCTGGATCAATCATGTATCTGAAAAGGAAGACGTTCATGAGATGGTTGTTTACAAGTAAAAAGACAACAATAGAGAAGCTAAGGTATGATCATTTTCCCTAATTATATTCTAATAGATATTAGTAGAAAGTAGCTGTAAACATGGCAGCTCTCATCTTGACATTCATGGCAAAACAGTGTGAATATGTTAGAAAGAGCCAGCCTTAACAAAAATATTCACCAAGTGTTAACAGCGGTGTTTTTCCTGGTTTAGTTTAACTTTATTGATTGTCAGTAAATAATGTAGGTTTGGGGTTAACTATATACCTCTTTTGTGATAAAAAATTAAGAAGTAAAGGAAGTATTGCCTTTTTTCTTTTCATTTGCTTGAAATAGTTTCATTACATTGCGTGGCCTTTTATCTAAACTCAGTCGAGTGAGCTGAAACTTTCATATTTGTGGTCATTACTGTTTAAATGCTAGATTCATTAGAATAGTCTCTTGGGTGTTACAAAGCTGCATTTCCACAGATTGCAGAAGCTAATTTAACAGGCTACTGGTTTCCAAAAAATCAATATTTATTTTTATTCTTGCAGGAGCACTAGACAATTTTAACTTTCCTTGTTTACTATAAAAAGTCAGAAAGTCCTTGCAAAAATCTCATTCTGAAAAGAGGCTACTGTTAAAAAAATGTTATAAAGCAGAATGTTGTTTTCAATAACTATATGTTTGTATTGCAGATCTGTGAGTCCAGCAAGACCTTCCAGTTCATCTGAGCCTAATCACATTCATACCAGGTCTCTCAGTAAAAATCTCATTATGAAGCCTCAAAATACAAACATACAAAAAGTGAGTCCTTAAATAGTTTAAAAAAAAAAAAGAAGAAAAAAACCCCACATATTTTATAATTTGGATCTCATTTAAGAATTTATTAGAACACAGTTATTACATGAGCTTAATATCATGTAGAACTAACAATATGTAAAATGGGAGAAGATGTAGGCTTCAAAATACATTTATGGCTTCCGAGTTCTAGACAGGTGGAGATGTCAAGTGCAGAAAAGAAATAGTTTAGTCTCCAGGATAGAGCCAGCCAGCTTGCTTACACCAGAACACTATTATCTATCTGAACGGTGAAGGATTGGTCCTTGAGTAGGACTCCAGAAGCTGTTAATTGCTTCTCTGGTTGCAGAGGTAGATAAAAGCAGAGTAGAAGAGAAAAGTAAGCGAATAACATGGATATTAAAGTAGCAATGCTTATGTCAACTCTTGAAGTTTATAACTTTTGGTTGGGGTTCTTTTTGCAGAGAGATGGTCCAAGAAGACCGCTGCCTTATCAGATCATCGACATTAGTAACCCTGTGAAGACACACGATTTGCCACAACTAAAAACCCCGCAGCGAGTCCTACCACCCCTTCCCCAACTGCCATGTCACCAAGCTGTGCCTGAAAGACCCTTGCCAGCCAACCCTACGCTGAGGTTTGCCCAGGTAACCATTGATTTGCTTTAAGCTTCTCTTCTATTTAATATTTAGTGTGTGAGTATCTGCATGCGGTGAAGAAGAATGAATGTTTTCCCATCTCTCATATTGGCCTTTTCCCACAGTATTTCCTTTATACTTTGTACATGTTTAGAAATGTGGTGTAGATGTATTGGTTTATGCCAGCTGAGGCTGTGATGCTAAAATTCAGGATCCTGAACTCTCTCTTCACTACTCAAAAGACACACCAGTATAAACAAGCTCCATATTACAGGCAAACACAGGCTCATCTTGCCAGCTGCCCAACCGGAGGGAAACTGTATGGTTTGTTAGGAAGGTGCCAAATCCAGTGATGTAGTTTAGGAAGTCAAGTTGCAGATGTCTTGTGCAAGAGCAAAAGGTATATTAACTTGATGTGCTTCTGTTCTGCCAAGGGCTGTATGAGTTGCATATTTTTTTTCCAGAGCACAGATCTGAAAAGCAGACTTGAAATTACCTACAGTATTTCATGTAGGTGTACCTTTCGTTGCAATGTTTAAATAGAGCTGGTAACCCTTGTTTTTGTAATAAGATGCATCTCAAGATGGTATTCAGAGTAGATTAAGTTGTCTGTGCAGTTGTCTGTATTAGATATTGTCCATTTTCTTGCTTTTCTGGTCACTGGCTTCTCCCTTTTGGTTGCATTTGTAGTGTGACTGTGTCTAAGCAAAGGAATCAGGCACCCAGCTATTTCTGTTTTGTAGACATTATGAGATTCTGGATATAGTACAAGATTAAAATGAAGTGAATGTCATTATTACCAAGCTATCTTAAATGAGTATCTGTCCTGGTTTCAGCTGGGATAATTTTCTTTCTAGTAGCTGGTACAGTGTTATGTCTTGGATTCAGTATGAGAATAATGTGGATAACACACTGATGTTTTCAGTTGTTGCCAAGTAGTGTTTATACCAAGTCCAGGATTTTTCAGCTTCTCACGTCCAGCCAGCAAGAAGGCTGGAGGGGCACAAGAAGTTGGGAGGGGACACAGCCAGGACAGCTGACCCCAACTGGGCCAAATGAATATTCCATACCATGTGATGTCATGCCCAGTATATAAACTGGAGGAGCTGGCCTGGGGCAGGAGGGGACAGATCACTGCTCGGGAACTAACTGGGCATCGGTCAGCGAGCAATTGCATTGTGCATCACTTGTTTTGTATATTCCAATTCTTTTATTATTATTGTCATTTTATTATTGTTGTTATTATCATTATTATTTTCTTCCTTTCCATTCTACTAAACTGTTCTTATCTCAACCCATGAGTTTTACCTTTTTCCTTCTAATTCTCTCCCCCATCCCACTGGGGTGGGGGGGAAGTGAGCGAGCGGCTGAGTGGTGCTTAGTTGCTGGCTGGGGTTAAATCACGACAGTATCACATTGATTTGGATGCAGTTACTGCAAATCCGTACTCAAGCAGCCGTGCCTATCTGAGCGGAGCTGGGATGGCCAAGGACAGAGCACCTTCTTCCCGCAGCAACCTTGTGAGCTCCTCCGAGACACTTTCTCAATGATTTATAGGAGGATATGGCTATCAAACAGTTGCTGAAGTGCAGTGCTTTGAAAAGTGGTTGTAAAAATAACACAGAAATGAGAAGGGATGAGACAATGGTGAGCCGCCGTGTCAGTGTGCTTATGCATTATGACAGCGGATAAAATGTATCTAGTTTTAATTTTGTCTGAACATTGAATCACTCAGGTTAGACCAACTTTTATAAGTGTGGCCAGTTTATTAATTGCTTTCAAAGTATTTAAGCTTTTTCTTCTTCCCTTCTCCATCTTGCTGGTCATTTATTTTCCTTTTCAGGGGAACAGAAAATACTGATTCTTTCAAAAATCAATTTTATAGGAAATCTGAAGTAGTATTGGTTTGTGTTGCTTTTGTCTTTAGCTCCAATGGTTTCGTTGTTTATTTTTTTGCATTCCTTAAAACATTCTGCATATTTCACAGTGGTCAAAGTTAAGATTTTAAGTGCAAGTGCTTTTCTGTTTCTTAATCAAATGACTCCATTAAAAAAAAAAAAAGAAGAAAAGAAATTTCTTCTGTTTCTTCTTATCTAGCAACTTTAAAGCTTACGCTGTCTCCCACTAGCAGAAGACAGATGGAGAGAAGGCTTTCCAAGAAAAAGTAACCATTTCTCATTCTGATAGTGCACCTGTACCTGCCCCAACCTGTCATCACACATCAAAGCAGCCCAATGCAGCTCTACAATTCATGTTCCTAAGTGCGCTCCCCTTCAAATCCCACATGAAGTGCAAGGTAGAATACCAGATCTCTAGTACTATCATTACCAAAGACTGACAGATCTGAAACTGCCAAAAAGCTTTTCCGTTTGGCAGCTCAAATTAATTGTGATGGTTACTCCATCAAGCAAAATATTGCTGTTTTCAATTTTCAGTTGCTGCACGAAACAGAAATAGGGCAAACAGGGGATCAACTCAAGGCAACCCAGTGAATAAGGAAGAGTGGCTTCTTTCAAAATTATGTCCATAACATCAATTCAAGGTTGTCAGAAACAACTACTTTTTATACCCTAGGGACACAGAAAACACTGTATGGGAAGAAAATCTTTTCTTCCAAAGTTAACGATTTTACTCCCTCAAAGCTTGGCAGAAGTAAATTAACTTGAGAATAGTTTTGGTCTAGTTTATATAGATACTACTTAATATCTTGCTTCAGCACTCTCTTGGAACTCCATCCATTAGGTCATCAGGAGGAAGCACTTTAAAAATCATTGCTACATTCATAATATGATCCAGATGCTCAGTACTGCAGTATAGTGCTGAAGAAGAGTATCTGAAACCATTCACTGTTTCTGTGGCTTCACAGCTGCCTCTTTCTGCTTCTCCCTTCTGAGAGGTATATTTAAGCACGAGCTACTTTCCTGCTGCCTCTGGGCTTCAAGCAGTGGATAGCTAAGGCACAACATACTAAATAGACTTTAAGACAACTCTTTTCCCCTCTAGTGGCTGTTGAGACAGCAATAACAGATTATTAATTTGCTATAAAATTTCCTTTCAGATATAAGTAAAATAGTAAAAAAACCCATGCAACAAAACCAACAAAAAACCAAACAAAAAAACCCTCCTTGGCAAATGAACCGTTGACAAGTTTAATATTTACCAATCTTGACTGATAAACAGCTTTTTCTTCTTTCAGATGCTCTTGCAAGGCAAACATACTTTATTTACGGGCCAGATTCACAGTCAATATAAATCAGCGCAGCACCACTGAAATCAAGGAAACAGTGCAGGTTTATACTAACCATGGCTTTAGTCCACGCGTTCTGATTTGATCACTTCTGCTTGGTTTTGTTCCTGTTAGCATTCAGTGTCTGCCTCTGATACTGTCATCATCTTATTACCAAAATATATCTCATCTTTTACAGGTCATCCTTATTACAGGAAATATAGCTTTGTATTTTCACTTTTCCCCTAGTAAAACTGAGCTGGGCTCACCATCCACTCATTCTGCTACAGTTATTCCTGTGAATTCCTCTCCTATGACACCTCAGACTGGCTTTAGACACAGAGGGCTAACACAAAGTAAGTTCCCATCTACATAGATTAAGGAAGACCATCCTGTAATCAGTTTCGGGGATGTGATTTATTTCTTCATATATTTTTTCTTCTCCTTCTAAGGATGTGCGTTTTCCTGGTGGCATTTTCCAGTGCTGGCATCTCCTTTCTATGAAGTGCTCCTCCATTTTGCTTCATCTCAGCCATTACACATTCTCCATCCCCATTTTTATCTGAATTCCCTTCCCCCTTATTTTTTTTCCTCCTTCTTTTACCCTTTCTTAGACATCAAAGATTATCTTAATGCTCAGCCATGAGAAGATGCTCATTCCACAGCTGAAGAGCTGTTCTAGATCACCACATCTGGATTAGCCATTTCAGCCAGCTTCCCTTGCAAAAAGAGGGGGAAAAAAAGCAACTGATAGGGTCCCATCAGTACTTAGCTGCTCTGAGCTTCTCAGAAAGTCAATTTTTCCCTACTTTGCAGTGTTGCAGGTGGTGATTAGACATAGGGCACAGTTAATTAACACAAACAAACAAACAAGGGCATTTGTCCTCTTTTTTTGTTCATTTTGTTCATTCATCCTTACCAGATCTTCAGCTCTTGAGACCTTTGTTTCTCTGGACTGCTGAGCCTGGATCCATTCTTCTTCCCAATGATGGTACCTAAGCGTTCTGCCAATTGAAGAGTAAATACAAATCATGCAATAACAATTAGGGGCTGATCAAGCAAACAGCTAAATACTCACGTGATCAGACTAATTCATGTGATTAATCATGTAAAAGTACTTGAGGGAAAAGGCCACTTCCATGAAGGCAGTCAAGGGAATTAAGCCTTTATGGTGTTCAAAGATCCATTCCTTGTTTGCTGTCTTTATAATGCTGATGTTTGTGTGTTTGTTACAACTTTTTTTTTAAAATGCTGTCACACTTGAGGCGATGATGCATATACTCTCTCATGGAATAAACATTATTACTTTCAACAAAATTATTACAGAAGCAACTTAAATTTCTATTTTACTGTAAGGATGATTAAGTTATTTTAAAAGTATCAGTTTCTGCTGTGATCTAACTTGTTCCAAACTGGTATATTTCACTTCAAAACACACAAACACAGCAAGATTTCATTGTGCAAGAAATTTAGTGCACAAAGTAAACTTTGGTTAAGAAATCCTGATTGTAAGATTTTTTTCTCTTAACAGTTTTAAGGTTCTACTTCTGTATCATGAGAAATGATTGTGTTTTGAAGAACTTCCTTTGCTAGTGTTTAATTAAACTCTGTGACTTTCAGCAGGATAGCCCTGAGATAAAGCTACATAGAGTATTTACAAACATGCTGTTTATTTCATCATTTTCCAGGCCTATTTCAAGAATATTTGCAATTATTTTTACCCCCAAAGACAGAGCTCACAGACAAACTTCTTATAGTGAGATAAGTTTATCTTGGTTTATAGAGGAAGTTCTTCTGGATGACAGTTGAGACTAATTTTTATACTGGATATGCAATTTGGCTATAACAATAAGTTAAAATAAGAATTTTTTTTTCCTGTTGCTATTTGCAATTCACTCAAGAACTAGTACACGTTATGCCGAGAGTGAAAAAGAAGAGAGACGTTATATACAGCTTTAAACTGTAGTTTGTTGTAAATTTGAAATGACTATATATAAGGTTTACTTAGCTCCCATATTTTCTCCTTTATCAAAATGCCTACTGATAGTCAACCTGCATTTCCTTCTTGAAAGAGCAAACATTTGCCATGAAAAGTAAGAAAACAAAGGGATGCTCAAAATGAACAATGAAAAGTTGTATTTTATTCATGTGCAATTCATGCCTATGATTGCTTGTTTTGATTACATCTTTCAGGGGATCTGTAACTAGATTATTTTGTAAGCTCTTCTTGTTTCTTTTTGGTCAACTTTACTAATGACAGTTATGGCAAGCTAATAATAAAGAGTAAAATTACTTAGAAAAAGCACAACTATGCAGTTCAAGTAGTAGAAGGACCCGAAGTGAGTTTTTGGATATATTGGAGAGTTTTGTGCCCTGAGCAAGTCGCTTAATCTATCCCAGTTCTTCATAATGAAGACCACAAATAGACATGTTACCATGTTTGCAGTGTTTCAAGGACCACACAGAAGAGACATTAGCTCATGCCTGACAGCAGATGACTTCTGTTCTTTATTAATGAAACATTTAATTCCACAGAATGAAAGCATAGCATCATCTCTCAGAAAAATTCCACAGATGCGACCAATTCAAACTGGACTTGAGCAGTTTGTTTTTGTGGTCATCTGAATTTGCATTTTAAAGTCATTTCTAGTATTTCCAGCTTTCTATATAACTGCTTTTACAATGTTATGTATTCAATCTATGTTGTTTTCATTTACCACCAATTAATCATTAACTCCAGTATAGATGCACCCAGTATTTCTAGAGTAAAGAATCAAAAGAAACAAAATCATTAAAATACAGTATTAAACCTTTTTTTTTAAATATAAGTGCCTGTTTCTTAAAAATAAGTTATGGCTTACTACTTAAATATATCTGGTGACAACTACTCCGAACTTATCTTCAATTTGTCTCAGCTGTTGCTACGTTAAGTACGTTATGCCAATGACTAATACGACTTTGTGTTTTATAATAGGAAAGCCACAAACCAAACCCTCCTCGGAAGCCTCTGCCAGCAGACCCCCTGACCAAAGCACGCTATAACAGCGCCTGCACAGCGGTGCCTGGACACACAAAAGCTCTGCCTCCCGTTACTCCCGTAAGGTTAGTTCGGATCAAAGTGGCTTGATATATAGTACTTCCTTCAATGACAGGTCTAAAATGTCTTCGAGCAGATACTCTGTTCTGCTGTAACTATTGCTGAGAGCTATGCGACAACCATTTTTTCTATTTGCTTATAGAAAAGCACCCAGTATCAGACTGATTCTCACTGGGAGTATACCAGCACAATTGCACTGATTTCCACAGAATTAGGAGAATTTATGCTGCATATGACAGTTTGACTGCAAGCACCTGATTGTATATTTACAAAACCTGCCCACTAAATACAATTCCTTGCAAAAGAAAGGAGTTAATAAGGACCAATTTCAAGAGAAACAAAGCTCTCGCACAAAAAAATTTCCTACTCGGACCACCTACAGAATTAGGCTGAGAACTGAATGCTGTTAAGAACAACCACCAATAAAAGGAATTTTCCGTTCGCGCATTTCACAATGGAACATCAATTTATATCATCTGAAAATAATACCCAAAACATTCAGAAAGCACACAAATTGTACACGTAAAAAAAAAAAAAAAAGGACGTTGAAGAAAAATTATCTGGAAGTGAAATAACTATGCCTAATGTTAATGGGCATAGTCAATAGTATTTTCTTACCTAATATTCTTCACTTTCCTATGAATAAAAAGTGAGCTCCAAGGAAGATAAAAGTAGTATTTTAAGCTACAAGAACTCTACTAGTGAGGCACTTAATTGCTCAGAAAACTAAAAATAGATTCAAGTTAGTTTCCTAATACTTCTAGCAAAAAGACTGCAAGGGTGAACTTTGTTTAAGCTCCTGACTGTCTATTCTAGTAAGATATTCTGAAAGTAATGATATTTCAAGCTGACTAGTACAACTTTTTGAAACCAACTGCTATTCCACAGCGTTAAGTAGCATTTCTGAACAGGTGCAAAATTGATGAGCACACAAAGGAATAAAGAATTTAAAGAACAACACCTGAAACATTGAGCTAGCTTATCCCACTGGCCAGGCAGCAATTAAAACGTGAACTGGAAAAGAAAAAAAAAAAAAGAGGAGTCTGCTGGTACCATTTATGCTTCTTGATGAGATTTGTGTATATAGTAACATGTCTGATCTCCTCCCAGTGTGAGAGTCCGATGTTACGTGTCTGACATTAACCTGGGTAACTCGAAGAGGTTTTACCATTCATCTTCATGCCTCAGGCATGATGCTGGCAGTGAGAACTAACAAAAGTTTAAATAACAATTTGCTATTTATTTTCTTTCTTTCCAACAGACCTGCTCCTAAGCATCCACCACAGGTATCCAGGTCCAGCAACACTGCTGATATGAAATGACCAGAAAATCTGACACCTTTATTTTAAAAAGTGAAGACAGAAGTTTGCACTATCTTTAAACTCCAAGCTGGAGTTCATTTTTATGACAATACTTAAGATTTTTAATGTTTAAAACAGCATTATTTTTAAGAATTCTGAGCTACTGCCTTTGGTGCTGTGCTGTGCTATGGTGCTCTGTATACTTGCTCAGGTACTTGTAAATTATTAATTTATGTTGAATATTTATTACAGTGCAGTGCACTGTAGTAGATATTTTTACCATAGCTGAGTTTTCCTAAAAAGGAAGCCTTTTTTGTAATATTTCATTGAACTTGAATAATTCTGCTCTATTGGTCCTACGTAGAGTTTTTAGTTTTGATCTGTTCTTAAGGAGTGCTGATACTCATGGATAAATCAAATGTATAAACAACTCAATCTCAAAGGTTCATAACAAACTGATGAATAAAGATGTCAGGGTAAAAAAAAAAAAAAAATCTCTTCTGGAACATGGTGAAATGCCCGATATCTGCATACAGATGCGTAACAATATATTTAACCAAAGGATCCCTCAGTGTTAGCAGGTGTACTGTAATTTCAGTTTTCACGTTACTGTTTGAAATCGTCGAGAAATCTGTGCTGAAAGAGGATGTGTTCACTTCGGACAAGTTCTCTTACTGAAGAAGTACTGTATATCATAAAACTGTATTTTTTTTAACCTCATTTTCCTCAAACAGAATATGGTTAGTACATATTAATGCAGATATCAGGCCTCCCAGTGTCATTACCTTTTTGATGCTTTGGTAATTAAATTCAGCTGTACTGTGTAAGGTAGTACCATCTCACTATGTTGCATAGCTGTCCTGTTTAGACTGACAATACATTACATGCAGGGGGTGGGGGGAAGCCAAGCATTACAAAGAATTACATTTTAAGAATCAACTATTATACTTATTTCTTTTGCCTCATTGCTCTGCTTATCAACTGTATTTTGCATATTTACTACTGTTTTGTATTTAACTTCTAAAATATTGTTCTGGATTTCTTAATTTTCAAATCAAAATGCGTATTTTAATACATAGACTTTGGTTATCCTAAGACATGGGAAAAAATTCATCTCTTTCTTTTTACTATGTGGTAGCATTACATCTGATCTCTTCTGTACCTTCTCAGAAGCACTGCTGAATACAGTTGTTTCACCTATGCTGTAATAAAAACAATTTTCAAATATCAGTTGAAATAGAGGGAGAAGGAACTATTACCTTATATAGGTTAGTTTCCTCATTGCTTGTAGTTTTTGTTTCTTTAAGCAAAAATAAAAGCATTGATAGAAACTTGGATCGCATTTCAGTAAGTGTAACTGTATTTAATTTTCCCAGTTATTGTACATTGTAGCAACATAGCACTCATGTTTATTGATAAGCTGAATAAATCAAAATAAACCATAGTTTAGTTTGTTGCTGAATAGCAAAGTAAAGGCTTCACAAAAGCATTTAAATTCTTAAAGAAACTCTAATAGCAGCAACAGTGCTTTATATATGGGGAATCGCTACAACAGTAGGATGCTAACTTATTCTAGGCTCAGCAATGCAGTTGAAAGCAAAATGATGCTTTTTATGTATTTTACATACTTTGTATTTAAAACATTAATTTCTTCCTGTCAACAGTAGCTTTAAACCTAAAATGGGGGGGGACACGACATTTCACTTTGACACATGATCTCAGTTTGCTTGTTTGAATACTCCCATTTTTAGAATGGCAAGTCATCATGCTGTATCAAAATGTTTCTGATAACAGCTGAAAATCATAAGATGAAACTGTAAGTAGTAAAAGAATGACTAAATGACTAACTAAAAAGTTGGTATTATCTGCATCAGAATTTAATGGCACCAGCTTAGCTAAGACTTAGCACGTGTATAAACTTACAGCTTTAAAGTAACTTTTAGGTTTAAAATAAACGTGACACACCTATGCAGTCTTACAAGTCTAGAAATACCCATACGGGGTACCCAATCCTACCCCCGTAATTGCAAGCAGCCAACCCACCAACACCGAGCCCAGGACTGTCCACAGACCATCTGTTCTCGGACGCAAGCACACCAAAGCTAGAAAGCTTTTTGGGTGATGCTGAGAACCTGCTGAACGTACAGGTGAGTGCCTCTTCACCCCTACAGAAACAACACACACACGTGTTCCCGTATGGAGGGAGACAGCAGAAGAACGATAATAAGGACACTGCTGGGTGTCCCCAGTCCCAGCACAGTGGAGTTTTTAGATTAAAATGCCTGGATGGTCTTACAAACTGGCTTGTACCCTTCAAGGAGCCCCATACCTGGTTGTTAGCGTATTCCTGAGCTGACAAACAGTACAAGCATCCGCTGATATGCTGCCCGGTATCACATCTGCTGTTGCTGGAGGAAGGCAAAGTCCAACCATCCATCATGGATGAGGTGTGAGAGGACATCCTTGGCTTCTGCAGCGGAGCAGTAGAAGCCCAGAGGCAATGGGGCATCGCTAATATAATACCTTTTACTGCCTTCAGTTCAGAGAGAGAGAGAGAGCACGCAAGCTGGGAAAAAATATGTTTAAACAAGCTGTGAACTAAGTAGATTACTAAGCAGAAAAGTATATGTCAAATTTATTAACTATTAACACTTTTCTAAAACAAGATGCTGAAGCGTGTGTATCCAGTGATGTGGAATGTAGTCTCACAGTTAAGAGTGTATGATTACCTGTACATATTATCTAATGGAGTTACTATCTTATGTTAGACATGGCTAAAGCTAGAGTTTTCTAGCTGTTTGGAAAAAAATCATAATTCCCTATCTGAAACATGGGCAAGCAAACCTGAATATCCTGTAAAAATTCCATTACTTTAAACCAATACAAGGTAGTTGCTGGCACACTACAAGCTGATTTTTTTTTCATAGCAAAACAGACAAGTAGGTGCAATGTATATAAGAGTCATATAATCTGGAATCCTTCCAATTAGCAGATATGCAAATATATTTATACATATTCAGATGAAAAATACTACAGGCAGAAAAGGATCTGTAATTTGGGGGGGGGGGGGGGGGGGGGGGTGCAGACCAAACAAGCAATCAAATATGTCTTTTGTTTTGGTGCAATTTTTTTTCCCCAGGATGTGAGTAGTAGCTGGCTGTGTGATGTTTTCATACCAAATTAGTGTCTTTATGATTAGACATGCAGATGTCATGTAAAATTCCATTGTGAAAACCAGATGAATGGGTTTACATTCTTAGGGACAGTGTAAGCAAACAAATTACCATGGGCTACACCAGGATGTGAAATTTAGCACTTGCTACCCTGTGGTAGCTGCTCAGTGTATGGACCTGTCGTATCTGGTTTCAAAGAAGTGCTGTCAGCACAGGCTTTAAGTCCTGTCATAATATATCCATCTATCTCTATGCTCAGCAAACTTTAACTTTGAAATCCCCTTTAAAAATTAAGATACATCATCCTTAAAATCCTCAGGGTTTTATAGAGTTCAATTTATCTTCATGGGAGAGAGCTTCTAAAGAGACTATGCTGATGTCTGCCCTTCCTTTCTCTCTTCTTCTTCTCCCATACACATATTTCAGCCTCCCACCTACTCAACATCAGACACTGGTACAGACAAGTCCCCTTTCCAGAGACAAGGCGAGAACACAGTGTGCTCTCCCAAAAGCACTGCATGACAATGCTGCTATTATGCTAATCAATAGAACAGTAAGTACAAAAGACCATCAAAGAAAACGAATAAATATGCAGTAAACAAAAAGAAAATTGCATATTTACCCTCTTGCTCCCCATCAAATCTCTTGGGTTTAGCATTCCTAGATTTTTTTTAAAAGCTATCAATTATCAGAGTAGCAA
Organism: Haliaeetus albicilla; assembly: GCF_947461875.1. Taxonomy (NCBI): domain Eukaryota; kingdom Metazoa; phylum Chordata; class Aves; order Accipitriformes; family Accipitridae; genus Haliaeetus; species Haliaeetus albicilla. The sequence goes on along the minus strand of NC_091493.1, from coordinate 38,234,541 downwards.
GATTTTTTTTTTTAATTTCATGGAATAATTTGAGAGCCTTTTCAAAAGCTCAGAAAAGAAATAGATACACAGCTTTTTTCTTCATTTCAATTCTGATTTCTTCTGATCATTTGAGTATACAATATTAATCCTCTTATTAACTTCCAATCAAATAATAGTATTTTTTAATTTAACTGTAAATTACCATGTAACAGTAAACAAATTCATTCTTTATCTCACAAGCATTCTCCAAAACACAATTTTCTAAACTCAGGAATGCTAGAACTCATTCTGCACACAGACCATCCTTCCAGATAACTACACCACACATTACCAAAAATTTAACGATGCCCCATACATTACAGGCAGCTGCCCTTTTCACATAATACTTCTAAGAGACAAGCATTAAAAGCCTAGAGCATATTGAGATAAAGTTTTGAACTCTTGGAATCCAGAACTCAGAAATCAAATACCCAACATCATCTTCAGGAGAAAGATTTGTTTCTTTTCTATTACCCTCTTCCCCCTCCCCCCCCCCGCTTTCTTTGAAGAAGTATACGGGTATTGTCTGTCTGTACAAATGAACAATAAATTCTTAACGCTTTACTACATGTCTAATTTTTACATATCTAAATTTATATCCTTCAACATACCTATGAATACACACCTTTCTGGTGCATAGCATCAGCACAAGAATAATTTTATATATTTTTAAATATAACATTATAAAGTGTTTCCTATGATTGTAAACAACCTAAGAGAAGAAATAGAAACTTTTTAAAAACTCTTTAAGGCAGGCTATCTAAAAATAAAAAGCATATTTTTTATTTGAGAAGCTGCTATTGTTAAAAAAATAATTTAGGACTGGTGCGTAATTAACTGCTTAATATGTCATCACAGACTGTTTGTGGCATGAACGCAGATAGACCAGCATACCATTTTTATGAACCATTCATTTACAATCCTTCAGTTAAACTTCAGTTTGCTAAAATTTTCACACTCCATGCCAGTGGGTTTTTACCAGTGCAGCAGGTTTTAACTTACATGTGCATTTCTAGTGGAATCTTCCACTTGAAGGTGCTTCAAGCAAACACAATCTGGTAATTCGACAGCTGAATTATCTGCTCATTCTTAAGTACTCTCTCTCAATAAATATACTCTTCATTATATTTGGTGTTTTGCCTATGTAATTACCCAAATGGTTATGAAAATGCCAGAGTTTCCTCAACATAAAATACAACATGCTAAGAGAAAAGAGCATCTTTCTGCATGTACAGTCTCATGTATTAAAAAAAAACCAAACCAACTATGCAATAAATTGCCTTTTTCTTGTACCTTTCATTGGCATGTCACTGATGTTAATATGTGTAGATACTCCTAAGACATTTTCCTTCTGTTAAACAGAATTGAAAAAGGAGAGATTTGCTAAACAAAAGAACTTCAGTTAAACCAAGAAAAGCATGCTATTTAGAAAAAACCCATTAGCTGCATTGGCTGTCCTGCAAACTGAAGCCATAGAAAGAGCATGTTGTAGAGACCCAGAATATAAAGCGACTACCATTAAGGAGAAAGCCTCACACAGCAGCCTTTGTTCGAGTGATTACAGAGCAGAAATTTAGAACTGCAGAAGTAGTTTACCTGCTTCTCCATGGGCCAGAATTAGCTTTGGGCAAGTACACTAGACAGGTCACTTTTCAGGATTTTAAGTATATGGCATTGAATGGCCTTGCATTAGCTGCGTTTCAGCTGTGTGTGAGCACGCCAGCAATTTTAAAAAGCTTCCAACTCTCTGCCCTGCAGGTTTTGGCAAATTTGCAAGAGCAGGGGAATCATTACCTGCAGACCCTTTCCACTGTAGAAAATGTAAGCAATGTGTACATACTACTACTTTTATTTTATGTAATTTATGTGTGAATGACCCTGTGGGGAAAAAAAATAAATACCTGATTATGCTATATATAAAAGTATGCTTTATTTGGAAGAAAGGACTGTATTTTTTTTAAAAAAGCAACTTAATTTTGCATTTTTCAGTGCTTGACTTTGCAATCTTAATGATACTTGATATAAAGAGATCCTAAGACTACTTTTTACCTCCAAACCCATAAATCATACCTTATGGCATACCTGACCATCCTTTTTTGTAAGGAGCAGCAGCAATAGATGGGCTTCCAGCAGCAGCAGCGGGTGGAAGAGAAAGCGTATATTTGATTATCAGCGTCACAGATGTTTGCTGCCAGCAAACGGACCACAGAATCCTGCACCTTGGCTCCATCACAGCCAGGCAGACTTTTCTGATTCCCTCCTGGTCGATCTCCATGACCCAGACCCAGTCTCTTTGTCTGCCATTCCCAGTTCCCGGGCAGCAGGCTTCTCATCTCACTCACATCCTCCTGACTCATTTCTTCCCATTTCCTCCTCCAGTCAAATCGCACCCCTTTCTCCATGTCCAGGTTTCTCTGAAAACTTCCTAAACTGCTGTAGTTTGAAGTCTGCATCACATAAAGAAGAATTAACAACAAACTGGGCTCCATAATTTGCTGTGGCTTCTTTGGAAAGTTTTGGTCATTGTTTTTAAAATGCTGAGTTAACAGTTTTCCTTGTAGATACTATCCCAAAGTAGAAGGAATGCTAGAAATATTTTCTGATTTAAAAACGACCTAAAAAAAAGAATAGATGAAAGTGTATCCTAGAAATATGGTCCTTTTTTCTAAAGCCATCTATACATAAGAAACAGATAGTAAAGTAATATCACAGGGAGATACTAGTATATTCCCCAGCCAAGTAAAATGTTTCTGCAACAATTTTAGAAGCTTTCTTCTTGTAAAGTGTTCAAGTAATTTCTGCAATTATTTTAAATTGTATTTTAATTTCCACTTTCAATTTTCAATACCATTTTTCTATTAATGTATTTGTTGTTCCGGCAACTTGTCAACATCATGGCTTAAAACAATGATGTGTTGAGGACTGGTAGAATAAGCCGTATAATTAGCATAAAAAGCAGAATAAAATAAGAAGTAAAGAGAAAGCCGCATTGCATTTTTCATTATCGTGAAAGGTAACAAATATAGATTAGAATTTATCAAAAAATGAAAGTTACTTCTTCTTGGAGCAAACTTTGTATGTTGACATACAGTTACCCCTGTAAGTTTGTACAAGCTATTCCTTGGGTGCCAGGTAGCGTGGCCATTTCAAAGCAAGTACCTGACAGCACTAGAACATTGCATTTTACAAACTGGAAAGAATTACAGTGCATTTAAAAAATATTTGAAATATTAGTCTGTGCATATTTTATGCTACAACCACCAAATACCAGCTATGGTTAAGATCAGTTAATGTATAATTTCTACACCCTGTTCTCAAAGTTTACAGTGTCCTATTACTTTCTACATAGTCCTCCCACTGTGAAAATTAATGCAATTTGTATTAAACTACAAATATTCCTCACCACTCTGTAGGAATTAACCACCATTTCTCTTTCTCTGCAATCGACATGGCCCCTTATTAAAAATGTGTTGATATAAAAATACCATTTCATTTAAGGTTTCAGAGCAGGCTACATGCAATAATACCCTACATACAATAATGCAGTAATTGAAAGTAAATTAAGGCATTATTTAATACCAGGCTAGCTAAGTCAAATGCCAAAAATAAAGGTTTTACATCTTTAAAGGGAAGAGTATCTTTTTCTGAGTAGAACTGAACATTTTTACCTTCCCATCAGTGTCACTGTCACACAGGTCTGAAAAGACCTCAGGTCATTTATATCAGATTATGTTACTATTGAAGTTGTAAATTACTTTTTAATTCTGAAAACCAAAAGCTAAAGTATATTTTTTTACAAAGAGACATCAGGTTAGCTGTAGCCTAATACACTTTCTGAAAGAGTTATTAGATGCCCTAACATCTTGAATCTTCACTTCTAGAGCTGAAGCTAAATTTGCCGCACAAGCATTTTGCTCATAATTTGAGGTAAAGAAGCGTCTCCTTGGAAAATTTAAAGATGAGTATTAACAAGGTTGGGTAATAAATGCTAATTTTTTATTTACTAAAGGGACAGTCATGAAAGTAAAAAAGGTCTTGAAGAAGAGAGGGAAGCAGTAGAGAAGAAAAAAATAATTCAGCATTTAATTTCCAGCAGCTTAAAGACAGTTTGCAATATCCTCAGGGGAATGCCAAAAAGTATGTCTGTTTATTTGAATTTCTTGCTTTACATCTAACTCTGCAGGCAAGAGGGTTTTGGTTTTGTTATAAGAAAACAGTGACTGTAAATCCCACAGATACACTTAAATACAGAAGAACATGCTGAAGAGGAGGCTGAGCTCCACAATTTAATGAGTGCCAGGGACCCAGAAAACTGAATACTAGAGGTGAAACAGGCAAGTTACAGCATTTCACTGAGGTCCAGTATTAATATTTTCACTTTTTTGGTGGAAAAAACCCAAAGTTATCTGAGTCACCCATCTCTGAGCTGGAAGACAGGGAAATAGCAGTTTTTCTCTTTTTTTTTTTTTTTTTTCCTTCTTGTCTGCTAACAAATTGACCAAGCTCCAAACAAACAAAATCATTAAAAATGGAGAAGGAAATACATTTAAAGAAATACACCCAGAGCCAGAAAAATCAATATATAGAAATTATTCATATCCGCCTGTGAAACCTTCCAGTCTTCCAGGAGTCCTTTATAATACCGAAAAGCAAAAACAATAGCATATTCCTTTTAACAACAACAAAAAAAGAGAGGCAAAGTTATATTTACTTTAGCTATCTCGTTTTTAACAGCAGTTTCTCCTCCACTTTCCAGCAGCAACAGAACAAGTTCTCTCTTATTACGTGGTACTGACACCTGTAAGTTTGATGAAGAGCACTTTAGAAGAGTTGCATTACATTACTTGCCACGTGCCAACATGTGTTCGTACCGCGCAGCCCCAGGCATGACTGCAGACTTGAAAGAGAGCCATAATAATCAGTACTTTGCAGAATCATCAACATTAGAAATTAGATCCTAAAAAATACCTGAGAAAACAATCTCAACAGCTAGCTGTTGCAGCTGCAGGTCTGGGGACTTTCTCCTGGAGCCTGAGGAGCACATACTGAAACAATAACCCTAAATCCTGTTTGAAAGGTCTAATCTACGTCCTATACCAACCTAATCCAGGGTGCTGGTGGCTGGGATTAAAGTATGGACTAAGGTTTTAACAAAGCATAAAGTACCAAAGCACTTTAATACCCTCTGTTGTTACTTACAGCCCACACAAGGATGCAACGCAGTGTCATTACATTGGTACAGAAACCATTAATTTGATTTTGGCAGTAAGTAAAGCCTAGTAACTTGGAAACTGCATCAAACAGATGGTCTGGAAGAATTTTTAGGTAATGCCCAAATAGTCTTCATGAGACCTACATATTTATATAAAAACATAGGTCTGGAACAGCTGCAAGAATTAATCAAACTCCTCCTTCTTTATCACTAGCATAATTTTGAAGTGCATTAAGAAAGTATGAAAAATGTATGCATTCGATGAATACATACAGTTCTTACAATTCTTTTCCCTAAAAATGTATTTTGGATAAATTTTGGACTATTCCTTCCTTTCCAATTATTTTCAACCTGTTACCTTAAATTATTAACCTAAATTAAAGACAAATAACAGCTCCAAAGACAGAAGATCCTCTGGATTTACTAGCGCAGAGATTACATAAAATTCCAATATTCTCAAGCATTCAATAAGATGTAACAAACTATGGGACAGCAGCTTTAATGTGATTCATATGTTTTTAACCTTCTGAAGCTTGCATTTCCACTTTCAAGCATGGATATCCTTACCCATCGCCGGAGGGAGTGCACATACTGCAACCCGCAGGTGAGCGCGGAGATAGATCCCTCTGTCTCAGCAACACCCACAGAGCACATATGTGCACCTTAGCAGCCCTGCAATAAACACATTCACACTTGCATTTTGCTATTCAGTTCTCTTCCAGAAAGTGTGCAATCTCAGCCCTTCCACATCCAGCATACCCATTCTTCACATATTCCCTCTTTATCATTTTTGGATCTTTCTCTGTCATTCATTCCTTCTTTTATTGTATCCCCTTTGTGCTCTGTTGTGTTTTTGACAGACTTACAGCTCCCCTAGCCAATCCTCTAGATGAATGAGCTTCTTTTTCCCTTCTTATTTCAGCCAGGCCTGTCTTTGGAGCATTATCTTTGTTTTTCCAAGGCGTGTGGATTTGAGTTGTTCCCACGGCAGCACTGTGCCTGGCTCAGATGGTACACACTTGGTATTTCTGGGAGTGAGAGGACCCCCAGGTCCCTAGAAGCACACTGTGGGTACAGCTCATTTGCTATACCAGGCCAGAGGATAAGGCCAAATTCCAGATTTACTACTTGAGTAACACCCAGCTTTCAGCTCCAGAGTACAGCAGCACAAATCTTGCTGGGGCACAATTCTCTTGCCAGCCAATTTTTTTTCAGCCATTCAAGCCAATCCCAAACCTAAAGGTGATTACAAAGGAAGATCTTATACAAGCCTCTCTAAGGAATCTCTTCTTTTTTTTCCTTTTTTTTTTTCCCCTCCCTTTTTCTCTAGTTTCTGCCATGAAGCTTTGCAATCACAGATGTACATGTCCTGGCTTCAGCTGGGATAGAGTTAATTGTCTTCCTAGTAGCTGTTACAGCGCTATGTTTTTGAGTTAGGTATGAGAAGAATGTTGATAACACACTGATGTTTTCAGTTGTTGCTAAGTAATGTTTAGTCTAAAGTGCAGGATTTTTCAGCTTCTCATGCCCAGCCAGCAAGAAGGCTGGAGGGGCACAAGAAGTTGGGAGGGGACACAGCCAGGACAGCTGACCCCAACTGGCCAGAGGGGTATTCCATACCATGTGATGTCATGACCAGTACATGAACTGGGGGGAGTTGGCCTGGAGGGATCACTGCTCAGGAACTAACTGGGCATCGGTCAGTGAGTGGGGAGCAATTGCATTGTGCATCACTTGTATATTCTAATCCTTTTGTTATTACTATTGTCATTTTATTAGTGTTATCATTATCATTATTAGTTTATTCTTTTCTGTTCTATTAAACCGTTCTTACCTCAACCCACAAGTCTTACCTTTTTCCTTCCAATTCTCTCCCCCATCCCACTAGGTGGAGGGGAAGTGAGTGAGCGGCTGCGTGGTGCTTATTTACCAGCTGGGGTTAAACCACAACAGTCCACTAATAATCTCCAGAAGCACTAGCACAAATCACAGGAAAGAGAGTTAAATGGATTGATTGGAATAGATTAATTACGCTTTCAATACACTCACATTTCAGATTTCTCTTCTCCTACAGCTTTGGCTTTTCTAGACTATTGAAATGCCCTGAGACCTTGTTTCTTCATTTTCCGTGGCTGCACCTGAACACCATCTCAGCACTGACTGTTTACATTCCCCCCATCTGGAATGTACTGAAGTTTCTGAAGGCTGTAGCCAAATTTTTTTTTTTCCAACAAGAGGTCTGGTTACTGCTGGAACTTTAACTTAACCTTATTCATTTCTTATTTCACCACTTCAGCCAATGATGACTGTTGACAATTCCCTCTGTCCAAAAAACTTTATTATTGCAAAGCTGGTACTTTTCCCAGCATCAAGTTCTAATCACAGATGCTTTAAATTGTTTTTTGTGTGGATAAGGTCTCCTCGAGGGCTCAGTTAGTGCCAAGTAAACATATTCACCAGCTGACTCCATTAGAATGGATACAGCTACAAGCACTCCACACCAAAAAATAAGGACCAACTTTTCTATAGAAGTCTATGATATAGCCAGAGTGCAAATCAAAAGTCATAATAACCTCTATCCTGAGTGACTATACAGTCAGTGGAGTCTCAGAATGCTTTAAATACAGTTACAAAATCGGTTCAGCAATTTTATTAATAGTGAACAGAGCTCATCTCATCAGATACCAAACAACTTCAATGCTTTTCTTACAGAATGTGCTATTCCAAGTACCGAGGATACAGAAATGCAACAATAAAAACATTATGGCTGCAAGGAAGTTCCGGAGAAAGTGTTGAATCTGGTAGTTTTCCAATTGATATTCATCTCCAATAGCAGCCCTAAGTCAACCACAGTACAACAAGAAAATGGGCCAAAGCTTAAAGACGTAAGGTTATTTCCCAGTGCAATACTGTTCTTGGAGAGGCACTATCCTGCACCTTGCCCTTCCTCTTCAAAGTCTCTTGTCTTTTGAGGAACAAAAAACATTACTGCCCTTTATACTCTGGAAACAGCATGAAAAAAAGTTAAGACAAATGCCTCTCAGCAGCTACTGCTAAACACGAAGTTTTCCAAACTTCACTTCTCAGGACATGTTCACCCACAGCAGAATGTGTCCAGGGGCAATGCCTCTCAGAGAACTGCACTTCCCAGTAAATAACTTCTCCTTCCTTCTCATCTAAAAGCATCAAACCATAAGCATGAATAGCATGTTGTACTGCACAGCATTACAAATGCATTAGGTAACAACAATTATATAACTGTAAGCACCTTAGCCATAAAATTACTAGCATAACAAATATCCAGCAGCATTAAAGCTATTAAGACAGAAACTCTGGTAACCTACTGACAGCTGAGAGAGTAGTACCTGGTAAATAACGAAGGTACTCCATCCTGCTCTCCAGAGCTGGGTCATTGCTACATGTGCCAAATCTCCATTGCATAGTTTACATCCTCCTACCCTCCTCCAGAGACAGTCAAGCAGCATTCCTCCCTCATCCCAGAGAACCGCCAGAACTGAGTAACCATATGCTTATGTTAGTGTTGGGAGCAGAGTGATGTGAGCTGAGGGACAGGGAACCTCATCACAACTCACAGCTCCCAAACAAGACAGCACTTGGAAGAAAGGGGATTTGTAAGGGGAGAGAAAAACCCAGCCTCACCCTCAATTCTATAGAAGAGCTACAAGAATACATTCTATCCCACAGTATACAAGTTTTGAGTGACACCTATACTATTAAAACACATATTATCCTGCCTACCTTTAAGAAAACCATTAGGCAAACATTAAGCTTATCTAACACATACCCAGTCTTCTCTTGCCCCTTGCTCTGTCTGCACTCCTGCAGGAGCCTTTGTCAATCTGATTTTTTTTCTTAATCTAAGTTTGTTTTACAGGTCATCAATTTAATTTCTCAGTGCTTTAGGTTCTCCACTATTCTAAATTAGAATAACATTATATCCATCAATCCTCATCTCTGAATCTTCAGCTTGTCATTTAGCCTCCCAGCAGTCTTGATCAGAGCTTTTCAACATCTTATCAACTGCAACCATGTTGATTAAATTATACCATCTATTTGCTGATATTTACTGAGCCATTACTAAATATGTCCAATTTTGTTTGCTAACACACGTTTGTGTCTATGACAGGAAACCAAAACCAGGCAATGCTGCCTATCTCCTGTTTCATGGAAACCTGCAAGTAAAACAAAATATCCTGCTTTTATTAAACCTAAAAATGTACAATTATAGGCAAGGACAATTCCCTATTATATCCTGTATCAACTACTAATTAGAAAATTTCCTTACTCCCTGTTCCCTATTAAGGAACTGTTATTTTCCCATTAATTAAATATAGCTAAAGAAGAGAGATCTAATTACAAAATCACTACAATTGAAGCATCACTGTCCTAAAGACTTAGAGGTTATTCTATTTATTGCTATCATATTAGTAGGGTTTTATCCATTCCTCCATTTTTCAGTCATTTTCACAGTTCTTCACTCTTCTGAACCCCTGCCATTGTCATCATCCTTTCAGGCAAATAAGTTTCCATTAAGCAGCAGCACTCCTTTGCCCAAAGGATTCAGAAAGGTATCAGTGCAGGACTAACATGAGTATAAAAAATTAACCTCTTCACATTTTGGACAATGCTGTCTTCTCTGCAAAATGTATAGATGAAAAACCTACTTTACAGCCATCACCAATCATCCATTCAATACCATGACAATGTCCTCCGCCTGCAGCCTGGTGCAAAGCCGTATGGCCTCCCAGATCTCTGGCTTCCCAAGAAGCATCTTGTGATCTCAGGTACGTAACCATATCCAGGTGACCAGCAAAAGTAGCTAACATGAGGCTGTAATATTAAAAATACAGAAGAAAAGGAAATTAACCTGCTGCAAAACCAGGACATCATTATCACTGTTAAAAAAAAAAAATTGTGTGCTGACTACCATGCAAATTTCTGATAAATAAGAGTAAAAATGTATCAGTGGTAGCCTAACTCTAATATGCGAGAGAACTGAAAATATTTGACCTTGTGAAGGCAAGGTGTTATACCATAAATATATTTTAAAAGCTTGATGCCCTCCTAAGAGCTTTCTGAAACCTCTCGAAGGGTTGCCTCAATTCAGAGGAGGGAAAGAGGACAGACGAGCACAGAAGCAAGCGCTGAGAAATCCACATTTGAATCTCAACTCTCCTACTGCCTTAACTATCCATTAGTTCAGAAAGGGGATGACATTACATCATCTTCATTTTACACCAAATGTCATTCTTCTTCCCACTGAATTCTCAATTCCCACTCTGGTGCAAGGGTGTGACCTTTATATTTCCAGATATCAGCTGGAAACTATTGAAACCTAAAGGACCTGGTCTTATGCCTCTGTTCCAAAAAAGACAAAGTGTGGCTCTGAAAATAGGTTTCCTTCTCCTTCGGTAAATTCTTAAAATGCCCTTCTCATGCTTAAAAGGCAAAGCTGTTTCAGATGCTTTTATTCTCCAGAGGTTTGTTACTGCATTTCTATACCACCTATTGCTGGAGGTCAGTGGCACTAACCACTAAAATAAAACCAGCAGGCAGGTCTTTCTGATACTTCTTCACATGCTTCAATACAGTCATGTCTGTGTGCCTGGAACAGCTTTCAGCAGCTGTTTAACATCTCCATCAGCTCTCTAGTTAAGCATTATCTCCAGCACAAATGGTAAGATCTTAAACTCTGCACCTTTTCTTCAGTGAATGTCTAGAACTGCCTTTATCGTAGGATCATTAAAACTGGCAGGGACCTCAGGAGGTCTCTGGTCCGGCTCCTGCTCAAAGCAGGGTCAGCTCTGAAGTCAGACCAGGTTGCTCAGGGATTTATCTAGTTCAGTCTTGAAGACTTCTAGGGATGAAGATGGGGCACAACCTCTCTGGGCTACCTGTTCCACTGTTCGGCAGTCCTCATGGTGGAGAGCTTTTTCCCATATGCAGCCAGAAACCTCCCTTGCTTCAGTTCTTGTCTGTTGTCAAGTCATCGGTGGACTTTAAGCATCTATAGGATTAGACAGACCGAAGGCATTGGGGAAGTTTAAAACATTAGACTAACAAGTGTTTGTCTTGCATTTTCACTCTCATCCTTTCTCTCTTTTTATTGAATACTGTGCTTTGGATGCTTTCAACATCATTAACTGTACTAGCCACACCACTGGTTCTTGGATGATCCACTTCATTTAGTTTAAAATCATTCTGGTTCTTAAAACCTTAACCATAATAGCAAATTAAAGTAGGTACAATTTAATAAGAAATAAATAAATAAAATAAAATAAAGGTATGGTGAAAGAACCCTATAATATTGTAGCACTCCAGCTAAAGAAATATCTCATTAGAGATTATTCTTTTACTTATTTTCTTAAATTATTAAAATATCAGATGATTGTGTTGATTTTCAGCTGACATCCCTCAGCATGGTTCCACAGCACCTCTTGTGATACTATATATTTATAGATAGTAGATATATATACATGTACATGTGTCTTAAAATTTATGAATGCAGGACATAAAGAGATCTTCCAGGTCATCAAGTCCAGCCTCCTGCTATTACAAGCAACCGTATTATTTTATGCCTTTCAAAAATTTAGCACATACAGTCCTCAGTGTAATGAGAATTTTTCCACTGCTAGCTTGATAGCTATTCCAAAAATCTCAACATGCTGATGTGGAAAACCTTCTTTTTTTACCGAGACAGTTATCTTTTTTTGGTTCTCTGTATTACAGTCAGACTCAAATCTGATTGGTGCTTAATTATCTGCATTTATCTCTCAGAGGTTACAATTAACAAAACTGTAGGACACTCTCAACTAATGAGTCTTCAATGCAGTGCTTTGCCAAATAACATTTCTGTGTCAGTCACGTCAAAATCAAGTTCCAGTTACCAATAGATGAAGCTTTCTGTTTATTTTTTTCATTTCTAAATGAGAAACCATTTATATTTATCACAGTGCTTTTTTCCAAGTACTAGGATATATTTATCCCACTAGTAAGCAGACCGGCCACCATGGAAATAAATATGCAAAGAGTCAGCTACACTATGGTTAAATTCACATTAAAAGGCTTGTTGTCTTGTATATAGCAAAGTATACTGTGATTCAAAATACAGTACTATACTGGCTTACACAGTCACTCATATAATAATTCTACATCACATCAATATATTTACTAAATACATAGTTAAAATGTAAATAAAGCAAATTAAGCCAAAAGCAGAATGCAAGTGTGATCACTGTCCATCATCCTCAGTCAGCTGTAGAGTCACAGTCCAGCTGACACTGCAGTGAAACGGATTTGTAGAAAGAATTGCACATGAGGCCCGAGGGACAGTGTTGAAAGCATGTCATGTACCCTGCTTAAACAAGCTGGTTGAGTGGGTAAATGCAATTCACAATTCAGAAAATTAGCCTACAAACATTATCTCAGCAAGCAAAAGTAACTATCCTGTTTTACAATACGCTGTTACCCATTGAATGTTGCACAGTAATTTAGCTAGAAAACCTTAAATACTTTATAAGCTCAGAAAGTTTTTAAACCCTGGCTCCTTCGTTGCAAATACGTACTTTGACAGAGAGGAAAGCATGATGCAATGCATTTTTTTTCAAGCAAAGACAGTAAATCATAACATCCACTTCTTCAATGAATGCAGAAGAAAGCTTAAAAACTTTGAGACAATATATATAAGAAAATATATATGAGAGAGTGAGCCCACCAGTTCTTGAAACATTTTAAGCAGTCCAAGAATGATGGGCAGGTCGTGAAAGAAACCAAGCAACGCCATTCCCTCCTGCACAATTTATCAAATTTCCATGCAGAACAGCACAGCTGCATGTGGGGCATAAAGCTGCCCAGTAGGACCAGCACTGTTTACCAAAATAATGGGAAAATCAGCAGAAGGTAGTTGACAGACACATGGATGCTCCAAGGGAAAGACCTACAGAAGTTGTGTGGCTGTCGCACCAGAGAAGTAAATATGGCAACACTGCAAGAACATGCACACGAGTTACTTACTAAAGAGTAGCAAGCTACAGTTGGGAGAAATAACTTCTGTGGATCACCAGAGCCCAGGGAAGAAAAAGCCAAGACGGTTAACAAAAATCATCAGAAGGAATACAGGTTCTAAGGGTAGGATTGCTGGAGGTTAACAACAATTTTAGCAGCCTCCCCACGATCATCAGTTCTGTGATTGCCAACCACCGGGGTTGAATAGGTGTCAAACAATGCAGCAATCAGCACACAAGGATTTTTATGGATTTACAGCTTAACTAAGAAGCATCTGCCGAATCCCTAAAGAAGTCTGTATGCTGAGGTTCTGTAATTTCTGGACTACCCTAGCTGATGCCCTTTAACACATGGGGTGGAGGTGGCATTTGGTAACAGCCTAGAAATAAAAGACATAATTATCCACCTACAGAACCCTAGACCTAAAAGGACATTATTTGGATGGTACCCTCTAGGCTACAGAAAATTCCTGAAATTCTGTAAATGAAGAGCAACGCCTAATGCAGATTAATTCCGAGCTACCTCCCTCTTTCTTCGGCATTATGCTTTTAAACAGTGCTTCTGCACATCCAGCACACTGAACTCACCTGCCTAAGTGACTTAACTGCAGCTGTTTAATCCTTCAGTAAAAGGGACTTAAAAACTGACCTACAATAAACAGAAACTGGCATTTGACTACGTACTGGATCTTCAGTGAAAACAGCATAATAATACTTTCAGGGTACAAGGGAAGGTAATCAGCAGGACACACAGCACGGTGTACAGTGATGTACAGTGATCGTTTGCTTTTGAATATGGAGAAATAGGTTTTCTTCAAGCAACTCCCTCACAAAATGTACGTGAAGCAGAGAGGTCTGACACAGAAAAGGATGCCTGCTTTTTATCTGGCAGTGCTCCCATGTTATGTGGAAGTCTGCTGTAGTTTAGCTTGGGACAGTCATTTTTAAAGAAAGATATTAATTTCATTTGATTTCTTTCCTTGCAAATCTACGAATGCACACATGGATTAGTGAAGGGGGAAAAAAAATCACTATTGATTAGAGCTGAGTACATACAGACCTTCAGTAATACATGAAGAATACATACAGCAAAAGTTTCCACTCTTTAGATCCCATGTAAAAGACATCACTTCTGACCTACAACGTTCAGTGCTCAAAACTAAGGCAAAAGCAGATTGTCAAAGCCCCCCAGTTTCCCAAACAACACGGGCATGAAGGCAGAGACGCACAATTGTTCTATACACGGCTACGGGGCTATTATCCCTCAGCTGCTTGATACCAATTCTCTGGCTGGAGATCATCATCCCCTCCAGAGAGTCTGCAAGGAAACTCTAATCTGCTTCAGTGCAAGTTCAACCAGCTCCAACCACACTCACTGGATATTAAGCTAAGTGGTTTAAACTAAGCAGATGAGAACCTGCACCCTAGGCATGGGCTAAAGGAATGGTAACCTCCAGCCAGAGGTCTGAATGGGCACTTAATTGTTTTCAACTTCAACACCTATAGCAAAATCTGGAAAATATCAGACAACCCAAGACAAAAATCAACAACATATTTTTTAACTGTGATCTGAACTAGATGGTAAATCACAATCTCCAGATATGAAGAAACAATGACATAAAAGGTACTTCATATAATTTAATACAGATATTGATATCATTCTAGATATATACAGCAATATTTATATGTCCTACAGTCTCTATGTATCATATAGGAAATATACTCACTCTATACCTGTCTTTTCCATTTCCATTCTTCTGTCCATTTTTGCTTCAATATGAATGCTTGCAGAGTAAGTTTTAGCTAAAATCTGCAAATGTAACAGCTAAGCCTGATATAAAAGAAGATACACTGATAATTGAATTTTGAAAGTACAATAGTATGTCATTTATGGTATTATAACATTATAATGGCAATTATAATGTAAATAACATTTACAGAACATTGTATAACACCATTATTAAAACATTTAAATAACATAATAATGCTATTTAACACTTCTAAATCTGTTCTTTTAGACCTGAACATTTTCTTACCCTCCTTGAAGAATGTAAAAAACTGCCTTTACACCATTTACACTAACAGCCAATGGCATTGTTCTCCATCCATTGGTTCTCCTATAGGAAGCAAAGCACAAAGCATTTTTTCAAAAAAAAGAGTTGGACACATTCATTTTAGTTGTACAGTATTAAGCTCCTGCTGGTAGATTATTAATCTTCATGTTTCACAATACAATATTCTGATATCTTTTAGTTTCCGGTTTATTTACTCCAACAACAGAACGCTTATCACAATTTTCAGTTAGTTATATTTCATGTAATATATTATTCAAAGTTGTGATAAGATCTGACATCATTAATATGACAAAATATTTCAGATATGGCCTTCTTTGGAAACTTTGAAGTGGCTTCAGAGTCTGTCTTAAAAATACCTTCTGAAGGAAACAAAATAGGATCAAATGAAGTCTTTGTATCCTTTTGCTCACCAATTAATTTTAACATCTTTTTACTAAAACAAAAACAGAGGTTATGTTTAGATTTTGCATGTTTATAGTTCTTTGTGTTTATTTGCTAGGTAACCCAAAGCAAATGTTTTTCAGGTAAATACATAACACTGGAGTAGTCCCAGAACCATGTAGAGAGGCCCTAACAGCCATCCCACGTATGAAGAGGGGAAACAAGGGCAATGAAAGCTCAAAGAGACAAGTCGCAAAACCAAAATAGGAAGAACAAAGCTAGAGGGAAGGGCAAAACAAAAGATAAGAACATAACAACTGAGCACAGTGACAGTGCTTAGCTGCAAAAATTACTTGCAGGGAGGAGGAAAAGAAAAGGAGATACAGAAGGGAACAAGACAAGAGAGAAAAAGTATGAAAGAACAGGAAGGAAAGCAGAAAACACTCAAAACTTTTGTCAAGTTGAACTGAAGTCTTGTATTTCACTATGTTATACTTACTTGGAAAACGCAACTCCGCTGCAAACCTGCAAATCAGCAGTCAGAAAAAGGGAGTAGCACAAAATCCCAACCCAAAAGAGGAGCTATAATTTAAAGTAACAGAGAGCTTGTGGAAAATAAATACAACTAAATGGAGACTATGGAGAAGAGGAAAAAAGAGATAAAGGCTGCCCCCAGCTTCCAAACAGAGGGGTGCAGGGAAGATGGAGAGCCTCTTCCCTAGGTACACGATGGATGCTTTGGATGATGGGAAATTCTGACTTGATATAAGGAAACGATTTATTTTACCATGAGGTGGTAAAACACTGGAACCAGAGCACAGAGAAGCTGTGGGATCTCCATCTGTGGAAAGCTTCAAAACTCAACTGAACAAGGCCTTGAGGAACCTGCTGTAGTTAGATCTGATCTGAGCAGAAGGCTGGACTGGGTGACCTCTGTGGGTCCCTTCCAGCCCACAACAGTCTGTGGTTCTCCATAAGAACCCTTTTTCAGAGTGAGGAAATCTTCACAGTCTGGTATAATTTTTAACAAGAAATTAATCTTTTAGCTAGGGAGATTAAATACATTTTATCCCTTGGTTTCACACAAGAGATCTGACCTTTCACAGAAATTGTGATTATTAGACGAAAGCAATGAATCTGTGAGGGTGAAGGTCACATATTTGTCTTTTGAAATAAGTTCTTCATGTGTTATCTGAGCTGCTCAGTTGCAAACGTGCAGGCAGTCATATCGCATGGTGATAACACCTTTATGTACAGAATTTACCAAAAGCAGTGAATAAATGACAAGTCCATTGGTGACGACGTTCACCAATTAACAAGCAGCAGCTGCTTGTCATCTTTTCTTAGGGTACAATTGATTAAAATTGCACGCTTCATTTAAGCAGAATTCTCTTGTACTTTACCAAAGGGGGAGAGAAAACTTCTTTCAAATAGAGCAGTTTATTTTCTGATTTATTGAACATCTTTCCAGCCGAATACAAATTAAAAATCTATTTTGTTTTGTTGTGTGTAATATGCAGACACTATTTGAAAAATCAGAGTTAAAATACTTTGAATATTAAACAAATAAACTGTAACAAAAACCAGCTGGTGCAACAAGTTATTTCAGGCTTAAACTATACGTCCTTTTCTATTTAGTCCACCTGTATATGTACGCAGATACACACACAAACACACATATGTATGTTATATATATGTGTATTAGATAGTATGAACTGACATGTTAGTATTAAGACTTTCTGGATGTTAGATCAAGCTGAGGGCTGCTTGAACCAGCACTGTCTAATCTGCAACGCAACCAACCTGCAGCAAAATTACTTAAAGAGATTTCTGCTTTGTGCGGTTATGTAATGTAAAAGCTTGAATGCAGTTAGAAAGTATCTAAAACCCATGATGACATCTCAGCTCTTCAACGTAGTAGGCAAAGGCAGACTAAGATGCATCGACTGGAGCCTGAAACTAAGGAAGTATACACCAGAAACAAGGTGTACCTTTTTAACAGCGGTAATTAATCTCTGGAACAATTTATGTACTACTGTAGTGGATTCTCCACAGTTATTCCAGTTCAGCCATGAGCAAGAATTTGAAAAAAAAAAATCCTGTTGCAGATGTTATGCCAGATATGAGATGCTGCCTCTAATGATCTGGGCAACTTGCACAATAACACTTTTCAACTAAAAAAACTATTTTAAGGAAGTTCTGATTACTTAAAAAGCTGAAGCTTTGTTATAAATGCATGAAGAAATGTCTCAGCTTTGGAAGAAGTGCTTCCAAACAAATGAAGATGCAGTAAACTTAAGCAGATAAGTCTCTCAAATATTCTATATAACAATTCTTAAACACTACCAGTTTTAAACATCAAAAGCATCCATAAAAACACATGTTCACATTTTAGGGGTGCTCTCCTTCACTGTGGAAAAAAACTTCTGCAATGCCAACTTGGAGACTTAATGAAAAAGGCTCATGGTAAAAAACTAATTCCTGAAGTAATTTCAGGTGTTATCTAAAAATATGCAAAAATAGAACTTCTGAAAAACTTGCAAATGAGTTGCCTGATTCCAAGTAGACATTATTTAAGCCTGAGAATGTTTATTAGAAAAAAAGTATTTACTATTTTTATCGTTAATGATTTTTATATTATTCTCATGATAGCTGAACATCTGCCAGTTACAGAAGGTAGTCTTGACTCTGTGTGCTTAAGAACACCCTTTATGTAGTTGGTCTCATCCCCCTGGACACCTCCAACAGCAATTTTTAACAACTTTAGAGGCACAACATGTTCAAGGCAAGGTATTCACTGACCAAGGTCTCAGACACCTGAAATGTCACTTATATTCTCAATAAAAAATGTTAAGTAAGTCACAGGAAAGAGCATGCATGTCTACACTTTCATTGATAGAATCATTTCTGGTATCACAATCACATTTTTCCTAAATCCAGCGGACATGAGATAGGCTATGTAAAAATTACGCAACTGCTTTTCCTCTGGCTTACCGTGAATGACTGTTACTTGGCTAAGGAAAAAAGATTTTCAATTTTTTAATTTATTTTTTTTTAAAAGGAGGAAGGAAATCAAGTAACCTTTTATTCTTCATTTTTAAAATTATGTTAGAGAACACTCTAGAGACTATTATAACTACAATTTAATCTACAGAATAACTTTAGTCTATATTAGTTAATCTGAGTGTTAAAGTAAAATTATATGATTTTCCTAATGTCTGCTCAGAAAACACATTTTTTTAAGCATTCCTTTTTTTTTTTTTTTTTTTTTGGTAAATCTGTCTAAGGAGTCCTTGAATTAGTCACTTCATTATAATTTAAAATCTGTACTACTTTCTAGTAGGGAACACAGAGATAACTGGACTATAAGCAAAAGCTCCTTTAGGACTAGTGACCTTTAATCAATATCTGTAGGACATTCTTGGCTCACAGCCACCTACGACATGCTGTGTAGCACATCCTCTAAAAAGAAAAGAAAGTCTCATATGTTCCTTCAAATATTCCAAACACTTTCCAAACATTTCAGCACACAGCAAGTAATCAGAGATGTTTCTACAATGTTTTCAAAACATATGTATTATCCCTCAAAATAAAATGTCCTCAAGTTCTGCATCACTGCTCCCATACTGATGCATGTGTCAAATCTAGGCACCAAGATATAATCTATATTGAAACAAAATGATTTTTTTCAATATAACCTAAGTCATAAATTAAGACGAGGATACAAGTGCTATAATGACTGTTTTTCCAATTACAGCACAGCTTTTTCAGTTTTGCTTGTGTCCCCAACTAAAGAGATTTAAAATTGTCGCCCACAGGAAAATCCTACTTTGTAAGTAACCCTAACTGTGCCTGTGAATTAGCTGTTCTCATATGAAAAATGGCATTTAGAGACAAGAAGAGACATCTGCACATATAAGTACCTCAGCTGCACGTGTAGTTAAAGCAGTATCTGAATATTATACACCTCTGGCAAGCACCAAAGGGCAACATGTTTTCATTTACAGATCTTCTACAAATTTGAATACTAACATACTTCTAAAATGTGGGAGTGAAGATTTCAGAAAAGCAGTTTTTATCACAAATCCAAAGCGAAGTATTAAACAAATATTTACAACAATTCTGAAGTCCAGCATATTATACCTGCTATTTTAAAAAAAAACCTCCTTCAAAAGAGCTTCATTTATTAGAATTTATTGTAACATTTAGATATTTTTGAATGCTGGGTATAGTCAAAGAGGTATTTATGGAATAGAAAGAAGCCAACTGGACAAATCATAAAAAATGTTAGTACTAATACAGTCTAATTCTGCCACCTAGTGACAAACTCTCCTACGTAAATTTTCGAAGGACATTATGTGTCACTAGAAAACAGTCATCTGTAGGAAATGGACAACAGCATGCAGCCTTTATAACCAAACCAGCTAACACGAATTTTACTACCACCAGCTCTTTCTATTTAGTTCAGAGGAAAGGGAAAAAGAAAGACTCAGTACTCATTTGTGACTACCTAAAAAGTGAATATGTTATCTAAGCATATGGAAAGTATTGTTTTGTTACAGGTGACTCCAGAATTGTCAAGAGCTTATTTGGGAGATACCTAACACACAAGCAAGGTGAAAAAACCCAACATCCCCACTGAAGTCAATAGAAGTTGTGCATGTTATCCCCCCATGGACTGACTCTCTCTACGTAAGAAATCACACCATGATAGATCAGAAGAAGGAAGACATGCCAGATTACTAGGTATGGAATAGCTCTGAAATTATTCAGGACTTGCAATGTCCCCTTCTGAAAAAAATCCACACGCAGCAGAGTAGAAAAATGTTCCATACTAATATTTACAGTAAAAATGATATTATTTCAGATATGTATTAATGAATTACTTTAAATGTTAATAATATAATGCAAAATTCTAATTTTACATTTTACTTTTGCAAGATACATTTACAGCACATATTCAGCATTTCAATCACTCTCAGCTTCAAAATGCTTTACAAATTTGAAGACAGTACCACATTAACTTTGCACCTACGTATATATGACTCCGTAAGCATGAAGCATTGGATCTCCTTTCTTCAACTGAATGTTATAACCATCATCCTTATGATCCTCTTCCATCTCCTGCTTTTTCTGGGGCCCAAAGGAACTGCATATAGTGGTGTGTCACTTCTGTAACTGGAGGATGTGGTTTATTGATGGTTCTTTTTCCTAAAAATGAATAAATATTTCAAAACATTACTTTTACAATATAGTTTGTAGAAATACTTTCACATATGAGAAAATGGATTTTGGACATTCAATCATAAATTATGTTATCGTTTGATTTAGCACTTGTACCTATAATAGGTGCTTGGAGAACCACAAGTACACAAAAACTATGCACAAATTTTGCATCTATATCTAAGTAACAGAGTCAACTTTTCAATTCACTATTTGATGGAGAAATAATATCTAAAGTTATTGCATTGGATTACTTTGGAAATCTGGCATGGTTGTCATATTAGCATACTAAGCCTATGCATTCAGTTTTAATGCAGTCTCTACTTCTCACTATAAACCCTTCTATACACACAGAGCTCCTCTTACTGAATTTCTTTTCTACAAATCTGAGATACCACATGTTTGCAGGAAGGCTTTGAGCTACTGTATATCAACATGCAGCTCAAGTCACAAAGCAAGCAAATCTAGGAAGCAAAAAAAGACCAAAAATTTGGGATAACAATTCAGAAGTTCCCCTCTATTTTTCTATTTAAAAAAAAAAAAAAGGCACATATATATACACACATACATAATCTGGACAAAAGAAACTTATTCGTAGTGTAATATATAATGTTAAAAAATGATGTAAATCATCATGCACATATGGTCTACAAAGAGCTGCTTAATTAACCAATAAGTGCTCAACCTCAGATACTGAGTTTCTTGGCTGTATAAAAGGAAAATCTCTATTTTCGTGACAACAACAAAAAGCAGAGATGGTCACCCTCCTGCATTTATAGCCTGGATGATGAAATACATGGTGCCCTATACTTGCAAAGCACTGCTTTACAAACACACACCCAAAAATCTGTATGCAGGAATTTTAAATTAGGCAAGACATATTCAGTTAAGGTAAGCAATTTTAAAACCCAACCAGCATTTTCATTTCTGGTTAAACTGCTTCCAATAACAACAATCAGGATATAAGAAAGATAATTTTGAAAACAAAACGTGAGTCTTGGTAAGCATCAATATAATGAGAAAAATACATAAATGAGAAAAATATCTGTGCGAAGGGTGAAGAGACAAGGAATGTTGTCATCATACATCTTCAGGGAATACAAGATCCCATAAAAATGGCAGAAGAGTGAAAGATGCGTTTCCAATGCTAACAAGAGGAAAACCTCTGATTTTGCAAATTATTAGGATGTCTGACAGTCAGGCTGGCAAGAAAGTACTTCTCAAAAAGCAAGCAGGTGAAAGAGTCAAACTCTGAAAACACCCCCACACCCCTGAGAAGCTGGGATGCCCAATGATATCAACACTTGCAGCTGACTCTAAAAAATGCCATTTTTACATAAATTTGCTTTCATAAAGGGAAAAAAGCAAACTCTAAAGGTGTCAGTATGATAAATATTACCTGAACTCCATAAAAATATTGCTAGGTTTCCTTAAGAAGTTGCCATTTACAGAGGCTGCGAATGGAGTAACCTTAAAAAATTTAAATTGCTCTTCAGTTATGTTTCAAAACATTGCAAGATATACTTACCTGTTTGAAACTACTGTGAGAAAGCCAGTAGTGTTTTCTGTGAGCTATACTACACTGTACCAAAACAGTATGAATACTGTATTTTTTTTAAGCCAATGACTAACATAAGTCCTGTTGCATTTAACAAAAACCACTCATTATTTATTCTCCCTCTGATTCACACTATTCTGCACTCATTCCATTTAAGCCTATGTAAGCTAAATGTCAACTCAACTACTTCTCTTATGACAAAAATACCTTACAAATATATTCTTAACATGTTATTAGTTAATTATACCCCTCGGCTGTAAAACTTCTATCACTTTTGTACAACATGGTAACCACCAAAAGCGCTGGGCTTAGATAGAAAGTAACTAGGTTCAGCAGCATCCATACAGCATAACTAACGGATTTAATGTTCTCCACCCAGGTGGTATAAATGCTTCGAGCAAGTTTTTACATCCTCTCCGTGCAAGACATCCATTTTTCAGGGCACATTCCCTTTCAACACACAGTCTGAATTATTACAGTGTCTAAATTTCCCCTTGTTAGAAGGGCCTGAGCTATCGTGGCAGGTGCCTGCTCTTTTGATAAAACGGTTTCATTTCCCTGAAGAAAAGTTGTCTCTCATTGCAAAGCCATGAAGCAGCATTTAATTTGAAGGAAAGTCCTCTAAGCTTCCTGTTCCCATTATACTTTTACACATTGTCAACTACAATTTGCATAGTTTCCAGACGCGTGCAATAGAGAATGGTATATTAGCAAACACAAGCCTTTAAGACTTACTACCACCTTCAGAAATCCTAAAAACCAGAAAAGGAGCAACCTCATACTAGATGAACGGAGCTCTCCATCCAGCTAAGTTCTTTGGCCAAAGCAGCCTTCAGAAAGAGCTGGGGATCACATAATCCAACCCCTGTTTTATGGTTACATTTCTGCTGCCAACCTCTCGAGGTAACTAGGTCCTACTCAAAGGAACTTAAAAATTCAAACATTTCATGAATGATTTTCAAATCCCTTCTTCCCTCTGTTTATTTTTGGAGCACAGAGAAACAGTATAAACTGTTTTATCAGAATTAGAAAAAATCTTGTCATTTGAATCAAGGAAATAACATTTTCTATAGATGATGAGTGTCTCAGAATTTTCTACACTTTAAACCCACTGAATAATAGTAAGTGCAGGAGAAATAAGTCAATTTTAGTCCATTTTGGGCACTCTCTCTTCAGCAGCCTCTGTGAGCACAATTTGCATTTTGGCCCTAGGCACAGAGCAAAGCAAGCTGGATGCAACACCATTGCTCCTGCTCTGGAGATCAGAAATCATACATTAAGGTGGGGAGAGGGGTTGAAGGATGAGTGTGTGGTTTGGGTTTTTTTACCTCATATTATTCCATAATCTGGTCACTGGATTCCCAACCTAAGAAATCAAAGCATATCTGCACACAGATTTCAATGAGTATGATTTTAGTGCTTTAACTATTCTGAGAAGCTTTTCCCCACCACCACTTAAGTTGAATCACATTTGTCTCACTTCACTGTCGCTTCATCAAACATGCATTGCTCTTCATTAAGCCGGAAAGCATATACAACACAGTACTTAGCATTAGATATATTTTACCTACAGGAGAAAGAAACAGACAAAAACCCCTCCTTTATACCTTGCTAGAGCCAAGACTGTGATATATTGCCCCACTTGTATAAGATTGTTTTTAATGATTTATTCAGTAAGGGCCATGACTGAAAGTAACTGAAAAGCAAGAGTGCAGAAATAATGAGTAGGTGAATTTCAATACTCAACAGTTCATTCAAA